>NC_142141.1:34641786-34953452 GCF_024610735.1 Ursus americanus | reverse complement strand
AGCTGGGAAAAGAGAGAGCTTTGGCTCATGTCCCCATCACCCCATACATGCGTGATATAATCAGGAACAGAAGCAAGAGTCTGCTCGCTTCTGCTTTCTGTCTCTGGCAGCAAGCATACCTTAGGAAGGCCTCATAAACTTCCAGGCAACTAGGGCACTGTTGAGAGCACAATGAAAGAAATGCAATACCTAGGGAGCAAGGGACCATCTGGCTCCTAGAGTCTTAACTCCACTGCTGTAACTCTTCGCTAACCTCCCTTAGTGAGCTCAGAGCCAACTCTGTAATACCACCTATTTAAATTATTTGAGAACAGAGCATCTCAGGGGGGCAGCATAACATATGCATGTAATTTTTAATCTATGAATCAACATTGGGGCTCTTTCTCTCCCCATTCTCTTTAAATTCAAGCCTTTTCCTCCAGCTGTCTCATTGCTTGTCAAGAACCCCATTCCCTCCAGGCTTATATTATTTCTATTATACTTTCCAAGGGGAAATACAAAAATGTCAGCATCCCGACAAAGCATTCTCAAAAGTTCTACTCTTTCCTCTCAGCAAAATATTTTTATTTGGCAAGCTTTAATTCAGAAACAGAAATCTTATTTAGCTTAAAAAAAGTGAAGTCTGATTTGTAGACCTAAAAGCAATGTATGAATAAGGAGCAGTTAGTTCTTTGTGAAGTACACTTCTGTGAATCAGAGGAACGGTCTTTGCTGCTAGTCTGGAATATATGGCTCCAGACCAGGGAGGCCAAAATAGAGGTTTGATCTGCACATCTATAACCGAGTTGGACACAAAAGAAGAAATTCTTCCATGGCCCTAGACCACATCCCAAACTCCAATGAACTGGATTATAAATCTGGATGGTGGCTTCAAGAGTAATTTGTCAAAGGGTGTAGATGGTTTACGCTCAAACCCACTGCTAATGGAAGAACGATAATTGAAAGAGTATCTTACTGCCAGTGGGCTGTTAAAAACATCTTCACATAAATGGCACATTCTTTTTTTTTTTTTTTTTGAGATTTTATTTATTTATCTGAGAGAGAGAGAGAGAGCTTGAACGGGGGGGAAGGGGCAGAGGGACAAGCAGACTCCTTACTGAGCAGGGAGCCTGATACAGGGCTTGATCCCAGGGCCCTGAGATCATGACCTGAGCTGAAAGCAGACGCTTAACTGACTGAGCCACCCAGGTGCCTCCAAATGGCACATTCGTAATAAAACTTTGAATCTACAAAGAAAATGACACTATAGCTCAACTTTGAAGGGAGGTAGGTTAAGGAACCAATTCAGGAATATCTTTCTCAGAACTAACTGTATAGTTAAAATTAATCACTTCTGACTTTTTGCTCTATCAGAACCGTTCATGAAAAAAGCTATGGCCCTGAAGTTCAACATAGGGCCAAAAACTAGACTTAGCTGAATAAGAAAGAAAAAAGACATTATTATCTGGTTTCCTTTTTCAAGCAGCTAATGCCTCATGGTAGGTTAACATTCCAGCTTCACTTCTTCACCCATCCCTGCATCTACAGCAAATGAGTCATACTTTTTTTTCCCCTTTGGTATGACTAAGGTTTTGATACAAAGACATGGAACACTGGAAACAAAGGATCTGCGTTTGTTTCTTAAACAAGCCTTCCAGTACATTTTCTTTGTTCTATAGTGAACTTGTCCTTCATAAATCTGCATTAACAGAGACCCTGTACCTCTTCACTTTCAGGGAACAATGACGTTAATCTTTGTTTATAATGATGATTAACTCTTCAGTGACTGTGATAGCTACGCAGAGTGTGCTGTTTATAGTAAATAGTGAGTAATATTAAGAGAGTTAATACACAGTCTTTGATCTCATGAAAATTATATGCAAATTAGGGAGTTCGACACACAACCGCCAATTTCAAAAAAGAGTCCAAGGTCGAATGCGCATGTGCCAAATGAGTAGCACAGGTTCCCAAAAAGGAAGAAACCTCCTTGGCAGGGTCATAAATAGAGGTTA
Organism: Ursus americanus; assembly: GCF_024610735.1. Taxonomy (NCBI): domain Eukaryota; kingdom Metazoa; phylum Chordata; class Mammalia; order Carnivora; family Ursidae; genus Ursus; species Ursus americanus. Next base: position 34,951,461 of record NC_142141.1, on the reverse strand, counting down.
GAAGAAGTAGATCTGATTTGGGCTCTGCAGAATGGTGATGGAAGGGCAGGAGGAATGGTGTGAGCAAAATCCTGGAGGTGGAACTGTGTATGCCACGATTTCAGGTAGTAGTCTTCAGATTTTCTGCTTGTCTACTCTATAAAAAATTATGATAAATTTTGCCTACCTGCACAATGTTAGTGTGACATGTAAGATTTTTCATCTTAAGTTTAAGTAGTTGCAAAAGATATAATTTCTCAGCATGCTCTAAGTATTTATATCTTAAAGTACAGTTATTTTGCCTCTTTTAAAAATAAATCCAATGAACTATCAATGCCATAGTGATGGTATCGAATCACTGCAATGATTTTATTTCTTTAGCAACTAGACATTTTATAGTAGTCCTTTTGATTCTTTATTTTTTTAAAGACACTTTCATTTTTAGAACAGTTTTAGGTTCACTGCAAAATGAGTGAAAGATACAGAGATTTCCCATATGTCCCTATCCCCTTTTGATTCTTGAATCCATATTTCTGTTCCATTTTCACCACAGTTGAACCTAATGTAATGTTATTTTAGCATGGAAGTTTTAATGGGTCACTTTTTAAAATATTTTTTTGTACCAAGAAGGTATTAATTGAAATTTTAAAATTATTAAGTATCCTTTGACTACCAGGTCTAAGTAATTAAAAACTCCTATTATATAGTTATATTAGTAGCGGTATATATAAGTATATTAAAATTTTTAAGATAGCTGACACACATAAGTAAACTTTTTTTTTTTTAAAAGGTGTCTCAATGAAATGAATGGGGCATCTTTTTAAATTAATTGATTGGTTCCTGCCTTCATGGATGAATGTTACTTATTGCTAGAAAAAGACAAGATTCAGGATCAATTGTATTCCTACTTTCTATTTTTATAGACGTAATTGTTGAGAAACTTCACTCACGTCCATCAGTGGAAAAGAAGAGAAGGAATTTTGTCATGGCAATGTCCCTTGATTCTTTGATCTTCTGAGTTTTGTGCCAGAAAAAGATCACAGACTAGTCTTTCATTAAAAATTGTTTTTATAGCCCATTATCTGATAATTGATTACAATTTCTTTCAAAAAGAATTGGAGATCAGTTGACTTACAAGGCACTGGAGTCCAACTGAGCACCAGGGTTTGGAAATGTTTCTTGGTTCTTCCACAACAGAGTAAAACTGAGATGGGTGAGGGGGGCACTCTTCTTTTGAAAGGTGAAAGTTAGGTGATGGTAAAAGGGGAGGAGGAGAGGGGAGAATAGGCTTCTCCCCTTGGATGTCACTGAGTTGTTAGGTTTCTCAAGTTTATGAAAAATATGTATGTATGGAATCAAAGATTGACTGTTGCTTTGATAGGTTAGTTAAGCCACTAACAGTTGAAAACGTACCTGTCTCCCCCTTAGAAAGTCTTTTTGCACCCCCACAGTATGCATACCCCACTTCGAAGGTTTTGTTCTGCAGAACAGCAAATTGACTAGTTGGCTGCATCCATCTGGAGAGTCACAATGAGGCTGCTCCACAGTCTAAGGCACGATGAGGAAGAAATGTTTCAAAACTTTTGACTGGGTTCCACTACTACAGAGACAGCCAGTCTAGTCTAGAATGAGCCAATTTTTTTTCCGGCCAAGAAATAGGAAAACTTCTCATGGATGGAATGTCATCGCCGGGGAAATAAAAACAGCATGCGTATTTTGGCAGCGCCTCGAGATGCCTGTGTCCATGTCGGCATCTAGAACCACAGGCAGCTCCAATTTACCAGGTGAACAGAAAAGAACCCCCCTCCGCAGACGCGGTGCTATGCTTAGATCACAGGAAAAAGTAATTCATCGCGTACCATACCTCATTTACAGCTGGTTTGGATTTGTATTTTTTCAATGAGTGCAAGATGGGTTGGGGATTTCCCTAAACACTTCTGGAGAATCTCAAATGCCTACAAGGCAAGAGGCGGAAACATTTGTGATACAAGGGAATTCTGCTGGCATTAAGAATTTAAGGCGGAGTCCTTAAGATGAGAAAACAGGTATAAATTAATGACTGTGGGTACTTGTGACTTTCATGGGTAAAAGAGTCTGATTGTACGTGACCGCTGATAAGACTTGCTGAGATTTTCCAGGTTGGATTGCAAAGAAGCAGGTTATAAGCCTGTTCCTACGACTAGGATGTTTACTCCTATTACCTCTATTCAATATATCCCAAGGGCCTCTTAGAAGAATAATGGTGATGTATGTGTAAATAAATATGCAATGTTCATGGGATTGAAGAATATCACCAACATAATAAAGCATGTCATTTTGAGAACTCTTCTTAAGTATTACTAACTGATTTCCACTCTTCTATACTCTTAATTTAAAAATTCAGGTAATCAATAGCAACTTAAGGAGTTTCATTTTCTAAGTAGTTTTGCTTTGACGTTAGGGTGTTGACTTACAGGCTTTGCAGTGATGCGGGGAAATGATGTGGGTGGGGATGAGCATGGGGGGCACGGTGAAAAAATACAGTTTTATAAAAGTCAGGGAAACTTGGGTTTAGTTCCACTAAAAACTAAAGAGTTCTGCTAGAATCTAAGGAGACTAAACTGGTCTTACTTGCTTCACTCACTTTTTTTTTTTTTTTCCTGTGAAGTGAATATAATACCTCCCCTGACAACCTCAGGACTATTATGAAAAATTAACAGAGAAAAAAATGTAGAAAAGAAAGTTCAAAGTGTTATGCAAATGAAAGCTGTTGGAGAATAATAGGCTTTATGAAGACTAAATTAGTTGTAAATAATCGTTCATGGTAATGGGAATTTAATAAAAAAACACTGGTGGATTTATTCTATGAGGACCTACCTCATTTTTCACCTCTTCAGCCAAACTTCCTCATAGCTGGGGCCCCACCCACTTGCTTTGTCGTGAAGACTCAGCCCTGCGTCATTCCCTGTCACCAGCCCTTACCGTGTGGCAAAGCATGATGTAGTTAGCCAGCTCTCTGGGATGCCTCATTATGAAACTTTCTAGCAAATGCTATATAACAAATTTTTCTTTTCTCCGAACCAAGAAAAGCAGTAGATGATGGATGATTGTTTTTCAGCCGAGTGGGCTAAAATTTCTATATCCTTTTACAAGGTGTAAATTTGCATTGAGCAAAAATATATTAATATATGCAATGCTTTGCTTCAAGCCCGTCTGTTTAGATTAAGGAGAAAACTGTTTCTGGGATCCCAAATAAAGCAAAAATAAAGTCATAATGGACTTCCTCCACGGACTCACAGTCTCTCCCTGAGGAAAGCAGCAGGAAGAGTCAGAACTCACTGGAGTGTGCAGTGATCTGCTTATAGGGTTTCCGACAGCCCCCTTACTATTTACTGACAATTATTAAAAGAACCCCGTATGTTTGGAGACAAAGAGTGTACACTGGATTCAAGACTCCTACCTTTAGGCTAAGGGCCAAAGACGCTTAGTTCGTGAGCAATACCTGGATGCTGCTAGGACAAGATTTTATAACTTGAATAAAGGGTGTGTGAAATGTTTTATCTGGTGCCTGACTCCTGGTACCCTGGGCTTTTCTCCTTACTGAGAGTTAGCAAGTGCAAGCTCCATGTGGCTTAGAGAGAGAAGACATCTCCGTTTATAGCCAAACCCGCTCCTGAGGCCTTACCTTAGGAACTGCCCCCTACCCTGGTGTAGGGTTTCTCAGCCTGAGCACCACTGACGCTGTGGGTCTGGCTGTTCTGTGCCCTGCACCATGCTTGGCACCATCCAGGGCCTCTACCCACTGGATTTCAGCAGGGCTCTCTCACCCCCTGGGTCCTCCATCCCATCCCCTATGGTTGTGACCACTAGAATCATTTCCAGACATTGATAAATGTCCTCTGGGGAGAAAATCACCCCTGGCTGAGAACCAGTACCTTAGTCCCCGTATTAGTCTTGCTTTTACCATCACCCCCATCTTCTTCCCTCTCCTTATCCCCATTCCCAGGACTTGAGTCCTGACCCTGAAGTTATTTCTAGGGACCCAGTTTCAATCTTCCCTGATGGCAAATGACAGTATTTTAGAAGCACTTATTTTCATTAATTCATCAACTGGTTGATTGATTCACCGATTTGTCTACCTGCCCCCACCCCCCTGTGTTTACGGAGCACCTATGACCAACCAGGCACTGAGATTATGAGGTTGATAAGACACATCGCACATGCCATCTCTGTCAATAGACCAGTGGATGCGGGAAAAGCTGTGTCTCTGTTGAGTACAGTTGCCAACAAATCTACTGAAAATATCTTTACTGAAAACAGCTCAGAATAACAAATGGAAACTATGCCATGGACATCCCTGGAACGGTCTCTCACTATATGGAACAGAACAGAACACCACCTCGGGCCTATGTCATTTTCCTAACTCCTACAGCACAGATCTCTAGGTGACGACGGTCTTTATTCTGTAAAACTCTTGAGTTCTAAACTGTCAAGACTTCTCATCCAAGCTTAGCTGGCCAGAGCCCCTATGTTTTGTACAGAGAATGGGTGAAACTTGCCTTTGTAATAAGAACCAGAGTCTCAACACCATCCCCATCTGTCATGAGAACTGCTTCTTCTGCCCTTTCCTCTTGGGTCGACTCTACAACGCTGTTCCCTCCTGAGAACGTCTGACCAGGTGTAGGTCTGAGGCAAGTCCCCACGGAAGACAGCCTTGCCGACAATTCAAATACTTGAATTGCCAGACCTACCCCTGACAATTCAGTGTCAAGTGTTACCACGTCACTTCGACATTGCTGTGGCCTTCCCGAGGTTCATAACCTAGGTGCGTCCTGTCCTGCCGGATTCGAGAAAATCACCTATCATCCTGATTCTACCGACCCCTCCTGAGGCCAGGCAGTTTGTCCAAAGGATCTTGAGAGACTGATTTCGTACTTACCTTCTCTTAAGCTCAAGTGTGTTGCAAGCAGAATGCAGACCCGGGGTGGGGGGGGGGCTCCTCTGCCCCCCACACAGGCCCTCCACCACCCCAGCGCGGTGGGAAAGATGGAGGTCCCTTTCGCCCATCTGCATCTAGAAACATTTAAGCCAAATACAGACCCGTAGCCTGCTGTCCGCGCCAGCTCGGATTCTTCCACAGCCCTCTCACGGCAGGGGGGACGGGGGTCACTTTCACAATCATCCTCGTCTGAGAAGTCCCCGCAGTCATTGTCACCATTACACAGAAGCCGCCTCTTGATGCATCTGCCTGCGATCAAAATCAGGAAAGACGCGGTGTGATTAACGCCAGATTTCCTCTCTCTTCCTGAAGTGGGCAAATGGACTTTAACGATGGGGGGAGGGAACGGGCACACAGTTGAGTTCTTTGCACAGCATTCACAGACAGCCGTTTGACCGGCCCCTTTCGCACTTGCAAACTCCAGTGCGTAAGAGCGGGCTTCCTTCTTTTCAGTCCTGAGTGCGCACAGAAGCCCACGGTGAGCCAGGGGGACGCAAGGATTACCTGTACCGCATTTAAAGTCATTGCCACAGTCCTCCTCCACGTCTGCACAGGCCTCAGTGGGCTCGCACTGTCGTCTGTCTCCCAGAGCGTCTACGCACTTCTGCCCGTTATATTGTCCGAAGATCTCAATGCTCCTTGAGCGGAACTGCACAAAACCAGCTGGAAATATTAGAATTTCTATGGCCAAAAAGGGATAATGATCTAAAACTGCATCCACAGCACGGTAGTCCTCTAGACCCAGTTGAGTTGATGGTTTTAAGCAGTCACTAATGTTAAAGTAACACCTCGCCTCCTAGGGTTGGCCATCTCACTGCAGAATCCGGTTCCTCAAGGCAGGCATTTACTACTGTGTGCCACGCTGAGATTTCCAGGCAAAGTGAGCCTCATCTACATAGATATTTATCTTTCCTTCTCAGGTTGGAACTCAGCGGGGGGCTCCCTGCCTCCTAGTTCTTTTCCTGGAGATGCTGGCAACACAGTTTCCATTTGGGGTCATGGATGGGGAATGACAATGAACACTTACCATTTGTTTGAGGCAAGGGTCACATTCCGACCATTCGCTCCAGGAGCTCATTCTGCAGTCTATGGGTAATGGCCTTTCATTGTCTTGTGTTATCTGTGGGGCATAACTAAGAAAACAGGACATGTCAACTTCATGGCATGATGTGTGTCTGTGTCCAAGGAGTCTTGCCGAGCCAGTCTGATTTACTTACTACTTTTCTTTTTTTTTATATAATTTTTTATGTTAGTCACCATACAGTACATCCCTAGTTTTTGATGTAGTGTTCCATGATTCATTACTTGCGTATAACACCCAGTGCACCATGCAATATGTGCCCTCCTTACTACCCATCACCAGCCTATCCCATCTCTCCCCTCTGAAGCCCTCAGTTTGTTTCCCAGAGTCAATAGTCTCTCGTGGTTCGTTCCCCCTTCTGTTTACCCCCCCTTTCTTTCTTCTTCCCTTTTCTGCCTTCCAAATCAAAAGACTTATACTTTTTTTTTAAGATTTTATTTATTTATTTGAGAGCGAGATATAGAGCACGAGCAGGGGAGAGAGGGAGAAGCAGGCTCCCCGCTGAGCAGAGACCCGGGGATCATGACCTGAGCAGACGCTTAATCGACTGAGCCACCCTGGCACCCCGCAAATCCAAGGACTTATCCTTTAACTAGAGCTCTCATTTGACATTTGATCGTATGCTGCTTTGTGTTTTCAACTGGTCTTCTTGTTGAATTCTTGTACTGCTCTGTGACTTAACTTCCAACCTAACCACAGTTAGTGATGGTGATGAGGAAAACGGGCAAATCATCCTGCTGCCTGTTTCACACTGATTCGTCTTAGATTTCCCACTACCTTATGAGCTCAGTGAGGCTAGAGACCTTGTTTCCCTTTGCATCCCCCAGAGTCTGAAAAAGCCTCCAGTTGCCTGGTTTTCTTGCAAATGTAAGCCAGCGGGCCCAGCCGCTCCTGTAGGAAGCTCCTGGGAGCCCAGCTGTCCCACCCCGCACTGTGCATGTCCTAACTGTAAGCCTCATCACTCTGCACTCTGCTTCAGCACTGACCCCTCACCGTTCTGCATTTTAACACCTCTACGTTGGCCCTTATAGCCTTCCCTTCCACCCCCAGACCCAAGCTCAGCTGTGCTTTTCTGGCTTTGAATTTTCTTTCTTTCTCAGTTCACCATTTTGGATCTCTTCTGGTTGCAACACCTCCTTGGATGATTATCTCCTTCAATGAAAGAAAAACAAAACAAAACAAAACCAAAAGCAAAAGCCACTGAATAAGAATCCTATAAATGCTCTGGCCCGACTTCCCTAAGCTAGCACCTGTCCTTCTAGAGTGCAGCCTTTTACTCCAGAGGGCTGGCCCGGTAAGGCCAAGACCTCCAGAAAGGCTCTAGATCCCAGTTCTTCTCTGAGACCTTGACCAATCGAATATGTTCTCCATTAAAACTCCTCCTTCCTACCAGTTTCTTTCCATGTGTTGTACATTGTGTTCAAATCTTTGATACTAAACGGAAACAAGCAAATGAATGAGCAAATAAAACCCTCTCTGTGAACTCTACATTTCCTTTCAGCTGCTCCCATTTCCCCCTGCCCTTCACAATGTCACTTCGTAAAGGAATTATTATCAACATATTTATGTTTTTCTTTCATCAAAAAAAAAAAAAAAAGAGCTGCATCTCCTCCTTCAACCTGCCATGCCCCTTTAGGTACCTCTTAAATTCTCTCATCCTTCTAGCCAACTTTCTTTTTCTTTTTTTTCTAGCCAACTTCCTTGGAAGGGTAGTTTGCACCCTGTCTCTTACCCCTTACTCCCAATCACTGCTCAGCCCTCCTGCCCCAGGGACACTGCTCTGGCCAAAGTCAATGATGACCGCCATGTGGCTCACTTGGTCCTTTCAGTGCTTCTCTTACTCATTTCCTCGCAAAGGTCAATGCACTTGGCCATTCTTGCTGTTTAAAACACTCTCTTCACTTGGACTGAATGACACTAAACCCCTACCCTTTCTTTTTTCCCTTCTTTCTGTTTTCTTACTTGTCCATGTAGACTCCTCCTCCTTCTGTTTTTCCTCAAGGCCCTCTCCTTAAAGCTTTTTCTTTTTTCTCTCAATACTTTCCCAGGGTTTTGGTTTCCATGCATATGCTAATGACACTCAGAAACAAGTCTGCAGTCCAGACATCTCTCCTGAATTTTAAGCTCTTGGATATAACTTCCAACTGGACGTCTGCACTTGGACTTCATTATGGTCCATTGAACTCAGCATATTCCCAAAACAAATTCATTATTTTTCCTCTCCTTTCAAAGCTGTGCCTCCCCCTGTACTTACTATCTGGGTGACCAGCACTTTCTTTTATGCAGTTGTCCTGGCCGGAGGCTTGGGTGCTGCCCGTCTTATCCTGCGTCCCTCACACTCATCGCCTGTAGCTAATCAACCATTAAAATCTGTTGTTTAGTCTCATAAATGACTCTCAAATCCATCCATTCTTCATCTCTGCCAGACGCTTCTCTGCTCTATACTAACATTACATCTCTCCTGGATGACAATAATTTCTTGCTAATCCAGTTTCCATAAATCATACACAGGATCTTTTAAAAATGCAGGTTTGATCGTACCACTCCCCTCCTGAAAACGTTTCTGTAAGCTTCCTATCCCTCTTAGGATAAAATCCGAATTTTCTAACATGGTGTGGCAGGCAGAATAATGACGCTCCAAGATGTCCACGTCCTAATCCCTAGACTCTGTGAATATTTTAGCTTCCATGGCAGAAAGGGTTTTGCAGATGTGATTAAGAAAGATTATTCTGTATAATCTGGATGGACTCATTCCAAACATGTGAGCTCCTAAAAGTAGAATGGTTCAGGGAGATGTGAAGACAGAAGAAGAGGCAGGAGAAATTCAAAGCACAAGAAGGGACCCCCCTGGCTATTGTTCGCTGTGGAGGTGGAAGGAAGCCATGAACCAAGGAAGGCAGGCAGCCTGCAGAAGCTTCAAGAACCAAGAAAATGGATTCTCCCCTAGAGCCGCTGGAAAGGAATGCAGCCCTAACGGCACTTTGATTTTGGTCCAGTGAGACCCCCCCTCAGACTTCTGACCTGTAGAACTGTAAGATAATAAATTTGTATTGTTTTAAGGCACTGATTCATGGTAATTTGTCACAGTTGCAATGAGAAACTAAACATGGTCTAGAGAGCTCTATATGGCCGCTCTCCTTCCTAATTCTTCAACCTCACTTTCTCCATCAAAGCTTTAGCCACATTGAATTTGAAATTCCCAAGATAAGCTACTTTTTCTTATGTCTTCAGGCCTTTCAACCTATTTCCAGTACACTACAATGATCTCATCTTGGGCATAATGGGTTTTTCCCCCCGTGAACACTTCTTAAACTCCTTGTGTAATTTATTTTTCTCTGTACACATTCTTATAGAATTTTGTTCTTCCTTATGTCATAAGCACCTTGGGAATGATATATTTAATTTAATTAATTCACTTACTCATGCATTCATTCATTAATTCGTCAAATATTTATTAATTGTCTCTATCTGCTAGGCATGTGGGATATAATGGTGTGCAAAACAACAAAACAAAATAAAGCAAAAACAATGATCCCCAAACTAAAGGAGCTTATATTCTAAATAACAGCATCAGTGAGCTGGGAAAATTCTAACCCTGCGTGGCTTGCATATCAAGTTCTTGGAACATAGTAGGTGCTCAGTAAATGTTTTCTGAACACGAATGAATAACTAAGTGCAAGAAGGGACAGGAAATTCTTGATCACGTTTTCTTCGGCAGATCTAAGTCTGTATTTCTCTAGGCTACAATTTCCTGGTGAACCACCCACATCCTACTTGCGCAAGACTTGTCTGTCAGTAAGGCAGACTTTCAGACTGGAGACATCATTTTTGTAAACCTGACTCTTGCCTACACCATCCAGAAAATCAGGGAGTCTGATAAGCTTCCATCTTTTAAAAGGACAGGTTAAACCTATATTAAACAGGCTGCCAAACTTTGGTGAACCTGTTTTCCCGGAGCCTGAGTATTAGTGTGTATCTGAAAGTACATGGCTGAGAAATTCTCTACAAGAACTTTTCCATAAAGCTAAGATCTCCTCTGGAACTGATGGGTCTCATCAAGAGGCAACAACAGATGCACCTTTATCACCTACAGCAGTGGGTGTCAACACATTGCATATCGTAACCCTCAGATAGTAAAAATAGGAATTGTGAGATTGTGATCATCCCTCCAAAACAATTAAATCAGGCTTTCTGAGGATGGGCTCCAGGCATCAGACGTTTTTATAAAGTACCCCAGGTGATTCTCATGTTCATACACTGTTGAGAAACACTGCTTGGCAGCATCTGGAGGATATTCGTGAAATCTGAAAGGGTGCAATTCAAGTAGGTTGGGGGTGCCCTTTATATCAAGCCCAAACTTGAAGCTATCACTAACCTGAAAATGTCACTGAGCTGGTTTACCATTGGTTTTGGGAATTACTCTAGGCTCCATTTATTAATGTCTCTATGGATCTTTTCAATATCTTTGTTTCTCCAATACTAGTCCTGTCGCCTTCAACTGGATTACCTGCTCCTATCTACCGTTTTTGTATTTATCACTTACTCAGATAATCTGGTTAGCATTTTGTTTTAGCATCTCCCCCAAAGAGATTACTCCCTTGGTTCTAGAAACTGCACCCTATAGATCAGTGACATGATACTTGTATCTTTCCCACCTGCCACCGAGAGCAGCTTCAATGAATAACTAGTTCAGAGAGAACAGTGCGGACCGAAGGATCATCATGGGAGATAAAATCCACTGTAATCACTCCAGAGTGAGGAGTCCTTTGCTGGGCAAGCCTAGAACCCAGCCAGTGATGGGGGCTGATGAGAAAGTCTACTCATCTGTTTCACGCACTGGGGCCAGGATCCTGCTCCAAAGATATTGGCATCGCCCATAGACTGTTCTCTAACATCCTTTACATAAATAATAGCACTGCATTAATTACGTACACACTGACTGCCTTCTTTCTCAACTTCTACCTTAAGGAGCGCTTTTCTTTTCTACAGGTTTGACTCACACTCTGGATTTAGTACAGAGCTCTGCCTTTGACCATTTATTGTCCTACAAGACCATGATTTGGATTCATCCCTGGAATGACCCTAACCCCTGAATGACCCCATAGGAAGGTCCTCTGATCACACCCTCGTCCTGGGAGTGGGACTTACAACCCTCCAGATACCAGGAGCAGCATATTTGCTGGCTTACTAGTTTTGTCATAACCAGATACCACAGACCGTGTGGCTGAAACAACAGAAATTTATTTTTCGTAGTTCTGAAGGTTAGAAGTCTGAGATCAAGCAGCGTGTCTGCTGCGTGGGTTTCTTGTGAGGCTTCTCGCCTTGGCTTGTAGATGGCTGTCTTCTCCCCGTGTCTTCCCATCATCCTTTCTCTTTACAGCTGTGTGCAAATTTGCTCTTCTTATAAGCACTCTTCTTTCAAGTCATGTTGGATCAGAGCCCACCATAATGACTCCATCTTAACTTCATTACCTCTTTAAAGACCCTACCTCCAAATACAGTCATATTCTGAGGTATTGGGGGTTAGGACTTCAACATATGAATGGAAGGGGAGGGGACACGATTCAGCCCACAGCATGCAATAAATTTTTTTTTTTAATTAAGCAGTTTCTTCTATTTGTCTACTAGTTTTACTAGACAATTTTCAAGTCTCATTTTCTCATTAATCTTTTATTTTGTAGGCATTATTAGTTCTCTTTAACAGATGAGAAACTAAAACCAGAATTATACTACTTATCCAAAGTTGGACAGTTAGTGGCAAAACTGGATTCCGAATCTATGTCTCTCAACTCCTAGTTCACTGCAATGTTGCCCTGTTCCCCTGTCACCAATCAAATCCTTTTTGAAATGACCTAAAAAGTCATAGCATAGTGAATACTTTTCAGATGTAACAGTCTCATGATTTTTTAGACATTTGAAAATTCAGTAAGTTAATGAGAATGTTCTCTTTCTTTCCCCCTCCCTTTCTTTCTCCCTCCCTTTCTTTCTTTTTCTCTTTCTCTCTTTCTCTTGTTCTTTCTTTCTAATATAGCCATTCTAGGTAAAGCACAGCAGTTGGACAACGTGGTTCTTGCCTGGATCTGTTTTAAGCTTAAACCTAACTGGTGTCAAATTAGGCAAAAATAAAGTGAAAAGTGTGTGAGCGTCTGGCTGTTTTCCTTTCATTGCAGATACCTGGTTACTTGGTGGCAAAATAAGAAAGACTCTGGGGAATTATCAGGAGGAAATAGTAGATAGATTATGCAAAAGGCATGTGTTCCTGAAATGAATGCATTACATAAATATGAAGAAAGAAGACAAGTGATCTTGAATAGCTCCTTCTGAGCTCACTGTTCCCTCCTGGGCTCCTCTGACTCACGAGGTAGATAATGTTTCATGGCTCAAGGACTGTGTAAGTACAATGCTTACCAACTGCTGAGTTATTAGGCGGAGTGGAGAGGTATCCATAAAGCACTTTCTGGATTCTTAGATGAAATGTGTTTATCAAGTAAAACATATCGCTAAGTGTTTTAATCTCAGCTTGAAAGTCACTTTCCAGGTCAAAGTGATGTATGTCAACACGACAGGAGCTGTAACTCTGGGCCAGAAATGCATTACATGCAGGGCCATTGATGTATGCCTGCTCCCGTCTCCCGCCATGAAGTTTCCAGCTTTAGAAAAGGAAACCTCAGGAGCAGCTCACGCTCCAGGACACATTGTGGCAGACCCAGGCAAGAAAACACCTGCTGTAGGAAGGAATCTTTTTGTCAATAAATAAGACAATGTGGCTCCTTTGAGTGGAGAAATATAAGCTAACTAGCACTGCCTTCTTAACCCACAGATCTGCCAGTTTGCTTAGTTCATGCAATTCATCAGGATGAGAAGATAATATAACAGCGGTGTCCAACACTCATTTTTTTCTGGACCTTTCCTGATTTCCCAAGTTTTATTTAAGGGCTCCTTTCATGTGCTCCTGATGAGCCAAAATTCAATGACCTTTATGGAGGGCCTGCTCTGCGTCAGGAATGGTTCTGGCGGCTGGAGCCTACGTTCTAGTGGGTGAGGTACAATAAACGAGTATCCGGCAAATATAACATGCAAAATCAGTGAAGACATACAAACTGTAAAGGAAAATAAAGCAGGGTAAGAGGCTAGAGAGGGCTCTAGGGCTGGGGTAGAGGAGGGAGTTTTCTTACATGGGGCAGTCAAAGAGCTCTCTCGGAGGAGGTGTGGTGATGTAAAAATGTGTTCACAATTGTTTTGATCTTTCTTCCCATCACAGATGGGGGCTATGTGCCCTCCATTTAAAGCCAGTAGCATCTTTCTTAATACCTTGATGAGTAGAATGCAGTGGAAGTGAGCCTGTATGACTTAAAGGCCAGGCTTGAGAAGGCCATGCAAGTTCTGCTGGGTTATCTCAAGGCATTTGCTCTGCAAGCCTTTCCCACTATGTATAAAACTGACTACCCTGAGTCTACCTCATGGAGGACAGAGACAAAGAGAGTGGTAGAGAGATAGATTCTCAAGGAGAATCAATTGTTCCAGCCTCTCATGGTTTGGGTCTTCCCAGCCCAATGACAGATATGTGAGTGAAGAAGCCATCATAAGAATCCCAGGCCCAGCCACCATCTTACTACATCCATGTGGGAGACCCATGGGAACCTCTTTACTGAGCCCACTCAACCCTTGGACTCATGAACCAGTAAAATAATTGGTATTGTTTTAAGCTGTTCTCTTGGGGCATTTTGTTACATAGCAAAACATGACCTGAACAGAAGGTGATGCTTGGTTAGATACTTGGGTGAATTCAGAGAGAAGCTATGTGAGTATCTGGAAAAGGAGTGTTTTATGCTTGGGGGTAAATAAGTGCAATGGCCCTGAGACAGTATGTCGGAGGCACAGAAGTACGGTGACAGAGCAGGGCAGAAAAAGGAGGGTGGCAGACGTGTCTGGAGAAACAGGTAGGGTGCAGCCCCTGCCTTATAGGCTATGCTGAGGAATTTGGATTTGATTCTGAGCTTGGTGGAGATTCTTAGAGGAGTATGAGAACAGGAGTAACACCAGAGTTATGTTTTCAAGAGATTTAAAAATGTCTCTGGCTGCTCAATGGCAAACTGACTAGCGGGTGTGGGCGAGGTTGGACGCAGGCCAGAAATGAGAGTGATTTGGGCTAGAATAGTCACAGTGGAGATAGCAGGCGGTGGGCAGATTTGGGATATATTTTGAAGATAATACCAATAGATGTGCTGTTAGATTGCCTGTGGGAAGGATGCAAAGAGAGGAAACAAGTGTGATTCCCAGGTGTTTCCCTGAGTAACTCAGTGAGTAGGGGTGCAGGTTGGGTGAGGTCGGTAGAGAAATCAGGGAATATTTTGGAATGTTAAGTTTGGGATGCCTGTTAGATTTTTCAAGAGCTGCTGACTTAAGTAATTAGACTTTGTGTTCAGAGAAGTGGGGTGCACCATAGATATAAATTTGAGAGTTGTCAGAATGTAAGCGCTACGTCACTCCACGAGGCTGGATGTGAGTGCGTATGTCTGGAGTAAGGGTGAGGATGAGCCAACATTTAACAGAAATGTGACAACATGTCTGTAGGCTGATGGGGAAGATTCAGTACAAAGGGAGCTATTGATGATGCAGGAGAGAGGGGGCGGAGTTACAGGAGCAAAGTCCTTGCAGAGGCCAGAACGGATGAAGCCAGTGTCCACGTGCAATGGTGAAAGCCACAGGAGCGTATCTCCCCCAGCGTCACGGGCTTCACTCAGAGGCCTTGGCTGAGTTTCAGTTGCTGTGTATTTGTTTATACTCCTTAGTAGACTGTAAGCCCAGTGAGGGCAGAGACCCCTTGTAACATGGTCAGTATTACACTGCAGTTCCTGATGTAATATCTGGCCAGTGTTGCAAACTCAACAAATATTTGCTGTGCTACCTGGATGAATAAACAAACGGCCATCCTTGTCCAATAGTAGTTGATGAGTAAATATCTGCTAACTTGTATTGAATATGAATATTAAAAACACAGGTGTATACAACCAAAGAAGGAGGGAAAACTGACATTTTGGATATCTTCGATTTAATAATTAAGCCTCGCTTTTCCGTTCACAGATGTTTGGGTACTTTTCCAGATTGTTGAGATAAAATTTAACTCCGATAAATGGAATGATAATTGCTAACATTTGGGAGTGCTTAGTTTATGTCAGAAATTCTTCGAAGACTTTATTCTTATTACCACACTTAATTTTTACACCAGCCCTATGAGATCCCTATTATTAGTATTATCACACTTCAAAGATAATGAACTGAGCCACAGAGATGGTGAGTAATTTTCTTCAGGTTACACAGCTGAGGGCACTTGGTGGGCAGGGTGGGATTCAAACCCAGGCAGTTTCTCTCCAAGGGCCACCTACTGGCCACTCTTGGCACTTCTAACATCCAGGTTAGTGCTCTTTCTTAACTATTTGAATAATGAAGAATAAGATAAATATGGAAATTATATCTATACCAAAAACACCACCTATATAATCAAAAGACGAATGACAGATTGGGGGAGATGTTTGTAATTCATACCAGAGACGACGGACTAGTTTATAGTGGTCATAGAAATCCACAAAAGAAAGACAAGAAGCTCAATGGGAGAAAGAGTAAAGGACATGGAGAGTCACAAAGGAAAACATACACATGGCCTTTAAACAGATAAAAAGATACACAACGTTATTGTGGGAATCATTTCATAATGTATAAAAACATTGAATCATCATGATTTAAACGTGAAACTAATAGGATAGTGTATATGAATTATACCTCAATTTAAAAAATAATAAAAAGGGAGAGGGAAATTAAAACTATTTCAGAATACCATTTTGTTTTTTAATGTGTGAGACTGGCAAATATCGAAATGTTGCCCGAGGGCTGTTGGCGAGGCTGTGGGTCAATAAGTACTCTCATACTCTGCTGGGGAAAGTGGAGAGTAATACAAACCTCCCGGGGCCACGGGGCAATTTTAGCGAAGTGACAAAGGTGATTTCCTTTTGACTCTGTTACATCACTTCTGGGAATTCCTCAGGTGTATTATCCACTTGCAACATGACATAGGACTAAAAATATCCATTGCAACATTGTTTGTAGTACAAAAGATTGGAAACAACCTAAGTGTTCATCAAAGATGGATTATCTGGACTGCATATCCACACAGTGGGAAATTAATCATTTGTAAGGAGAATTGGGAAGTTCCTCTTAAATTGATACAGCAGGGTTTCCAGGATAGATAGTAAAGGAAAAAAGAAAAAGCAAAGTACAAGATAGTATGTAAAAGAAAGGGGAAGAATAAGATTACGTATGCCTCTGTGCTTTAATCTGCACTAAACTATTCTGGAAGGATGTACAGAAAGCTAATGAGAGTAGCTGCCCATGAGTACAGGGTAGGGCAGGAGGGGGTAGGATTCTAAGCACTTCACATGTAAGAACATATATCTCATGAGAAGTTATGGTTAGGGAAATCAGGACTTCTCAATGTATACCTTGTTATGTTTTTTGATCTTTGAACCATGTAAATATGTTGTTATTTACAAATTAAAAATAAAATATAATGGTAGCTGTGTCCATGGAGCCCTCAAAGGTGGCCCGTCACAGTGCTAAGGACAGGGCATGAATTAGCAGGAATTTCACATAGCAAGTCACAGTTTTATTCCCACTTTGCAGGTGAGGAACAGATTTAGAGAAATTAAGGACTTTGCCAAGGTCACATAGCTAGTAAACTATGGACCTTGCGATCAAACTCAGGCCACCCGCTTCCAGGACCTGCGTTAAGATCTATGAGTCTGCCAGCGCGCTGGTTGTAACAATTCTATTCTACTTTGAGAAACCTAAGAGAGGATGCCCCGTTCATGACCTGTTCTCATGGGCACTCTTACGTTGGCAAGCAAACGATTCTTGATCTAGCCCCACAATTCACCGGTAGCAATGGCTCGCGGTCACTTGGCTTCAGGTAAAGTATGTGCAGCCGGGTGATATCCCCTGAAGCCTAGCTCTAACTCTATCCCTTCCTTTCCTCAACCAGAAAGCATATCGAAGTAATAGCGAGTTATTATTTTAAAGAATATTTCACATACACTGAGTTTTGTGCCTGGCACAGTTGCTGTAAGTACAATATACGTATAATAATGTAACTGTCACAGAGACTTCTATTACATAGGTGCTATTCTTGTCACTACTATGGGGTGAATTGTGTTCCCCGACCCCATCCCCCTGCCCAGAAAGTTGAAGTTCTAATCCCTGTACCTCAGAATGTGACCTTATTTGGAAAGAGGGTCTTTACAGAGGAAATCAAGATAAAGTGAATTATTTAGGGTTGGCCCTAATCCAATATGATTGGTGTTCTTATAAAAAGAGAACATTTAGACCCTGACAGACGTGCACAGAGGAAAGATGATTGAAGATAGCCCTGTGGTGACAGTGGCAGGTGCTGGAATGAGGTAGCTGTGAGCCAAGGATGTCAAAGATTGCCCGCCGGCAGCAGAAACTAAGAAGAATCCTATCCTGGGTCTCAGAGGGAGCATGGCCCTGCGGACACCTTGATTTCAGACTTCCAGCCTCCAGAATCGTGAGGCAGTAGATTTCTGTTGTTTGAAGCCGCCTGGTTTGTGGTACTGGGAAGTGACTACAACTGTCATCCTACAGAGGGAACCAAGGTACAGAAAGGTTGAGTAACCTGCCCAGACTTACATGGTTTGTTCCTTAGCAATGGCGCCTGGGGCTGAGTTCAGGAAGCCTCCCTCCAGAGGAGTGCTCCATTCTGATCGAATCTGTATTTAAAAAAATACTTGCAAACTCCAGTTCTCTGGCCAAACCATGTGTCTCACTTCGCGACAGATCTGAACATTCTGTTTTGACCTCAACCCTCCATGAAGGGGCAGAGCACGGAGTGTTCGAGCGGGTCACCCTAACAAACTCCTAAGGAGGGCCCTGGCCGTGAGGGCGCTTGAAGCCAAATCCGGCTCAGCGGTGCAGCTGCTCAGAGCTGGGGGGCCGCCCAAGGGGGCTGTGAGGTCCTCCCTGACACAGCTGAGTGCAGCCAGGACCCAGGGGCACGAACTTCAAAGTGGTTGCAGCCTTCCCCGCCACCTCTCATTTTGGATCAGCGGGAGTCTCAATCCAGGAATGCGGTTGTTTAAATTATTTTTTTAACTTAAGAAAGGGTCAGGCTAAGTACTAGAAGGCTAAGGCAACTTTTAGTAACTGCCTTCCCAAATCCCCTTTGTCCCCGATGCCCGGGTAAGTGAAAATGTTTTCTGAATGCAACAGGGCTTTTTAGCTCAGGAGTGGGGGTAGGGGCAGAGAAGTGATGGCATGAAGGAAGGGGGCAGAAAGGTGTGGTAGACATCGAGGCAGAATGAGGCAGAGTAATCTTTCTTTTAAACTTTTAGGATGTGAGAGACTGATATACTCAGGCTTATCAATCACACTCTGGTGAAAACCAGCTTTGTTTCAGAATTCCGAGTATTGAAAGACTATCTTGGCCTTCACATTTGAACGCCTTGTTTAAAAGAAATTGCTGGAAATGGCAACAGGTGTCCTTAGAGACTCTCAAACAGACACCCCCCGCACTTTTCCTCACCCTTTTGCAAAGTTTAAACTTTGGGGCTATCTGTCTCAATGTGGGCTGACATTTTTTACCTACTTCACTGTTAAGAAGTAGACTTTGAAAGATCAAAGCCTGCAGTGAAATTCCAGAGACAAATGGAAAAGCGACTCACCTAGGAGTGGGCCCAGCGGTCAGGACACTTATTTCTAAAATGCATAGTGCAAAGGCAAACCACTGGCCCGCAGACATCTGCTCAGGTGGGGCGGCTCCGTGTGGAATGGCCAGACAGGTCCCGCAAGGCGTTTATCTGCAAAGGGCCGGAGAACTGGCCCGACAATTACTGCTTGGTTTTGGTTGGGATTTTTGTCAAACTGGGCTTCCTGGGAGCCAAAGTCCAATCCAAGGAGAGTCATGTTGTAATTCTTGGCTTACTGTTTTCTCATATTGACGAGTGAATTCCAACAATCAGCCCGTGAGTGCTGAATTGACTAAGATTAGTGAGAGTGTTGAAAACAAACAAAAACCAAAAAACAAAACAAAACTCCAGTGTTTCTCATCTGGGGAGACTCTGGGAGGAAGAATGAGAGGGTGTGCCATTTGGGGAAAAATGTGTCTGTGGATGATTCTCAGAGAGGCATAAATTGGTGAAAGAAATTAGTCAAAGAACTAATGACTGGAACAGGAGGCAGGGATCAGGGACCGATGTGGCAATCTGAGGCTGAGCCGTGTGGGTGATCGCCTCAGGGGTGCCTCGGAGCGCAAAATGCAGTTACAAAGCTGGATTTCTTTATAGACGTGGTGGATCTTTCTGAAGAATCCAGGTAAACTCCCGCAGGCACGCACAGTATCCCGCGGGAGGATATGTTCTCCTTATCTCAGAAATGCACTTGTCAGCAAGATAGATTCGGAGATGGAGCAGTTTGCTCCCATCCATCCTAGAGGACCCCCTTCCCTACATATTTTCACTTTCCCTGGGACTTGTGGAAAGGGTAAGGTGTCTTTCTTCTTTCTTTCTTTCTTTCTTTCTTTCTTTCTTTCTTTCTTTCTTTCTTTCTTTCTTTCTTTCTTTCCTCCCTCCCTCCCTCCCTCCCTCCCTTCCTTCCTTCCTTCCTTCCTTCCTTCCTTCCTTCCTTCCTTCCTTCCTTCCTTCCTTCCTTCCTAGATTTTATTTATTTATTTGACAGAGAGAGACAGCCAGTGAGAGAGGGAATACAAGCAGGGGGAGTGGGAGAGGAAGAAGCAGGCTCTCAGGGGAGCAGGGAGCCTGATGCGGGGCTTGATCCCTGGGATCAAGGCCCTGAGCTGAAGGCAGACACTTAACGACTGAGACACCCAGGTGCCCCAAGGGTAAGGTGTTTTCAAAGTGCCGGAGAATGTGGATGTCAGAGCTGCTCTTAAAACACTGCTTGTAAGGTAGAATGACCAGGACCTGCGCAAAGCCATTGATACCTCCCCCCCGCCAAAGAATTCTAATTTAATTGATCTAGGATGGGACCCTGCATCAGTATTTTTTTAAAGCTTGCTGGATCATTCAAATGTGTGGCTAGGTTGGTATTTAGAATGACCAGCTTGAGAAACAGTATTTCGCTACGTTTCTGAAAAAATGTTTGCTGACACAGGACTTAAGGGGCCTTCATCAATACTTACTAATTACAAAGAGGCAATTTTCAAACATTAGCACATAGGCAGTCTGATAAAACAGAGGGTGGGGTTGGAGGATACCAGACAGTTACTTTTTCCGGCACTGCCTTGCCTTTCCACTAATGGTCCTACTCAGAGTAGAAGTTATTTATTCTCCTCAGGCTTTCTTGCCTCCCTTTCCTTTTCATGTGGAGAGTTTGGGGTCTCTCATGGGGCTAATTTCATCAGCTCCTGAGCTCGTCATCAACCTGCAGACTGTGCAGAATTGCCAAGTAATGAGGTGATTCGAAAGTGGGCAGCAACACTCGTCCTTACGCCAGTGATGAAATCGATGCCCAAAGACACTTCTTTCGAGTCTTAGCTAATGACGACTGGGCGGCACCCAGATATGGTAGGAATCTGTCCAGTCTGATGTAGCAAGGCTGAAGACTCTTACGTGGCTCCCGGGACCTGCCAGGATACTTATCAGAAAGAAGGATCTGGAAGCAGGCAAGATAAGATGATGTTTTATGCTAATTAGACTTAATGCTCATTGGTTAGACTTTGCGATCCTTGACTTGATAATTAGATATGAATGGAGATTGAAAATCACCTCTGTCCTAGGAGACTGACTGAGCTCCCCCCACCCCCGCCCCCGCCCCCACATGGAAGAGGGAAGGAGAATTTCACAGCTGGCTGGTTGAATGCTGAATTGTTCTGTAGAAGTTCTATTCATTTTATCCCCATGGTTCAAACTAAATGTAACGTAGCAAAGGAATGGGAGCAGTAGAATATAACAACAATATATTATTATATATATTATATTTTATTATATTTATTGTATGTTAGTGACATGTAAAATACAATATACATTTCATTTTTGTAGTGCTTTTAACTCTTCTTTGCCCTTAACAGCTATTATGTACCTGACATGTTTTAAATGAGGTTTATACTTCAGTTATATCTAGGGGAAGTGAAGCATGCTAGACAAGAGAAGTGAAAAGAATAACATTTTCATTTAATATGTAATGGCTTTCAAAGAAAAGAAAGGATAAATGTTTATCAAACTTTTCTAATGTGTCAAGCTAATAGACATATATATTATAGCTAACATATATATGTATATGTATATATATATACATACGTGTGTGTGTGTGTGTGTAATTTAATCGTCAAAATAATCCATTGCACAGTTGAGGAAACGGAAGTGCACGGAGATTACATCATTTGTCCAGCATCACCCATCTGCAGTTGCTGAGAAACTGGCATTTGACCTTGGTTGTGCCTGACTCCACGTCTCTGGCTCTTCCCACAATACATCAGCTCTGTTGCTGTTATTATTTGAATTATGTCACGTTAAACAACATGAAACTATAACTTTTCTCATAAACCCTCTCAACTCCATAAAAGGTAGCCTTCCGGTTTAGCTTTACAGATGAAGCGTGGAGAAATATGGCCAAGGCTATGTGGACAAAGCGGCAGAGGTGGGATTTGAACAAACATGTCTTAAAATCCTGATGCCAGAGTTTTCCACTCTGCTGAGGGCTCTCAAAGTTTTCTCCACTCGGGACCCTTAAATTTTTTTTTTTTTTAATTTCCCTTTGGTTTCAGTTTGCTTGGGAACTTTGTGGCACTAAATTATATTTATTGCACAATAATAATATTTTTTTCCTGTTTTTAAGGCAGAGCCACGTACATGTATACATTAGAATGTGTGACCATCAGGCAGAAACACTTAATTTTTACTGAAATGATGTAAATGTGTTGGGCATAATTTCCATCTGGATCTCTTAAAGTGATGGAAGCTGTTTTTTGGAAGTTTATTATTACAAATTTCATGGACTCCCTCAGTGTCCAGGGATCCCAAGTAGGAGCTGCCATCTCATTCCGTATCTGTTTCCAACTGAATCCCAAAAGATCTACGGGTCTTACGCCACTACACTGAAATTATAGTGCTCTCACTTAAGACACACACACTTGCCGGAGGGAAGTAGAATCGTCAAATGGCAGGCATCTTGGTTTGGGGTGTGTTCTGCTTGCTGCTATATCCCCAACATCTAGGATGGTGCCTACCACTATTAGGCTTCAACAGACAGTGGGAATTATGCATTAATAGATGAATACATAAATACAGATGAGGAAAATGATGTCCAGGAAGGGGAGGGGACACTCCCAAGGTCACACAATCGGCGGTGGGGCAGTGTCAGATTCCAGCTCTCTTCACTGTTGGTTCTATACCGTTTTCATTACAGCACTTTCAAACAAGCTCTTTTATAAAGAGAGAACAATTTCTCTATGGAGTGGTTCTGGGGCTGTGTGTGAAAGTTCAATGGGAGTGATGTAAGTCTGGCGATCCCTTTACACTAATAGGAATTCCTGAGGCTCCGATCTGTTTACAGTCACATGGAACTACTTAGGGCCCCCTTGATGGCATTATAGCGCTTCATTTAAGAAAGACTCAATACAGTCCCTTTTTCTTTTGGAGTTGACAAGATCTGGCTATACCACCTTCTCCCCTTCTGTTTATCAACACGGTTGACTGTCTACATTCACCCGAGACTTTTGACACGGTCTTCTCTCTCTTTCCCTACTCTAAGTCCGGCCTTTCCTTCAGTGATGTCAGTGCTCTCTGAAGTGCCGCCCACCTCACTCTTTCTTGATCAGTTCTATGAATATTTATCTTCACCCCATCTAGCCCACTGTCCTAGCGTCATTCTAGCACCTCTACTGCCTTCTTCTTTGCAAATGTCAGTGTCCTACTGTCTGACCATGATTTCCAAGTCTTCCGGTTACCTCATCCTCATCCTCTCAATATCCCCTTTCTCCTCTTTTTGAACATCCAGCTCCTTGATTTCTCCATTTTGGGTTTCTCGTATTGCTCTTGCCTTGGTTAGCCACACTCTTTTTGCAGTCTGTGTCAGCTTTCTTCCCTTCCTACATGGTTAAGCTCAGCCTATTGCTGTTTGCCTTGGTCTTTTTTACTCCATGGAAGACCTCCTTATTGCTAAATTTGGTGGACACTTCTTAGCCCTGATCTTTGTCCCGTAGGAGCATCTGACTTGACTGGCTATTCTTACGCTTTAAAACTCTCTGTTCCCTTAACTTCTGTGATCCAACATTCCCTGATCTTCTGCCTCTCTTTTGCCAGCTCCTCTCCCTTGTCCATTATACGATGCTGATGTTCCTCAGGGGTCTCTCCTCTACCCTCTCCACGTCTCAGTCTAGCCCTTCTTATCTTACCCACTCTTAAGATTAGGCCTACTCTTCAGAACCAGAAGTCTCATGGTTGAAGTTCCTTTACCAGAATCACCTGGGTTCTTGTTTTAGAAGTATAGATATCTAGAAGCGATACTTTTTGAAAAATGCAAATCTTATGGTGTTATTTCCCAGCTTAACAATCTTCAAGTACTTCTAAGAAATCTCAAGGTGGATTTTGATTTGCCTATGGTAATTTGAACTTGCTGTGTCTAAAATCATACACCTAACTCTTGCCCTGTCCCTGTCAAGGAAGCTCTTTTTAGAGTCTTTATTTTCATTAATGAGTCACCATTAACTGTTTTTCTGGTTTCTACATCTGGAAGTCATCTTTCTTTGTATTACATTAGTGTTTTGACAGTCTGCGAAGAGGTAAGCGGGCTCATAATGGGTACTTCATAGTTATTCCATGGTTGTTTCAGAGTCACTGGATGACTGGTTGATTTCATTTGGCTCAGGTATGTTTGGTTTTTGGAACTTGGAACTTTGACGAAAAGAAACTAGTATCTGAGGACAAAATTAGATACAGTTTTATCAGTTAACAACATGAAAACCCAGCTAAACATAATAAGGAATAATGTTTTGCATATCTTAAATTCTCTTTTATTTTCTCTTTTAAAATTATGTTTTCTTGACTCTGCAACCTCCAGGCTGAACTGTGAGGCTTATTGCCCAGGGAAGGAGATGGTGGAATAAAGCAGTGATTGGTCACCTGTGAATCTCAAAGTAGTGGGGATAGCATGGCTTGTGATGTAGGGAATGGGAGAAGATGGCCTCTCCTACTGGAGCAGAGCAGTTGTGAGAGGGAGAGAGGGACGGGGGAGGGAGGCAGGCCTGGAGATGAGTGTTCGTGGTAGGTTTTCAGGCCACACTCTGGAGTGGGGCCAGCATGGTAAGTAGGTTGAGGTCAGAGACAGATGTTTCTTTCCTTGCCATCTGGAACTCTGGGAGAGCAACTTCTAGACTTTCCCAGTATGGGGGAAGCCAAACCAGAACAAAAGTGGTTGTGGTGTGTGGTTGGGCAGAGGAGGGACTGAATTTGGCTTCATAGGTTTCTTCGGCTGTTGTGGGCCACAGAGGATACCAAGAAGTTCCCAGGCTCTCAGGAGGGATAGAGAGGGTAGCTGGCAAACTTGCTGTCTCTCAAGGACAATGTGGGCCTAGAGTTGAGGGCAGAGGGGCAAAGGCACTCACATGCAGATCTTGGAGTCCAGTTAGTGAAGACCAAGGTGGGGGCCCAGGCTTCGGGCAGAACCACTAGGCCTTGTAGGCCCTCAGCTGAAGGGTGGAGAGCAGACTCCATTCTTTAGCCAAGAGTATTAGCTACAGACCCCACACGGTAGTAGCCACGTAGGTGAGGTGTATGCTGTACAGACCGGAGGAATCCGAGGACAGTACGAGGACCTGTCTGAGGGTCTAAGCCCCTTCTCAACGTTCCTCTTCCCCCATCAAACGAAGCATCATCATGGAGAAGAGCAGGAAAAGGGGAAGAAATGTGAACCCCTGGACACATAGCCGAGAAAGAGAGTACCCTCAGAGGGAGTGATCATGGCTGGATTGGGGTTGCAGGACCCGACTAAATGTTGGCATTCACACCCAGCAGACGGGAAACCTGTGAGGAAGAGCACATTGGGGAAAGAAAAAGAAGAAAGAAAGAAAGAAAGAAAGAAAGAAAGAAAGAAAGAAAGAAAGAAAGAAAGAAAGAAAGAAAGAAAGAAAGAAAGAAAGAAAGAAAGAAAGAAAGAAAGAAAGAAAGGGAGAAAGGAAGGGAGAAGAGGAGGGACAGATGGACGGAGGGAGGGAGGGAGAGAAAAAGAGAGAGAGAGAAAGGGAGGAAGGAAGGAAGAAAGGGAGAAACCATAACATGGGTACATTTTTGCTCTCTACCCCAGTGCAGTGTAAGCAAATTTTTGGCCCAGTTTAAGAAAAAGTTTTTTTTCTTCTCCAGACATGTTTTGCTAATCCTTCTTCTCTAGGGGAAGGGCCAGTCGGTAATTACAGATGATTTAACTCAGGAACTTAATCCTATTTCTGGTCTGGCATCATCTCCTCCATTTTTTCCTCTTTACTGATCTGCACTCTTCCCTGCCACGGGGCCGTGTGTGCACTGCTGATGGGCTGCAAGGCATCTCTGCTCCGTGTGCGCTGGTTCAGTTTCTATTCTCCGCAGTGCAAGGGTTTGTGTTTGTCAAATCAGAAGAATGAAGGAAGTCATCACCACTAATAGGTTTTTTAAACCCTGAAGAACTGATAAGGAGAGAATGAAAAAGCACTGTGTAAAATAAACTGTGTCATGAATACATAATTTTGATTCAGTTCATTAAGAGCATGATACCATTGGGGGTCCAATTTTATGAAACATGTACACAACAGTATGACTGTTATAAAATTGGGC
The DNA here is from genome assembly GCF_024610735.1 of Ursus americanus. Taxonomy (NCBI): domain Eukaryota; kingdom Metazoa; phylum Chordata; class Mammalia; order Carnivora; family Ursidae; genus Ursus; species Ursus americanus. Next base: position 34,925,594 of record NC_142141.1, on the reverse strand, counting down.
CCCTCATTGACCGTGGAACACCCAACTAGCCTGCTGGTGAGCGGATGCAGGATGATTTGTTATTTATGATGTGGAAGATACTGGAGAACATTACTCACAACACCTCTTTCCTGTGAGCAGTCTGCAGCTTACGTTAAATATGCGGATGGGAAATACCTGAATTAGAATGCTTTGTGTGAGGTTAGATCGATGTGTTGCATTTATAACAACTAGATAATTCAAACTTTTATGTGGTACTTAATTCATTCTGAAAATGTGCCCTGAAAATCCCAAAGGGGGAATCAAGTTGCCTAATAAAACATAAGCGTAAGCATGTCATGAGGGGCATAATGGTTATAGGAAGTAGAAGAGGAGAACAGGACTATGAAGAGAAGAAAATCTTGGTGAATGGAAGATAAGCCAGCATAAAGGCACTGGGGCGAGTTTTAGGGGCAGTGGAGTGCTGGACTGGTGAATCTGAGGTTAACTGCAAGGACACCGGGCACTTCAGCCACTTACTAGCTCTGTGACTTTGGGAAGTTCCTCAGTGTCCTTGTGTATAAAATGGTGGTGGTAGTAGCAGCCCACCTCATGGAACTGACTTGGAAATTAAATTGCTTATTGTAAGGCACTCAGAATACTGCCTGTGGGTGGTAAATGTCAGGTGGGTGTTTGCTGTTATTATTCAGTGACTTCGTGGACCATCCCTGAATCCGGGCCGGCTTTCCAGATTTGGCAGTTGTGTTTTCAGGGAAGTGAAATGAAGAATTGCGAAGCACGTCCTCAAGGAAGAGCTCAGGAGTTCTCCCGTCCTCCCTCCTCCAGCCTTCCAAGTGAGATGGTGTATCACTTTGGCATCCAATTACATCATGCCAACATTAAAGCCTCCTGGTCGGGGGCTTTTAGTTAACCCGCCCCCTTCTAACTTTTATAGTCTCTGGTAACCCTCATGATACTAACACACAGAAACTAGTCCTCTGCATTCTTGAGCTTACACCTTCTAGTCGAAGTACCTTGACATTGGTCTTGCTGACTGTGCTTTCCATGTGTGGGCTTCTCTTCTGCCCTGAGGGTGCTATGTCGTCAAAGACTGCTGTGATCTGCACTTGGAGGCAGGCCAAGTTAGGGTTAAACTATCACCCAGGCATGTGGGAGACACATTGGCTGGCTAATCCATCACCTATTTCCAAGGCCCTCTTGCCAAGGCAGGCTTCAACGGCATGCGACCTATGCAGTCAGACCAGGCTCAAGCACTCGAGAAGGCCCCGTGGTTGGTTTCATGCTCTATTAGTGCCACCTTGGAATTCTTAATTTTGTGTTTGGACTTTTGTTTTGAAACCAAGTATGATTGGAAAATGGAGCACGCACACGAGCAGAGGAAATGTACACTGTGTCCCTTCTCCATGCGACCGCATTTGCACAGAATGTTGATGTTGCCCCATGAACGTGGAATTCAGGTGGACCCATGATGTGTGGGAGTTCAATGAGTCAAAGCAAAAGTGAGAATCAGGTTGGTGTATTATACCTAGCATTGTGTAAGTGATAGCCCCGAGATGTCACATTCTCCTTTTGAACCAGAACTTGCTTCCAACACAAAAAGAAACACGAATGACCAAGAAACCCAATCAGATCTTTCTTACTAGCAGTGTTACTTTTCTGCATTAGCCATCTACTTATACTAAAAATAATATAAAAGGAAAGAAAAGGATAGAGTCACCCATAGTTCTTCTTTCCACCATTTTTCTTTACTCATTAGTGAACTGAAGGGTAGCATGTACTGGTAGAATGTTCATATACCAAGAAGTGAATTAAAAACAGTTGAGTTAGTTGTGTGCAGTGTTTCTACTATTCTGGTAGGAATGAAATACATACATTAAGTATATATGCGTGTATGAGTTACGAAATACAAGTTATATAATTTCAGCGATTCCACTTACCAGCTGAAGATTAGCAATAAAATTCACACTAAAACTTCAAAATTTCATTTCTTTTTTACTTAGAACAACATTAAATAGCAAATAAAATATGTCATAATAAAAAAAAGGTTGCAGAAGAAAGGATGTGTTTATGCATCAACGTCTTTAATGGCACTTTTTCCCCTGGTTTATGAACAATGGATCCTCTATTTTAATTTTGCCCTAGGCCCCATAAATTACTTAGCCAGCCATGTCTCATCCTTAACTACTTTCACTATAGAGGTTGGCAAAGCTAAAAGCTTGATTTCCCATTCTCCTTTGCACCAAACGGTGTCCATGTGACTGAATTCTGACCAAAGAGACATAGCAAAGTAATTGGGAAACCTCGAAAAAACCTGAAATGCCTGATACAAGGAGCAGACTTTGATTGTGCTGCTCTTTCCCATTCTGCCCTCCTTGAATACTAACGTCATATTTGAAGCTGTGCAGCCATCTTGTGACCATTAGCCAAAACCATGAGAATAGAAAGCCAAAAGGCTACTAAAGTTGGGGTGAAAAGCTAACATAGAGTCCATGTCCTTGAGAGCCTTGTTGAGCTGCTCAGCCAATACCAGCAGCCATCAATCTAGACTTTTTATGTGATAAAAATAACATGCTACTAATTTTAACCACTGCGAACCTTTCCATTGGTGTAGACCATTCATTACCGATGGACACATGGGCTATCACGTGACAGTCTGTTCCGAGAGTTTTCATCAAAAAAAGACAACTCTTCCTGCTTCCAGCTCTATCATTTCCATCATCAAGCCACTAGGCCAGTCTCTCAGGCTAGTGAGGGAGGTGGGGAGACAAATATCATATCAGCTTTCCATTCCCCTCCTCCTCCCTCTCCATTAGCTCCTGTGTTCCAACACTTGTCTTAGCAACCCCCAAACCAAAGTCTCTGTGATAATCAATTAGCGTTGGTAGGTACCTGGTAGAGGTAGCCTCAGACACACCCCAGAACCATCCACAGCTCAGCTTCAGCCCAGTCGGGTCATCATGTAACTTTTACAACAGCAATAATTTCACTTTCTTACAATTAAGGTAAAATAATAGTAATTGAAGTTAACCAAATGAAAAGAGAATGGACAGAAAACTCCATAAGTAGCATCAGAAGAAAACTTAGTCATGAAGACTTTTCGAGTCAGGTATTTTTTCTGCTTTTATAACCACCTCAACTGTGGTCAAGGCAGAAACCCAGTTTCTTTGCCACGGAGCAACCCACACTGTCATCTCCTTGGAGACTGGAACTCATATATTTCAGGGCACAATAGAGGTTTAGTAATGAAGCACACAATTCCAGAAAAGCAAGGGCAAACAAGGGGCTCAGGCCCTCATTAGGTGAGATGACACATGGCTGGCCCTTGGCCATCAGCCTGGCTGTAATTAGGACATGTTAACAAGGCCGCTGCTATCACACAGCCTTGTGTGTGTCTGAGTTTGGCATATCGATTTAGGACTGAGTCTTAGTTATTTTTAATAGAAGAAAGTTAGTTAAAACAACATTTCCCAGCAAGAATTAGATGTTTTACTATTTAGCAATTTCCTCCAATGGTAATAGCTTAAATATTTACCAGGGACTTTTAGGGAGCTCCTGTCTTTTACTAGAAGACTTTGTATTGAACCTATTCCGGGAACAAGGGTCAGAGTCCTCACTCATCAGTTTATTGCAGGGTCAACCGAACTTCTGAGTTAGCTGCATCCTCTGTTCTTTCCCCTCCCTGCTTTCAGCGCAGGACAGACACAGAATTTGCTGTGTTTGGCTCTCTCTAGACACCATGGTTAACATTTTGATGGAAGAGTTCAAAATCACGGACTAAAAAGATATCCCCACCACGATGCACAGTTTTACAATAAAATACCACAGAAGTCACTCAAGAGTTGGAGGGATTTTAAAGCATGGATGCCATTCTCAGATGAGATGAAACAGTGAGAGATCCCACCCCACAGAATTATGATATCAACAGAAAGAAATTACGTTGTGTAAATGGTAAAGCACTTCATAGATGCAGGATTATCTCGAGAAAATCAATACCTTCTCCCTTTGTATTGCCTTTATGTGAGGAATTTGGGGGGCATGCTGGCTGTTCAAGTTCAGCTTTTAGCTTAGATCTATCTGCTGCCTCAAAGAAACCCTCCTCCAGGTATAATAGGGTTACCTTAAAACCTGAACTTCGGACATATGGGTGTGACTATTACTATTACTAAATAGACTTACAAAAAAGAAGTCCGCTTCTACTGTGCAGAGACACTTCAGTAAGCACCTCTCCCTGCTTGGCCAACAGTAGTTCCTACTGCACTGAAATGAGTGTCCTCCCCTTGTACGTATGCGCAAGGGTTAACCTCTAGCAAGATCTTACCGATTAAGCCACATGGAAACAGCACACAGGCTCAGTGGGTCAGACACACTGCAGAGCATCTGGATAAGCCAGATAATTTGTGCAACATGTTCTTATCAGCAGCCTTCTCCAGCACATCTGTGGCTTACTGGAAGCTGCTTTTGTGTCGAGTCTGTTTTTCTATATTCTACTCATTGTTGGCAGAAGGGGACCAAATGTTTCAATTAAGGGGAAAGGGAAGGCAGTAATAATGAACAACCAGCCTATAATCATAAATGCCTGTCAATGATACCCACCTGCTCCCAAGTTTGTCCTCCTCCTTAGAAAAGCATAAGATCAAGCCTTTGTACTGAAGCAAGTCCTGCCTCAGGGTCATCTTCCCAGGAGATCTAGGTCTTTTAAAAAAAAAAATGAGAGCCTTGAACTTTTACACTAAGGGAGGGTATTTAAGAGTGTCCTCGTGCTAAAGATGTCTGACCCTGGGCCTGCCCACCTCACACAGAAGTTCTCCCGAGTGGCCTACACCAGCCTAGATCAGTCCACACAGTTGTGTCTTGGTGAGGTCAAACATAGCTGAATCAAGAACAAGGAGAGGCAAAGGGTAGAAGGTGTGAACCAAGAGCTCATTAATAAATGATTTTTATACTAGATGTCAGTAGAGGTGGTTCTGATACAGGTCTTATCCACTGGACTCCCATTAAACTCCCAGGAAGGGAATATGTGTAGGTGGGGAAGAGGAGAATGAGGCACTAAAAGATATCCGACAATTGTTTACTCATGGTCTTATTTCACAGATTTCCACGTTCTCTTCATCTTTGGGACAGTCCAGAAAGTACTAATATTTGCTCACCTTGGACTGATATATTTTATACCTTGACTGTGACACATCAACTCAAAGCGGGGGTCAAGCGTAAGAATAAACTGATGCTAACACATGAGATTTGGCCATTCCAGTTTATTGAAATGAGTAAATTTATAGCTCTATTTGCATACAGAAAAGTGCACAAGAAAACAAGGATGTACAAAACAGCTGTGTGGCTGATCACCCATTTCAAAATTTGTCCACTTTCAAAAATTCTACTACCTAGAAATAATTGCCTCCAGTTGAGCACATTCAGGTATTTGGACATATAAAAAACTATTTTCAGTTCGTGTTTATAATGACTGAGTAGGAAGCCAGATGGAAAATTATGCCATACATGATCAGCTATTGCCATTAAACATAAAACCACAGGACTTCAGCTTGAGCTAGTTGGGGCTAATCAATAAAGGTTCGTGAGGCCACCATCTTGTTTAGATCCTGAGCAGTCATCCTCCTCTTCTACCTAAAGGTAACGTTGTATGGTTGATTAATACCCACAAGAACCTGAGCGTTTAAGGGTCAAGAGACAACATTTAACAACCCAACATAAACATAACAAAATGAAACTCATTTTGGCAAGAACAAATCCTTCAGAACTGTGCTAACGATATGACTGGAAATGAACTGGGAGAGTTTCCAAGGTTATGAGGAGGAAAAATACTGCAGACGTTAGATTTTCAATGAGAACACCAAATACTTGTTCTACAGCTTCTCTCCCCTCCACCCAATCACCATCTATCTTCCTCCTAACTATGAGATTGTGGCTCCAAGCAAGTTTTCCAGTTATCTGATAAAGGTCTAGCGTGACCCCATATAAGCACCTAATATATTTGGCACAATCACATTGAACTTTCTGATGTGTTGGCTCTTCAGAATACAGTCCTTCATTGCTGAGTTGAGTTCAGTTTTTCTTTCGTTTGTTTCAATGTGAACTGCTCTTCTGGAACTTCAGCTCGAGAGGATGGCCTCCTATTCCACAGAAAGGGTAAAGGTTGTGTCCATTTGCACTTCTAGTTATGGGATTTAGCGATTACTGAGAAGGCAGAGATGTTTCAGATCCATGAATCCTTAGATTTTTTTTTTTTTTTTTTGCCCCATAAAACTCTGTTGCTTGTGGAAGGGAGGTAATGCTATATAAACCTGGGAGCAAAACTGACTGAAAAAAGAATCAGAGGGAAGAGGAGAGGAGAGACAAATGATGCTTTTCCCTCATTTTCACTGTCTAGCAAGAAATTGGAAAAAAAAGAATAACAATTTTGCCCTTAAGAGAAAATAATCTTCAGAGAGAGAAGTTATATTTTTAAAAGGGTTCTTAAGTGTGTCAGATTCCCAAGTATCTAAGGAAAAGTTGGACTTGCTCCAATTTTACTTTAAAAATTCTCTATAAATGTTGATATGAAGCAAGATTTAAGAAGGTGCCTTGTTATACTATAACCTTTAGGTTTTAGGCTATAAAACAGAACCCCAAACAACTTCAAACAGTAAGGATTTTAACATTTATTCAAAACGGGTCATCTGAGGAGTTGTGGTGGCTGCATCTCCCAACTGAGGGTACATGGTAGAGTGTTCTAGAAACACACTAGGCAATGGTTCAAGTAGGGAAACTACTTCATTTACATTTAAGCTAGAGAATTTAGATTCTTAATTTATTTAAAGCCATAGATTCAGTTTAGCTTTAATCTAAACAGAAAAGTGAAAGGCATTTTACAAGTGGAAGAGGCAGCAAGCAATAAGGCAACAGATAATACGTCAAAGCTGGAACGAGAGCAGAGGTCAGGACGTGTCTGGCTATTAGCTTTGTCCTTGACTACTAAGGCCAACCTTTTTGTTCCTCTGGACAGTCAGCATATCAAGTTCCTAGAGAAGTACAGAGAAGAAAAAAACCCGCGGTTAGAATTTTTGGGTTAAATATCAATATTAAATATCAAATCATCATTTAAAACCTCAATAATTGTATTTCCTAGGGCTGATACGAGAGGCTTAAATAAGATAATCAATGCAGAACGTGCAATGAAGTGATTAACACAAACGTTCAATAATGTTAGCTATTTTCTCCCATGATCGTGTTCCCCCACCTCCGACCCCAGCCTGTAAGCTAAACAAGTTCACCAAAATAATCCTTCCTTCAGGACCTAAGAAAGAAAGGGCCTCCAAGGAGACCTCTCGTCAATGCAATTTAGTGCAAACAATCCTCCTAGACTCTGGATGCAGTTTATTCCTATTTGTCCATGTTTGCCTCCCTTGGAGACGAGGGCGAGGATGAGTCTCTGCTGAGACTTCTAGCCCTTCAGCATATTACACTGCTCTATCAGCATTAGAAACCATCAGGCTGCTTGTAACCTGGAGCTTTTCCTCAGCACCAGAGGGGGACTTTTTAGGGCTGGAGTGGGGCCCCAGAACTTGCTTTTTCAATAATCTCAGCCCATTCTCTGAAGCTGACTTTACAGAAAAGCCTTTTAAGTAACACCGTAATTCTAGAAGTCAAGGGAGGGGCAACAATCCAAACTGCAAATAAAGTCAACCTGACTATTCATGTCAAATTTAAGATATTTGTCTATTTAAAATAATTAAATTCTAGATGGGTCAAGACAGGTTTTAGCAGGAGTCCCACCTGGCTGGGGCAAGACTGAAGAAAATGAGTTTGGTCCCTCTCGTTCTTTTTATTACTCTCCCGTACCAGCTAGGCCCTTCCTCCTCTACAATGCAGCCAAGGCTTCTTTCATCCACTAACTTCAATCTTCTGAAATCAGACAGAGTTGCTTCCACTCACTGTTGATAAAGAAAGGGTCACGCTGAGCCATCCCAGGGTCTCAGTCTAAGGTAGTTACACCTAACAACTTACCTAGGATAAAATCTAGGATAAAATCTACCTGCTGACTCATCTGGTCATATGCCGCTCATATGAAGGAGATATGGGCAGCGGTCATCACTCTTGGATTTAGTACCTTCAGACTATTTTAGACTAACTTTGAGACCACTTACAGAGAAATAAATTGATTTGGGAGGTGGCATCTGGTCAGCTGACCTGTTCTATAGTTTCAAAAGATCTTCAGATTTCCAACCTTCTATAGGAAACTAAGTAACTACTAGGAGGCTTTGCAGTCACTTCCGTATGAAAGTAAAAACAAAACAACTAGAAAGCTATTATGTGTTATTACGTTTTATTGTTATGCAAAAATGTTATTTTGAAATATCAAAAACATAGGCTATGATAGAAATCCATATCCCCATGGATATGTTACTATTTTGTACCATGTATAAGAATTCTATTCTTAAAAGCTCAGCTTAGTCATTACTGAATTAGTTAAGCGTAGGTTTTCATGTCTATTACTTCTAAGGTACAGAGATTTAACCTTGTACCAGTTCTAAAATTAAAATTCCACCCTCACCGGTGGCCCATGCCATGCTTTCTTACCAAAGTTAAGCTTAATAGGATCTTCTACTTACAGAAGTTAGGCAAAAGGATTTCCGAAAGGATCCCTATATACATCAGAAGATGTGGGTTGAGGAGCCATCTATGAAGATAAAATCATCCAGTCAATAAGTTTAATTACAGTTATGAAGAAAAAAAAACCTCTCTATAAGTAAGACTTCTCAAATTCCTTTAAAAATCACTCAGGTCACAGACAAATCAGATATTATATGGGTCTGCAGTGATTTGTGTTTGCCTGCTTACACTTCGTGATGCATATTTACTATTTACATCCAAATCAGGGTTCACACGACTCATGCTTGCCTCTCCAAAATGAACGGTACTGTTTCTATGAGCTAAAGGATCGAGGGCAGGAAATCAGGAACCTAAGTCCTTGAAAGATTTTTAAAGATAGTATTATTTTGGCTCAGTTTTCTCCCAGAGTGCTTTTGCGAGCCAGGCAAAGGGAGATACAAAAGACTTTTTCTATGTGATACTCATTTCTCAAGCTCAGGATAGCAGCCCCTGCAAAAATAGTCTCTCCTCAGTCTGAGTTGATGTTTTCACTGCGATGGTTCTCAGTGATAAATCTTATTTAAACATCCGTTAGCACCAAAGAGTTATTACACAAACAAGATGAATTCACGACGCAGTAGCTCTGCGTGGCGGTGCTTTGGCTCAACAGCTTCTAGTAGTTGATACTTACAGAGGCTTGGGAGGAACTGAAAGGATCTTTAGAGAAAGGGTTCTCAAATGCGTTGTCAGCAGATTTGGTAACTGGCAGGGAACCTTGTCTGGGAGCTGGCTTTGGTGGTTCTAGAAGACAAAAACACCAAGAAGTTAGTAGACAAATTTTTCCCAAACGTAGGCAAAAGTCCTCTCATCAAGCTTATCTCAGAAATTAAATTCCATTCTTTTGGAATTTACATCATGGAACAAAAATCACCACCAAATACTAGGACTCCCGGTGATTCTTACAGCAAATTCATCAGAAGAGGAGGCAGGTATATATATGCATATGTACCTGCAGTGGAAGACATTCAGAATTCCCTCACTAACTCGGTGGAGTGATGGTTGAGGCTCTGTTATACAGCCTTCCACGTGCCACAAGCCACTGACTTTCAATAGCTCTTGGCAGCCCTTTTAGGAATTGTCACAAGAGGGCAGCATTGGGCCAGCCCTTAGAAACAGCTAAGGTGAATAGTTGGCTCCATAATGTAACCAGTCAAGTTGTCTCCATAACCACTGATTACCAAAGAGAGCAAGAGTTAGGTTATTGGTGGGTGGGAGAGGGTTCTTCCAAGGACTCTGTGGGCCCATACGACAGGGGAAATACTCATTGGTAAGGCAGACAGAGAAGTGGGTAGCTTACCATTGATCTTTTTCAACAGCTGATTAGCATCAAAGTCATCATGGTCTGCATTCTCCTGAGGAATGCCAACTTTGCTGTTGAAATAACTGGAGAAGGCACTTGAAGTCCCAGAGGAAGTCTGCTCTCCTTTCCTTGCAGGCACAGCAGGTGGCTGCCGCAGTTGGAAGTCCTTAAACATTTCTTTCACTTCTTTGACTTCTTTATCACCAAGTGGGTCCAAGGCAGTGAAGGCATCACTGGAGATGTCCTTCGGAGGGCCAGTTCTGGGAGGTGGTTGAGGAGGAGCGACCAGAAGAGAGGAGAGCATAGAAGGGGACTGGGTAGACACAGCAGAAGCTGGAAAAATATTGCTCTGGAAAGGGTTCCCCAAAGGGCTTGTTGAGGACCAAGTATTGGGTGCCACAGATGCTGATGGGCCCCAAACAACAGGGGCTGGAGGAGAAGTTGAGGCTGCAAAGGATGAAGGCTGGCTCCAACCTGGAACAGCTGGGCTTGTGGTGAAAACTACTGGCTGACTGAATCCTGAAGGCTGACCACTCATCATGGCTCCTGGGACCACTGAAGTGGACTGATTGAAGACTAAAGATGTTGGGTTCCATGGGCCTGCCTGAGGGGGGCTAACTGGTATACCACCTAAAGAAAGCAGGAGAAAGGACTCATCAGGACACAAGCTTGAAGAGGATTCTTGAGTTTCAGAAAGCACAACTCTGGGTGGGGGTGGGAGGGGCATTTACCAGGCATTTACATGGCAAACACCTTCCTTAAGCCTTAAGGCTGACATGGAAAAAAGGTCCAGAGAGATTAAATCACTCTAAAGATTAACTAGCTAACACAGAATAGCTGGCATTCAAATGTTGGTTGCATTTTGAAGCCCTTTCTTTCTACCACAGATTTTTAAACTATTCTCATTAGAAGGATAATGCACTCCATAAGGACCTAGTCATGAAAAAATGAGTACTTATCACAATGATCCATTTCAAACAGCCAGGACAGAGCCTGTTGATAGCATGAATGCATTTGTTGAGTGAATACATTTACATAAGCAAACCATACTGATTACGAAGTAGTTAATTAAGATAATCCATTGGGTATTCTGAGTCATTGATTTGATCTTTTCATTTGGCAGCCGGCTCCTGTCTGGAGTCTTATGGAAAGCAGCTATCACGCGTGTATACGCGGCCTCAACATGCTTGCATCCTGAAGAAACCATTTCAGTTTCCTTGCTTTTAAATGCTGCCAAGGTTGACACAGCTATATAAAAGGATGATAAAATGTGGTTGATGCCAAGATAGTTTTAGACTTTTACACATATAAATGGAGGAAAGGCTGGTTATCCTGGGAGTGCTGTTTCAAATAAAAGTGCTTCCTGCCATGTGTCACTCACTAAACCTTGCCAGAAGTCAGAGCACAATACTCAGAAGAGGCAGGGAGGGAGAGAAGACAACATGAAGCAACCCCCCCCCCCCAAGACCCTAAGAACACAAAAAACCAAAACCTTCTGAGGTAGCTCATTGCCTTTGTCCGGGCGTCTAATCTTTGTGGGGGAATGGCTCCCTCTCTGCGTCTTCGCCATGTTGATGAAGACTTGATGAAATCACTAAAATACAGGTCTCTCCAAAGTTTTCCCCCTCTTCTTGAGAAGCTCATTCCCTACAGCTTGGTCTCATACATAGGACATTGTCTCTCCTGCCTCTTCCCAAGTATATGCCACCACAAACAAAAATACCTAAATTCAGCCTCGTAGCTATTCATGAATGATGCTCTGCTCTCAAAATCTGCTTGCTTTGAGCTTTAGAGTAAGAGCATTCTTAAGTTATGAAAGCTTTCTAACTGAACTAAGAAAAGGCCTCCAAACTTCTAACCTGAGTTAGGAATGTTTTGTTTCCAGAGTGAGAAATATTTTGAAAGTGACGTTCAGGGGCTCATGTAGCAAGATATTCTATCTTAAATTTTCTTAGTATTGAAGATTGATGTTACTTGACTCAACTGTATCATCATGAAGCCTATTCATCTGGCCATGAAGCTGTCCGGTGGGCTCAGAGACAGTGGTAGGTTTCAGAAAAGGTCATCTTACTAAATGAACATGCTTGTTTTTGAGGTTAGGGAACTGGGTACAAGAATACTGATTATTAAAATTGGGAAGCTCACGGTCTGTGACAACAGAGAGTAAAACTCAGGCTTACCAGCTCCAAATCCAGTGCCTTATTCTCCTGTTCTGCCTCCTTGGTATCAAGGGATAAAACTATTTTTTTTAAATGGAAATTAATTCGAATACTTATTTTGTAGTTACAGAAATCAGACTTGAGCATACATACTCTTTTCACAACTAATCAGGGGAAAGGTCCTCTCACATTCTATCGTATGGGGTTCTAAAAGTGGGTTGGGTTTGAGCAAAGTGATTGCTAGCACCTTAAAACAAATTTATTTAAATTTTGTTAACCAAAGCCAGAGTCACTCACTGATAATTTATGCCAACTGGATGTGCAAATTGGGTAGAATTTTATCTTTTTTCATGTTGGATGACTTGCTTTCCCTTAGGAAAATGTAAGGCTTTAGTCATTGATGGTATTAGAGGAAGTGGTGGTAGTTAAAGAGAAAAATATTATATCTGCCAGGAATTAAAGGCTTTCTCAGTATATGCTTATGCCAGCCTTCATTCCCATCTGATGGATTTCATGTGTTGTGTTTCCAAGATATTTTAGGCTCTGCTGGAGAAAGTAGAGGCAAGGGGTAAGGCAAAAGAAAGTGTGGGTGTAAGAAGTTAATTTGATTACCTTCTGATGCTAGATTAAAACACAGGGTAGCTAGTCGAAGCGGAAGTCTCAGCTTTCTACAATACCCTCTCCCCACCCCCAGTTCTCCAGAAGAGAGAGTCCCCCAGCTGGGTCTAGCGGAAGCCAGACCTACAACCTTCCATGGTTTGGCTGAGGATCCCGGCTAGTGGACAGCGGCTATACTGTAGAGCTCAGTTTGAGTCCCATGTCCAAACTTGGAAGGATCATCAGTATTCTGCAGTTGTATACCCCAAGGCCTCAACAGGGGCACCTAGCCAAAAAGCTTCACTTCGTCTGAATAAATTAACAGTTATAGGGTCCAGCTGTATTTTCGAGCTGACTTGTTAAATATTGGCTGTAAAAATTCTTTGGGGCATTGATATTAGACTGTCAAGCTCTGGGATGCGATCTAGTTGCAGGCATGCATGCAAGCTCTCAACCCTTCTGCAAGGAAAAGCACCCACCAGCTCTACTTGGGGGGCAGGAAAAGGAGCGATGCAAAAAAAGGGGAAGCCCGCAAGAGACATGAAGTGTTTAGGGAGAGTCTTGATGGTGTAAATGCAAGCAGAGACCTGGAACAAGTTGGCTTCTCACACCCGCATTGATTTCAGCCACTCAGCGGTTGGGTAACAACCCCCTCTTGTCGCCATACTCCAGATATGTTTAAACAGATTTAATATGACAAAATGAAAATATTTTCCTTTGCAGGAAAGCAGCAGGGGAAACAAAGAATAGGGTCCTGATGATTTACTCCACAAGGGACAGAGAAAACCAAGAGCCCTGGTCAAATTTTACAAAATGGGGGAAGAGAGTCCCTCTTCATCCATAGCTCCCCCAACCCACTCCCAAAACAGAGTCTGTTGGGAGTTTGTAGAGGTGCCAAGAAGCAGAAAAATAAAGAGAATCCCCAGCAGGACAGCAAAGACTGCTGTCGGGATTTCTGAAGACTGTACCATGGAGACAGAGGGGAACTGGAGGCTGCGGGCAAACAAGAGTAAGGCTAGTCCTCAGCCAACTGGCCTTCCCCAGTGTCCTGCTATGGAGTGGCTCCGTGGCTCACGTGAGCTCGGCACATTTATGAATGAGCACTGGCACATCATGGGCATCTGGTAAATCCCATCTCTTCCCTCATCTCTGTGTTCTTTTTGACTTCAGGTCTCTAGCATTTGTCTTCTAACTCTATTAAGATGCTCAGATAGCCAAAATATTGGCAAGGAGCAGCTAAGGCTTAAGTATCCAGAGACCAATCAGGATACATGCCTGTCTCCTACCCATCATATGCCTAGGAACAGAGCTGGGCTGAGAACATAAGACTTGCATTGTATGACTTATATTTGCTTTGGACTTAACTTATCTCCCCCTCGGGAGATACCCTTGGACAGGATACCCTATCCAAGAAGCAGATCAATTTACTAGGAGATGGGACTTTGAGCTAGTAATGGCAAATTACATAGCAGACCTGCGTGTCACCAATTTCTCCAATACAGATGATAGACAAGACTCTCTTAGCTCTGCCTCATTTCTCCAATGAAGCTGGTCTGAGCATCAGAATCCCTTCCAGTTGTTGTCCATAAGCCATTGCCAGTTGGCTTGGGTAAGTGCAATAATGAAAATGGTTTTCTTTCCACATGCCAACTTCAGGAGCCAAATTTCAGTTGCAAGTCAAGAGTACCAAAGGAGGGTGGGGTCTACGGAAGTAAAAGTGGGAGAAAGGCTCCCTGGGATACTCTGATCTTCTGTCCCTGGAACCTCTATGGATATGAAGTGCCTTCCTCTTGCACATTATGACCTTGTAAGTGAAAGCAACAGAGGCAAATCTGACTCGATCTCTAAGCACCTACCTAGACCTGCAAGGGGTCCCACTGGGGCAGAAGCATTTGTTTTGAAGAGATCCAGAGGGTTGGTCTGTAGGGTTGCAGATGGTCCTGTAGGTGATGTCTGGCCCGGAGGTTCTGAGACGGGAGGGGTAAAGATGTCTGATGCAAGCAAGTCTTTTGCTGGAGACTGATAGGGCAGAGAGGGAGACACAAGAGTTACTCAGTAATAGTGAAAGACAGCTTTATTTTGTCTCCTATTCTGTACCTCAAATTTGAGAACCACGAAAAGAAAAATTTATTCCTCTTACTAATAAACTACTACAAAAAGGCAAAGCTCCCCTCCCCCCCCCCCAAAAAAAGACAGATCCCTGCAATGGACAGAATATCGGGTCTTGGTAACTGAAGTAAAGAGCTCTCAAGGTGAAATCTATTTTACTCATTTACACACTTGTACCAGTCTAGTCTCCTTGACAGCTAAAAGCTTGAAGCTGGGAATGAAAGGACAACTATAAATAAATAAGTAACCTACATATTTTTGATTATTCTACTGGGTTTAAATCAGTCTGCCTAAAGATGATACTTTAGTCTAATTATTAGGCCAGCCTGCCTATCCTAATGACATTTTTAAAAAGATATTCACAGAAACCACATTTTAAATTGCTTTTGAATGAAGTGGTACTAGTAAATATTTAAGTGTCTTTTAAAGCAATCAATCATTCAGTCAGCATTGAACAGAAGAGGCAAACTCAAGAATTTTCCACCACCACCTTGGATATTTATGCAATAGGAGGGGTGTGTGGGGCATGTGTTAGTGTGGGGAAGGTACACAAGGCATCACAAAGAACCCTTGCCCTCCCCTTCCAGAACATGACGATCGAACTTACCAGAGGTACAGAAGCATAGCAGCATTAAAAATGGAAAAACTTGTGTTTAGTTAATAATAAGTGACAAGACATGCAAACGGAAAGCAGGGTGTGAACACACTGCTGAGTGAGAAGCTTAGAAAGGGCAGCAATCAGAGGAAGGTATTCCTGGAGAAAATGTGCCTTATCCCACCTTCTATTTCACAGCCACACAGGAAACTATAAGAGCAGCAGGAAAGAGAGCTTGCATCACACCACCCTTTGGTACCGAACATGCATTCTGCCAATGGGTATGTGGAGAAGACAATTCACCTTAGCAGTCCTTCTGCCTCTTCCTGGTTTGGTACTTTGTGGAGGTGGGATAATGGCTATGGAGTCATGTGGTGAGGACTGGACAGAGCTTTCCAAGTCCTGCTTTACGCCATTCAGTACGGACAGTCCTTTGGGAGGGCTTCCCACAAAAGGGTTCGGGGAGGATTTGATATGGAAGCCGTTCTGTTCTCTTTCAGATACCCCATTTTGAGTTCTCACCGTTGGCTGTGTTTGCGTACTTGAAAAGGGCCATGGGTCTGCCTGAGCTTCCTGTTTGCCAGTCCGGTTAGAGATTTGGTCAAACTGTTGACCAAAGTAATCAACATCCCCATTCAGGGGCCCGTTACTCAGTGGAGTAGACAAGCTACTCAAATTCTCTTTCTTCTGATCTGAAGATTTGAGAGAATCAAACGAAGAGGGTGTCGATTGGTCTGGCTGTGCAAAAGGATCGTCACGGAAAGGATCAGGATTAGGGGTGGGAAAGAAGTTGAGATTGGCAGAAAAGGCATTTTCAGGCAAGAAAGATGCCTGAGGCTTTGGTCGAGGAAGAGAGCAGGAGGTAATGCCATTTGTTAAGAATGGATTTTCTCTTAAAGAATTCTGATTGGTGTCGATTTCAGAGTTTAGATCCACTAACAGGATATCTTTGCTTTCCTATCACATTTGGGAAGAAAAAAAAAAAGAGAAAAGAAAGTGTTAGTCCATGTTGAGACTTCACATAAGAAAGCTCACAAGATCATCAGGATCGGCACAATGCCCATTAAAGCTCGGTCTTGACCGGCCCGGTGACCATTACCTCCTCCCATCACCTCCCTGAGCGCCTTTCTTTACTAGCCGTGGAATAGGTCCTCCGTGTGTCTCCCCTACCCATTGACCCTTTATTTAGATCTCAACTTTGTTGGCGCTTCGTTAAAGTGAAACTGTACTGTCTGCTCGAGTCATGTGTCTGCTCACCCTTGCAGACTGGCTGCGTTCACAATCCTCCTTGTTCCCATTCTTGCCTTTGCAAATCTTAAAGGGAATCTATTGCGAGTCACTCTAAGCAATTATCTAAGCATATTGAGCTTGAATGTAAGAAAAGACCTCAGAAGCCTAACCCAGCCTCCCACCTGAGGCATGGTCCCCTCTATTGTACCCTCAGAGTCATCTCTCTAAATTTATAGTTCTGGTTGTGACAAAGTTTAAGGTCAGCTATATTTCCCTATAATTGGTCTTTCCTCTAAGGGGCAAAAACAGATTTCCCACCGTATCACATGGCCTGTCAGATATGCCCCTTTAAATATTTAAGGATCTTTTTAAAGGTCAAGTTGGATCTCTCATTCCCATCATCCTAGTCTCCTCTGGACACATCCTTCTGTCTGTGTCCTTCTAGAAAGAAGAAAGTGATACTTTAAATTCTGATACACTCTAACCACATTAGCCACTCGTATTTGTGCATTTTTTCATAATACAGCTTAGAGTTGCCTGTGTCATGACAGTAATCTCATCTATTTGGTGGATAAATTCAACTAATCTTTAATTTATCTTTAATTTATGTACAATGTAATCTTTAATTCACGTATAAGGTAGAGATGTGGGTTTAGAGTTAATTTGAAAAACATATCAAATACTTCACTGTACACAGTCTATTCCCTCCCTATCTTAATTATTTGCATTCTCCGTTGTTAGATAAGCTATCCCTCTCAACAGAAAATCAGCAAATTTGAAAAATCTGGCATGTCTTTGTTCAGGTCAGTGACATAACGAATTTGGGCTCGCCCTGGGATAGGGCTGTCAAACTGACGCACCCTCCTTCTGCCCGACTTCGATCCATTAACTGCTCCCCTCTGCAGCCACAGAAGAATATAAGCAAAGATGCCCAGCTGAGATGGAAGGTAGAGGTCTAGCGTTACCCCGGGCAGCTTATTCAATAGTTTTGATCATTGGGACAAAAACCACCTCAAGGGAATAAGAAATTCTCAAACTAGTAAGTAAAAAGAGGGCCCAAATGGACCTCCTTGGCTTTAAAAGAACAAATTTTTTGAACGTTTAGGTCTTAAATCAGGCCTAATTGGTAGTCTATGTTTGGCTTCCTTTACTGTTAGGTATTAAAATACAATTCTTTAAAAAGTCAGTTTTTCTCTTTATAACCAGAATTTGTCAGAAGAAAGAGCTTATAATTAAAAAAAATTTTTTTTAATCAAAGAAATGGATTGGAAGATCTCTTAACATAGGGATCTTTAACAATCAAAAGATAGGACAAAATGTATTACAAAAGCTTGTGATTTCAATATTTATTCATTTATGATGAGCCACCTCTGGGTTAGAACAGTTGGGTGTTCACAGCTGGTGGAGTTCTCCTTCTCAAATACTTCAGAAGAAGTTCTTAGGACACCAAACAGGAGCCACAATGTTAGACTTCTGAATAGTCGCCCTATAAGTAAAATGTATAAGGCTCTCCTCAGGTTGGGTTTGTTGTTAATCCAGGATTAAGAGTCTAATTCATAGACTACGACGGGATGATGTGAGACTCCTCATCCGCCCACTAGGTCAGAACTTCATTAAAATTCTCTGTTGGATTGTCAAACACTGTGTCTGCTCCGCCATCATCTGAGCACTGGGGAGAGAAGCATCGATAACATGAAGGTGAAACGCAGTCCCGGCTCATAAGGAGCTCCGGGAAGAGGAGGAAGCGGGCAGCCACAGAGGTGTCTGCGCCAAGGTGAGCTCTTGTATCCTGAGTTCCACAGCCTAGCTTTCTCCAGGAAGCTGATCTCTCCCAACCATTCCAGCCTGAGGAATCCCTGGCCCTCCCTGCACAAGCTTTCAGTGGCTTCCTGCTCTCCCCTGTGTTTAAGTAGCCAGCCTTTCAAAATGACCTACAATAGGACCCAGTTTATTTTTAGCCTAACTACTCTCTATGTTCCTACCCACTTCAAAGATCCAACTCAAGTTCAGATTCTTTACAAAGCCTTTTCCCATTGCTCTTTCTACTTCAGCGTCACCTGTGCCCACCCATGGCCTCTTATGTATGCATGACACCGTGCTTTGTGCCCTGATCCCATCCCTGTCCCAGACTTAACCTCCTTCACGCCTTATGTTCTTCTCATAATAACTGTGCTTTCAAATGGTCATCTTAAAAGTCTGAGAACATGTCTTTTTGGTTTTTTTCTTTCCTTCTTTTCCTTTTGAGTGGCAGTATGGGAGAATATTATTCAGTTATTTTCTAATAAAAATTATGTTCTAAGGGATACCACTTAGTTTGTAACATGAGTTTTCTTTGAAACACATAAAACTGTTCTGTCTGAATGCTGGGGGAGGGGCAGATGGGTCAGGGAACCAGTAATAAAGTCCAGGTAATTTAGATTTCTTCCTCCCTTCATCTCTTCCAGAGCAACTGCTCTAAGTGTGTGAATATTTTTAAACATTCTGCTTTTATCAAGTAGAGATAAATCTGTTTTGTGACCTATGAATATGGAGTCAATATGCAAGAACACACGGGCAAAATCCAACAAGCACATAATTAGTGCCATTAGCATTCTCTTACTTATCAGATACCATCTACTTTGACGGTATTAATTACTTGAATTTATAGTTAGTTTAAAACTCACTTTTATTTCTATAAGCCCAAAATTCTTAGAATGCATTAAGTCTAATATAACTAAGACTCGGGATTACTCATGTTGTTTTCATTTCCTCTTTCAGAACTTTCTAGAAGTCTACAGAAGAAGATTAAACAGTTGGTGCTTCCTTGCCTATCCCACCGGAATTCTATTTCATAGCTTGGGTGCTTTGATCTCTTTCAAGATCCGTGTTTGAATGTCAGTTACACGTGGAAAGTAGATCATTCAAAGATCAGTTCACTTTGGGAAGGGGCTACTATAGAGGAGGAGACAAAGTTGTCTAGGAATCAAAAGGACCTCAGGGCTAGGATAGACATTTCAGGATCATCTAATCTTGTCTCTCAAAAAGTGTATCCTTACGATGGTAACAAACATTATGAAGAATAAAAGGTTCCACAGACAAGTGAGTCAGGACCCACCGCTGAAAAGATCATTAAGTAGGCTTCTTGTCTATTGTAGGCTTTTTAGGGCCTCTGAAATGCTGTTATGCATCCTGAATCTCATAGGATCGGGGACAGAGAAGAGAGCATGCAGCCCCTGCCCCTTCCCATCTCACGGGCCTGAGCATCTCATGTGAAAGTTCATAGACTGCTATTCTCTGCAATACTCTGGCAAGGTAGACTTACCCTGTCCTTTATCTGCTGCCACTTTCATTCCTATGACCTTCTTGGTCATGTAGACTTGCTTGATAATTCCCTGATATAAGAGACTCCTAGACAGACATTCCTCTCATTATTCTAGACTGATGCTCTTTTTGTCTGGTTATTGCTTTCTCATCTTTTATGGTCAAGTCCAGAAACTCATTTATTCCAAGGCATTACAGGAACCTCTAAACTAGACAAATACCATGCAATTAACATTAATTAATAGGTCTTGTGATTAGTTTTAATGCTGGTCTCCCTGCTTGATAGTAAACTCCATGATGTCATTGACATTGTACTTTTCACTTCTGTGCCCTGCAAATGGCAGGTACTCAAGAAACTGTTAAAAAAATAATAGTTAAAAGAAGTCATTGAAAATTACATGGGTAGTTTAACTTGAGCCTATTTTGGAAGGTCTGAGACTTGTGCTTAAGCCCTGAATCTGGACCTCTTTCTTGGGTGAATGAATTTTTTTCTGAATCACCATTTCCTTACTTATAAAGGAAAATACTGCTCCATTCTCACAGAGTTGTTATGGATCAATCAATATTTAGAAGACTTGATACACTATAGTGTCCTTTGAAGAATGAACAACTTTTTACAACAAGGACAGTCCTTGGTTAAACATAACTGAGCATCTTATTTGTTTTAAGTCTTACTTCATACCAAGCTTATGCTGTTAAGTCACAATAGAAAAAATAGAAAAATACTGAAGAGGCCGTGTGGTTTTATAATTAATCATCTAGCAAACACTTCCTTCGAGTGGGGCTCATGCCAAGGAAAATTATTCAGGTCCCTTTCTGATCCTAAGTAATACCAAGAAGGACTGCACTGCCTGTCCTACGGCTCAGCTCTAAACTCCAAGCAAAATTAATATATCTGAATTAGTGCTGATAGGTTCCCATGGTAACTTTAGATGCAAATCCGTTCTAGTAGCCAGTTATACTTTATGTGGAAAAATCAGCAGTTACCTTCCAAGTTTCAACAAGATGCTCAAGATTTCTGGTTAATTGCCAATTTGAGTTATAGATGTCACTTTCATTACATTGCAAATTTAAAAACAGGCACTTACTGTTGGACTATTTAGGTCAGGAGGTGTAGACATGTCCCCAAACAAATCCATCTGGTCAACACCCTTAAAAAAGTATTTGGATTAGATTCAGATGTGTCTACTAAAAAATATTACTTTGTATATTGTTGTAATTGTTTCCTAAACTAAGATTTAAGAAAATCGTTGTCATAATTTGATTTTCATTTAACTAATACAGATTTAGTATTAGACTATTTAGGCCTGGAAGCTCAGCATGTCCCCAAACAAATCCATCTAGTCCACACTCTGAAAAAAAATTTGTGGATTAGATTCAGATGTGTTTACTAAAAAGATTACTTTGTATCTTGACATCAATGTTATATTACTGTTTAGGGAAATAGTTGTCATAATTGGACTTCCATACAGATTCAATGCAGATTTGGTATTGGCAACATGTATAGGAAGTAAACCCATGTTCAGTTAAATAAGAGTCATAAAAAATCACATACATACCAATTTCAGTTTGTTAGCTTGGTCATCAAGGGTCAATAGGGTCTCATTCCCATTCTGAAAAGATGGCAAATGTTTAAGGGTTTAGTTGGTGAGTTTTCTTATAAAACGTAATTTCCTAGTGTATTGGCTTGCTAAGCAATTATGATTTTGGCACTGATAATTCAACTATACATCTTCTATGGCCAGAGGGATCATGAACACAGTCATAAGCTAGGAGGGGAGCATGCCCGGACAGGTAGCAAACAAGGACTTCTACACATCACGTGTGCAATTCATGAGAAGTAAAGATGCAGTTTTACCTCTACTGCTTTGTTGGCTTCCTCCATCTAAAAAGAAAGACACAAGTTCAGTGATCTCAGTAACTACAGTTAAAGGGAGTTATATCTATCTATCTATCTATCTATCTATCTATCTATCTATCTATCTATCTATCTATCTTTATATATACCTATGAGTACATGAGCACAAGGCAAGAGAGAGTCTTGCATATTATTTTGGCCCTACAGTCCCCTGCCCTTTTCATATCAATACCAGATTTGAATACACTTTCTGAGCTTAAACTTGCTCATCCTTTGTAGTCTTTGGAAACAATGTGAAGCTTGTGGGGAGAGAAGACAAGAGACAGGGACTGAAAATCAGACATGTCTAACTGTAACATCCACCCATTGCTCTACTGGGAAGAACAGACGATATATTTCTAAACTTTCTATAATTGAAAGAGACACAAAGAAGCCAACTCTCCAGATGGGCCATATGTTTGTATAATGTTCAAACATGGTCCTGAATAGTCTCAAGTTTAATAGAGTCAATATTGGGCAGTACTTGCCTTTTTCTTTTCTTCTTCCTTTTTCTTTACATTATAGATAACTTGAAAGAGGTCTTTAAGATCAATGACTAATGGTTCAGCCTGAAGCAAGAAAAAGCATCTTTATGAGTATTTTAATATTATTATTTTCTTCTCTTTGTCTCCCATCAGTTCTGATTAGTACTGTTTTCCTCCTTTCTCTTAAAGCTCCTTACCATCCTCCCCTGATTTATGGGGGATCACTGCCTTTCCCAATCCCCACTACCAGATACATAAAGGGCAGCAGAGTAAATAAGTATTTAACAAAACAAGAAGGACCATGATAATTTTCCAAGTCCCTTCAAGATTTAGGGGAATAATTCACTATTGTTCTAAAATCACCATTGACCTAAGTTCCCCTCCAGGGATACCTCAAGGCTTGAAGCTTACCTGTTGCCCTGTTTTTATGGCAAAAAACTGATGCTGGCCTTCTCCTCCACACACATAGCCAAATGCCCGGTTGTCTGTCACATCACGGGCAATGAAAGAAATCTTATTTACTGGATGTTCATGCTCTATTACCTGAAAAAGAAACATAAAAAATGATATATTAATAAAGCTAGAATCTATATGGTAGCACAATGAAGCATCAGACACCTAGGCATATATGAAAAGGCCAAAACATTTAAAGGAAGAAATTTTTGCTTCTGGTTTAAGGTTAGAGCTACATTTATCCTGGCTAGTAAGGGCTCCAAAAGGAACAAAGAGTAGAAAACAGAAGTGTGAAAAACACGTCTTAAAATATTGATAATTGTCTTCATCCCAAAGATGTGAGGCCACAAAGCAAGAAAGGATTGAGGATCAGGAGACCAAGAATTTCTAAAGCAAAGATGGGATATTTCACTGCTAAACCACCCAAGTGGGTCGACTTTCCCAACTAAAAGTCAAACTCAGGTGAATAGCATAACTAAACTAGAACAGTGATCACAAGGATCCTTTGACAATGGCTCTGGGTGGCCAGAAAACCATCCTAAGTACTATCAGAACAATTATCCACAGAATATTCTGGAAGTTACCAAATGCTGGCATCCAGTATTTTGCATGTTCACATCAGTATCGAGGAGTTACATGGGGCAAGGGGTTTCTTGGTTTAGTAGTGCCTTCTCCTCTGTTCCCCCGCTCCCCCTTCTCTTGATCCTTTCAAGCACATGGCAGGGCTCAACTCTTCAGAGATATTTGTAGGTGGTCATAATGCGTCTTGGTTTTTGTTTCCAAATCCCTAACACCACTGGAAAATGTATATTGGGTATCTTTGAAGATTTGGGGAACAAGAGAATGCTTGAAGGAAACTTGCCACCATTCTCCTGATGGGCTTGGGAAAATAAGACTTGAGAGATGATGGAGAATGGAAATAGCAGTGCACGAGGACCAGCAGGGTGAGTGACAGGTGTCAGGGTTCCAGGGCTCTGTATGTGACCAGTGGGTTTTGCATGATAGATAATGGCCATCTCTAGGAAAGGATGGATAATAATTGGAGGTCTCCCCAATTACCTTGAGACTGTATTTGACAGCAATGAAAATGAGCTACAAACGACATTTTAAGTAAATGAATCTTATGATGTTGAGTAGAGAAAATAAAGTCCCAGAGAACCTGAAGTATAATCTGATCGTCTTTTGATAAGGTTACAAGAAAATAAACAAAATAAGTAAGACTGTTCCTATGCAATAGAATAACAGCAACCACCCAAAAATGAGCAAGGTTATATCTGTGGGGTGAAGAGGAAGGGAAAAGAGAGAAGGAAGAAAAGCGTGTCACAGGTAATATTCTAGCTTCAGGTTAGCCAGTACGTTTGGTAAATATATTAAATATATTTACCAAATAAATATATTAAATATATTTACCAAATAAATATATTAAATATATTAAATTGTAG
Source organism: Ursus americanus (assembly GCF_024610735.1). Taxonomy (NCBI): domain Eukaryota; kingdom Metazoa; phylum Chordata; class Mammalia; order Carnivora; family Ursidae; genus Ursus; species Ursus americanus. Next base: position 34,901,402 of record NC_142141.1, on the reverse strand, counting down.
TAAATATATTAAAATGAGACCCAGGCATAGATCAATGACAGCATCAGAAACCAGGGGTTAGGGTTAATCTAGTTCTGTGTACCTGGGGTCCAAAAAAATACTGAAGTGATATTTATAGCACATCTGTGTTTATAGACGGGAGGTTCACATCTATTACAGAAAATGAATTTCAAAATAAAGTATTTTGACTCCTCACCTCCTACCCTATTGTTTTCTCCCTGTTACTTTTGGAGAAGTAATATATACTATTTTTTTTCTTATAGACTTTTGAAAAGGAAAACAGGGAGCTGAGATTTATGTCAAATTGTTTGTTAGACTCAGGTGGTCAAAAGGTGTCAGTGAAAGTGAATTCTTACCCCAGTTTTCTCATCAATTATTTTTATTCCAGAAAGGGAAATGTTGACCCAGATCCTTTGTTTGTGTTGTCCCTGAGACCGACCAGCTGCCGCCATTCCCTGATGAGATTGGGAAAACAAGAAAAATCCAGTTAAAACTACCCTATGATGCTTTTGATACTAAAACTTTTAAAAGACAGCTTTATTTTCAGCTTGGTTTACCATCTACAAAAGGATTAGGCACCTTTCATAATAGATGGGAGGAGTGAAATAAAAGACATTGATCCAGGACATCATGAGTTAGCTATGTGAACTTGGACAAGTCATTCTAATTCTGTTGGGCTCAGAATAGTCATTGGTAAAGACAAGAAGACTGGATCAGATCTTCAAAGATGATCCTTCTAGGTCTGGTCTTTTTCAACAATTTTTATTTATTTAATTAGTTTCACATAACAACAGTACTAGAATTTAAAAATTAAAAACAAACAAACAAACAAACAAAAACCAAAGGGCTAACACGAAAGAGCTATAGGTTCCAAATAGAGACCTGAATTTTACCTGAATACTTCCAGGATCTAAAACTTGATGTGTCCAAAGGAAAAAGCATCTATAGCCCTGCACTACATGATTAAGGCAGGTCTCTAGAACAGCATTCACAATATGAAAACAAACTCAAGACTCCTCAGAAAATGGGGCATCACTGGATCAATTATGGGATTAGAAATGTTTTTCTTTCAAGTAATTGAGATATAGGTAACCATAAACTTCTAATATAATTCCCGCTGTTCGATATTTGCTTGAGATAGAGACTAAGGATGCTTTCCCCTTTTACCTTTAGTTTCATCATAGAATCTTGGCTCATTTTATCCCCTCTTGCATCGGGCACATCATCGATGCCAATTAGTTTGGCCTTGTATTTTACACCATCACCTTTGAATCTGGCCAAAAGATACTCATCCGTCTTTTCAGAGCCTGAGGGGAAAAAAAAGAAATATAGGATAAAATTTATAAATGTCTTTAAATATCATCCCCAGGTATGACAAAATATGTTCTAGAATCTCTAAATCTGAATAGTATACCTATTGGTTATATTACAATTACTCAAATATGCAATATTCTATCTTTATTCTTACTCCTCTGAGTAAAATTGTATTCTGTAGGGGCGCCTGGGTGGCACAGCGGTTAAGCGTCTGCCTTCGGCTCAGGGCGTGATCCCAGCGTTATGGGATCGAGCCCCACATCAGGCTCCTCCACTATGAGCCTGCTTCTTCCTCTCCCACTCCCCCTGCTTGTGTTCCCTCTCTCGCTGGCTGTCTCTATCCTGTGGAATAAATAAATAAAATCTTTAAAAAAAATTGTATTCTGTAATACTGTATATTGTGTTGGGGTGGAGAGAAAATTAACTCTGCAAAATGGACTGAATTATAGGAAACGTATGGGACTGTGTGAGGTGCTATTTGGGGATATTCTTCATCCTAAATTAAAAAATATTTTTAAAAGAAAATAAGAAGGATAATGCTATTTTTTAATGAAAGAAAAATAAGCTACTGCACTATTTACTAACATTTTGAACTGCCAAGAAGGCAGAAGAAAATTATGAATAAATTCCTTTGAAAATCATTAAGATCCTTATCTCATCTTCATAATTTCTTTTGCTCTTCTTAAAGAGACTGCAGTCGTCTCATTCCATAGCTAAAGAAGAAGAGTAAAAGGCAGGCAAGCCACGGCATCTTCTCAAGCTATGAATGATTAAGGACTCTGGCAGTTTCTAGTGGTACTTCAGGTCAAGAGAACAGGGTCTAATAAAATAAAGATCTCGGTTTCTGAAAAACAGCTACTTCAGTAAAGCAAAGTGGTAAAGAGGTTACTGAAAGATAGTCATCTAATAATTGATAGTTTGATAATTTATCAACTAAACAAGCTACTATGAACGCTTGCCAGCAGGATCCAGTTGGTGCAATCACAGGATTCAGAGACACATCTTATTATAAGTGGAGCGGACGAATCTCCGCCAAAGGCCAACTTTCCTGCTGAGGAGAACTTGAGAGTAGGCTGAGGTGGAAGCGAGGCAAGAGCCAAGTCTTACTTCGTTCACCTCAAACCTCACATGTCTTCAGAGGTAAGCAACACTCGCTCCCCTCAATGGCCTCAAGAGGATTTCTCCATACCTTTCTTTTTTTCCTTCTTTGATGGTGCTTTTGGTGCAGCCTGTTGGTCAGGCTGACCGTTCGTTGTGCTCGTCTCTACTTCGTTAGACATGGCAGGAAGGCAGACAGCGAACTCCAGTACCAGCAGACACGGAGTGACACCAGACGATCCCTGAAGTCTCAAATGAACATAACCTACTACAGACACCTGTGGGCAGAGTTTAGAGGCATAATGAGATCGTGACACAGCCAACCCAGACTGTATGCTACTCGGCTTGCAACTCATGGTTTGTGAGTATGTATCTTCAGACTCATGTTTGGTTTTTCTCCCCTGTCAGACTGAACTCTGAAGAAGAGCAGGTAGGACTGTTGCCTTTGTAGTTTCCAAAATGGAAAGAGGGTGTTTATTGGGTTTTTCTTTAAGAATTGACATCTCGTAACATTGAATGATTATCTACCCAAGTAGTTTGTATTGGAATTTTGGCATAAAAATCTAGTATTAAAGGCAGGGATCAAAACATGTCACACATACAAAAATAAGAATTCACAGCCAAGTATGAATATATTGGATGCTGAGTCTGAGATGATTGCAATTGGCATCTGAAATTGGACATTATAAATTCTGCTTCAAAAACCATTTAGTTGTAAAGGCAGTGTCAAGAATACAGTTAAAAATGTTATCTTATTCCTATTGATAAATATATATATTTTTTACATGTTGTGATTCTGCGTATGATTTCCAGGGCTTTCCTAGCACTATACTTTAGAGGACAACCATTTTTGACATTAACACTTACATGTATCAGGGGAAGAGTGAACTTATGGGATGTCTGTCGTGCAATGCATTGAGTGGAAATACTTGTATGCTATTATTTAGCATTATTAACCTCAAGACAGCTGTGGCATATGTTCTCATAAGACTCCCTTTGTATCATGGCAGGTAAAAGAGAAAAAATTAGAGTCATTGTAAGCACACAGAAGTGAACTAATGTTTCAAAAGACTCTTTCCCCTCCCAGAAGTCAAAGTTTCTACACAGCTTCTGAGAGAGTGTTAACTTTCTACATGGACTGAAGACCAGAGGGAAGCAGCCATTCACAGTTTTGTTAGGACCTGTTAGGACCACCCATGGACTGCTATAGTCCTCCCACCCCAAAAAGCTCTCTTAATTCTGTTTTTAAAACACCCCTTTATATGAGCTTTTTATTTTTATTTTTTTTTAAGATTTTATATATTTATTTGAGAGAGAGAGGAGAGAGAGCACATGTTGGGGGGGGAGGGGCAGAGGCAGAGGGAGAAGCAGGATCCTCGCTCAGCAGGGAGCCTGATGTGGGGCTCAGATCCCAGGACTCTGAGATCATGATCTGAGTCAAGGCAGATGCGTAACGCACTGAGCCACCCAGGTGCCCTATTGGACCTTTTTAAATTCAAGGACCCAGTCTGCCACATGGAAATGTATGTAATTATCTAGATACTAAAGGGTAAAAAGTAAGTCTTACATTTTTTTGCTTCTCAGTCAGCATAAATTGCACTTCCCTGGCTTCGTAAATGTTAACACATTTTCCTCAAGATGCACACTTCATCTCCCCCCCATGAGGCTTTAAATGGTCTTTAGAGTCTTAATAGTCTTGAAAAACACATATATACAGAAATCTGTGTAGGATTAATGTTATCTGAATTATTTAATTTGGAGATTTAGTAGTTAATTGTGCTCAAAGACACCTGACTGGTAGGCAGCCAGGCAGACGGTCTCCTCACAGGTGCAAGTCTTATGTAGCAGGGAACTCCAAGCCCTATTTACTCAAGATTTAGTTGGGGCAGGTACTGGTAGGCTTTTATGTGTATTAACTCCAAAAAATTCAGAGTAACCTCATGAGTATTATGAAATAGTAGTATTTCACTTTTTCAGAGGGCAAGCCAAGGCACAGGGGTTTTAAATTATACAGCTGCTAAGTGGTAAAACCTGGGTCTAACCCAGGCTGTCTGGCCCCAGGCCAGAGTTCCTCACATGTTACACTCACGGGTCTCCTTTGAGAAGCCCCATACTAGCTATAGAGATGCTCTATTACACAAGTAGTGGCCCCTAAAAAGATACGTCCAAAATCCTAACCCCCAAACCTTTGGATGTGGCCTTATTTGGGAAATAGGCATTTGTAATTGTCATTAAGGATCTTGAGTTGGGATCGTCCTGGATTTGGGAGGGCCCTAAATCCCATAACAGATGTCCTTATAAAAGAAAGGCAAAGGGAGATTTGGGACAAAAAGCCACGCAGAGGAGAAGGTAATGCGAATACAGAGGTGAAGACGGGATTGACATATCTACAGACCAAGAATGCCAAGGATTGCCAATGTCCACCAGAAGCTGGGAAAGAAGCACAGAACGGGTTCTTCCTCAGAGCTTCCAGAAGGAACAAACCCTGTTGACATCTTGATTTTGGGCTTCTGACCTCAAGACTGAGAGAATAAGTTTCTGTGGTTTTAAGTTGACTAGTTTTTGGTGATTTGTTATGGCGGGCCTAGGACACTAATGCCACACCTCTATTTCGTATGCCTTGATTGATTTCCGTGGTTCCCAAGATTTGTTTCCTGGTGACATGATAAATCTCCTAGTCATATCCACACTCTTCCAATTTCAGGAAGCTAATAATTATTTTCTTAATTTCGGAGACTTTGTTACAATTCTAGAGGATATTTGCCCATGTTAATAATAGGAGGTGAGACTAAGCTCTGACCTAAGGCGATACAAGGACATGCATCCTCCTGCGTCCGCACCTTTTCCCCATTGGGCCCTCTCCTTTAGAAGCTGCTTAGATCTCATCTCAGAAATAAGGAAAACACTTCCCTGTAACCCTCTAATCATCATCTCATGATCCTTTCATGATTAAACATTTGAACTTGATAGTCTTCTACCCTCTACTTTTTCATATTCCCTTCCTCTCAAAGGACTTGCTCATCTCAACTCTCTTCTCAGAAACTCAACTACAGCTGCTGATGGGTGTCCTGACCAAATCCAATTACTTTACTGTTCAGTCTCTGGGGGATATTTGACTGCATGCATCAGACACCTACCCCCTTTCGTGAGCCTTTTCCCTCCCTTCCTTTTGCTCCCATAATAACCATGATGCTCCTATCCATGGCTTGTGCTTTCTGTATTGGAATGATCTGGATTCTTTTTTTTAAAATGAAGTTCTTCTAAATTTTAGAATAACATTGAAGCTTTCCTGCTTGGTCTTATGGTGGCTCCCCTTACATCTAGGACAAAGATTCAGACGTTTTTTGTTTTGTATGTGAGACTTTTTTTTTTTTTTAAGATTTTATTTATTTATTTGACAGAGATAGAGACAGCCAGCGAGAGAGGGAACACAAGCAGGGGGAGTGGGAGAGGAAGAAGCAGGCTCCTAGCAGAGGAGCCCGATGTGGGGCTCGATCCCAGAACGCCGGGATCACGCCCTGAGCCGAAGGCAGACGCTTAGCCGCTGTGCCACCCAGGAGCCCCTGTATGCGAGACATTTGTATAGCAACCCAAGTTTCTCATTTCTTTCGAGCATTATTTGCTTTTTGGCTCTTTCCAAACTCCCCTCTCCCCAACATCCAGCTCATCCCACTTACCGATTTCCCCTGGAGAGCATAGGTAAGACCTCTTCCAGAAGCCTGCCCCTCCTCCCCTCCAGTTCAGCTTGAAAATAATCTAGGTAAGGGAGTTTACTGACCATCCTTGGAGCCTAATATTGCATTTTTCTGCTGGATGCTCTTTCTGACAAGAAAATATTTTAGGTCATTAAATTTGGTAAATTTTATTCTAAAGTGAGAATATTTCAAAGGAATTTGAGAAATACCACAAAACATTTTGAGGGGCTTGGGAGTGGGAATCATGATATGTGAAGTCATAAAAGTGATACAAGACACAGCAACCTCACAGCTCAAGACCAGGTCTCCAATCTAGTGTCGGCAGACGGGGCCAAGATGGGAGGGTTCTAAAGTGAACAAGGTTTTACAGCGAAAACTTCTCTTTTCAGACACTTAAGTACAACTGTTCACACCACTGGAATTGTGTTAAAGGTATTTGGTATCCTTTAGTTATATCCTTCCACTGTTTCGGAATGAGCAGTTATAAGGGGCCAGGAAAAAAAAATTATTAGAGAGAAAAATGTTTCTTTAGCATAAATTCCCGGAAGAAAAGGTATACGTATATCAGGTTGCAATAACCAAAGGTAGGTCTGCGGTGCGGGCCATGCCATTTAAAATGTATCCATGTTCCCTGAAGTGATCAGAGAGCAGACTCTGCCCCAAAGCCCCAAGACTCAGAGATAAACTCCTTTATAAAGAAATGGTAAATAGGTTCTTTGAAAGAGTTCGGTAAAAGCATCCTTTCAGTATCCCATATACCAGACAGATAAACATTTATCTTTCTCCCAAGGTTAAAAGGGCAAATCCCCCATCACAGATTCCAAATGTCCAAGCTACCATCTGACATATAGTAGATGGAGAAAGTCCTGCTTCTAGACTCAGGTCCCTCTGTAGAGAATAATCAACTTAAGGATGGAAAAACTCAAATGCATAATTCTTCTGACAATGTTACAGAATTGTTCATTGTTCCCATAAAACCTTCAGCAGGTTTTATAATGAATTGTTTTTGGAAAGGGTTTGGGCCTGGAAAAGGGACCTGAGGGCCAAAAGGTGCCCTACTATTTTCTTTGGTTACTTTCCCAAATTAGGGGCATTGTTTAAAAAAAATTATCTAGAGTGAATTAATCTCTGTGTTCTGTTTTAAAGCTCTAGTAACGTAAAGGTTTTAATAACAGGGAAGAAGCAGATGTAGGATATCCAGAAAGCCTACAGTGTTCTTATTCCTCGGGTTTAGTCACAGAAACTCTTCTGACCAAGGAGCACAAAATTAATCAGGAAACACACGCAAGGCGGATTATCATAAAGCCAGGATTACAAATGAAAGCTCAAAAACATATACAGAGGGTCACGTGAACAGCTCCACATCTAACCCTAGCTGGTTCCCTTTCCTAGGGGAGGGCTGTTCCTTTGTTAGAGACTCGAAGACAGGAGGCTAAGAAGACACAGCTGGAAAAAGAGGAGTGTCTAAAGCTATTGTAGATTCTTGACTCCTTCTTAAGGCCTAATTATAGGACAGCAAGTTGTGAAAGAAACTTTGCTAAGTCAAGAAAATTAGCTCCCATTTGAGCAAAGATACATAACTTGGATTCTGGACTTAACACAAACCTCCCTGAAAGAATGCGGGAACTTCCCTTTTCCATGGTGCAAGAATCAGATGACTAGAAGAGATTTTGGAGTTTGCAACATCTTTTTGCAGTTTCTGAGAAGGTTCTGAGAAATGTATACCAGAAGACTACTTGAGTCATCTTATGACAAGTATATCCCTTGCACAAGGAAAAAAACAGCAACAAACCAAAAAACTGCTGGATTGTTTAGCCCTTAAAGTGATTCATGCAAGATATCTAGTATCTAGAACCCCGGAACGTACCCATGTAGGGATGAATTTGTGTAGGGAGAAGTTTGGTCAGCACCTCCTTATTCTTGCTGGCACCATTTCCTTCAGTAAGATTGTGTGGGTATCAACAATGATAGGATTTAATGATTCCAGGGTTCTCGGCAATATCCTGACACAAGTATCCCCCTCTCTCCCAGGCAACCTTCCTACCCTAATTATACACAGCAGAGAGAAATCTGCTTGGTCAGTCTCAAAATGCTGGTAAAAGGAATAACTTTAGGACTTACTTAATGGTAGCTCCATTCCACAAATGGTAGAGAATCTGTTTTTACGTTTAAGGAGGAGGGGACAAACATTTTACCTACCAAGCACCTGAAACATTTATCCTGACAGCTCTGGGAAATAAAATGGGTCTATTTTATAAGTAAGTTCATGGACTCGTAAGACAAAATCAAATCAATCACTAATAAGTTGTTAGGCTTAAAATTGAACATGATCTGTGTTCCCTTGTCTCCTATAGATGCTGATGGCTCTTATCTTCTTGAAAAAAATCACATTGATTTTAACCTGTATTTTCTAAGCTGCTTTTAAAGTCATCATCCCACTGACTTGAACATACCAGTTAACTTTTCAGAAAGAGTCCCATAAAATGGACACAGGAGAGTTAAGAAGAGTTAAGAACAAAGCAACATAAAGATCTTTGCTAGAATGTCCAGTACTTTGTACTTATCAGAAAACATGCTCCTTTGTCCTTTGGAACTTTATGCCTGTCTCCGCTGGGATACCACATTAGGACATGTGAAATATTAACCTCTAAGGCAGATCTCGGGGTCCAAGAGGGCAGCAAGCTGCCTTCGCCATTATTTCCCAAGTAACCTTTCGAGAATAAGGGATGTTGCCAGAAATGATACAGCAAAGTTAAGCTGTTTCTGACACTTGATGTAAAACCTTTCTCCTTAAAACTGCTCAGAATCCTATGCTTTTAGGGAAGGCTTACTCTACTCCATGAAGGCCCGGTGCAATAGACAGGAAGATTGTTGCAGCCTTTTAACTGGGGGAAATGAGACAATGTGAATGCACCCTCAAAAGGAGTCCTTAGGAGAGTTTCTTGTAAGTGCTGACGCTGCCGTGGGGGCCTCAGGGACAAGACATGCCTGAGTCAAGGAGGTACACACAAGTTATGCATTGACAGAGAGCATTTTCCATTGCATTGAACCCACAGAAAGCATGCTGTTGGACCTGGAGGACTGAACCGAGAAGCTTTTCCCGGTCTTTGGAACCAAGTCAGACCAAGAGTGCCCCAAACAGTGAATTTTAGGTAGAGGTAGGACAGTAGAGCTGCTAAAGGCTGAGGCTTGGTGGGCGGGTGTGTGTGTGTGTGTGTGTGTGTGTGTGTGTGTGTGTGTCTTACACACTTTTGCCATTTTCTAGCTCTGCAGCTCGGGGCAACTTCTCTAATATTCACATGTGTAAAATGTGAATAAAGTTTTCAGAGTCATTACCAGAAGCCTCAGCGCCTCCTGCATAGAAAGAGCTCACTGGAAGGTAGTTGTGCTGAAATCCAAACTGTGTCTCACATGCTGTGTCCGGTGTAGTCTTGTGTGGCATCCAACATGGCTTTTCCACAGCGACTGTTTAAACAATTTCAGAACAACGAGGACCAACAATAAACAGCTAGCAAATACAGAGACAAGGATGGAGTGCTTTAACCAGGAAGGCCCAGGTGAAAAAGTGAGCGTGTTTGCCTGGGGTAGAGCCCCTCCTGTTCAACTCCGGTTTCTGAATCTACTCCAAGCCACCCAGAGACGCTGAGTCAAATCCAAGACTACACCATTACCATGGGCGGTTTAGAGGGTCTACCTCAGATAACCTGGGGAATTTTTACTGGAGAGCTCCTAGAAAGATGTCCATGCCACACCCAGGTCGGTTAGATCCAAATCTCTGGGGGAAGAGACACAAACACCAATATATTTGAAAGATTCCCAGGTAATTCTAATGTACTGACAAGTCTGAGTTCCAACCACCCACTTCCATGACCCTTTGTCCCCTTAAAGAAATATCAAGTGGTTAGACTTTGAGCTGGAAGAAACCCAGGGAATAATCGGTCACACCATTTCATTACTAAAGATTAGAAACTGAGGGCAAGAAAGAATGTACAACTTGCCTATCATTAAACGGCTGGTTGGGATGGAGCTGGTGTCCAGAGCTTCACATGGACTCTACTGTCCTATTCCTAGAGATTATATGCATAACTTTTTTAAAACTATTTTTAAGAAGACAGTGCTAAACCCATTACATACAGACTGAACCAAGAATACGTTCCATTTAGTAGATACAACAAGCACAGAACAGGAAGATAGCCTAGCAGAATTTCATTTCATAGATGTTTTCTGAACCAAAACAGAAAAAGGACTTTATGTGGTCTAATCACGCATTGTCACTGGATTCTTTTTTACCTAGGTAGCTGGGGTCCTGTTTGGTCAAACTGGCTTATTAATGTTGATTTGGCTGCTTGGAAGAAAGTATTTGGCTAGGTTTGAGCTGCAGCTCACAGATCAAAGAATTCAAATTCATTTTAGTACATTCTCTACTATTCAGTGTGTGGCCTTTTCATTTTTTTTTTTTAAGCATGACAGGAAGTTTGATTTCTTGGGTTGGCGACTTTGAATATTTTTGACTCATTATGACCTCCCTTAATTTTTGTACCCACCACACCCATTTTGTTTTTAAAGTGAGTTTTTATTAGGAATATCTCCTACTAGAGCCTAAAAAATAGCCATCATAATAAATAGTGTTTAGGAGACTTTAAGCTTTAAAAAGGAGCTTAATGCTCTCCAGATGAGGGCCTATTCTCTAAACTGGGCAGTGCAAGCAGTTCACTAGGAATGTCTGAAATTGTTCACAAGTTGAACTGAAGTATTAAGTTTATGCTCGATTTTACAATCATATTATTCAGTTGTTTCAGTACAATGACTGGTTAGAGTACTTAACTCCCTGGAGTTAGAAAAAGAAGAAAGTGTAAATTCATAGTCAAAGTATGCTCTTGCCTCTTGGGATAGCTGGGTATAAGTTAGCACGCTTGCATGATCAAAGACATGCATAGAGAACTGAGTCTAGAACCACTCACTCAGACTCTAAGAAAGACTATAGCGTTGGACTATCCCTGTGGTCTTTTGACCACGTGGAATTCTCGGCTTGGAGTTGGGTTAACTGACGTTAGAGTGTATACCCATCTCAAATGTAACATCCCGTCAATCATTCCACCTCAGTTCTTGAGCACCACCCAGCTTAGACCGAATACAGCAGGAAAACTAGAATCTGACTTTATCCTTTAACTCACTTCTACAAAGGGAAGGAAGTTGATATTGAAACTTTGGAGGCTTGAAAATCATGTTTCTGTCATTGCCGTACGTTGCTGGCATTGGATCATTTGGGTTATGCTCTACCATGGTACCCCTGACACCAGTGACCATCTGGACATGGCTCAACTAGCTATGGTACATGTGCTCTGTCTATCTCAAGTGAGTTGGGCAGGGCAATGCAGCAGACACAACCTGACATGGAAAAGAAAATGGAGGCTTTCCGGTCTGGTGAATAGTGTGCTTCAGCCCTATTTATCAGATCTCTGCATCTGGGGGTTCCTGGGCCCTGATCCCCCTAACAATGTGGTATTTGTTTCCTTATCTGCTCTTGTCTCATTTGTACTTATACCTCAGGAGCCACATGGAGGAGTGAGACTGGCAAGGTAGTGACTGCGTCCTTGAGTCAAGTTCATAATATTAAGTACCATCTTGAAACACCTTATTAGCTGTTGCTTTCTCTATTAGAGAGCTCTCAAAGTCACCTATGGAAGAAGCCATGAGTGATTCCCACTAATTCTGAGGAAAGGCTAAATATGGCTTTTTGTGGGGTGGGCGGGCCATACACCTTGGGCTTTAGGCTCAAAGGTAGCTGCTGGCAATATGGTGGGTAAATTTGCATAGCAAGCCAAGACATTTTTGGGAAATGGTCAAGAGACCAAAGTCAACATGGGGCAGCTGTGTGTGTTTTGGGGGGTAGGGATGAAGGGAAGACTCTTTGTGGCTGAGGAATGGGTATTCAGTAAGCAATCTACTCTAAAGACCTGGGCTGAAACGTCAGGGATCCCACCTAACCCAGCCAAGAAATGCTTCCACACTTTGGGCAACCTCATTAGTACAGTGGTACATGTGAGCAGGCTGAAAGAGCTGTGTGACCAGAGGGACTGTGGAGACGTGACAGAATTCTGCCAGGCACTCCTCCCCTCATGCTGAGACACTACTGCAGGGTCAGTGATGGCAGCATCTGCTTCTGTCACCAAGCACTTGCTTCAGGGGAGAAAACCCGGCATGTAGCCTGCACCAAGGTGCTGTCATAAGGCGGGGGACACCATGCTGTAAAGACAGTGACAGAAAAGGGGCCCTTGTGGAGTTTTCTATTTCTAGTTATGAAGTGATCATAACCAGAAAGTATGCTGAAAAATCACGTGGAAGGAATAAGATTTTTAAAATCTGAAGTGTTGCTAGATAACTGGAATGGGCAAATGGAATAAATCAGATTTAAAATCTGAATTTAGAAGAACTCTATTGTGTACTATTAAATGGTAAAGTAGGATACTATATTTCAGTCTGCTTTCCTCTCATCCTAAACCAAGGGAAGGGGGTATTCTAAAGAATGAACCGTTTATATGAACAATTTTAGGGTTTTAAATGTAAAAAAAAAAAAACAAAACACCACTGCTAACATGGAAGCCTCTAGAAATTTTCTATTGCAGGGCCTTTGGGGCAGTGATTTGAGGAGAAGCATTATGGAACTGGTACAAAAACACAGTAAACATATGACTTTTACTTTGAATTTGGCATTTAAATGTATAACGGATATTACCTTGCAGGAAAAAAGTAGTCCAAAAGCTAATGAACCGAGTGAGGGAAAAGGACTGTCATTGTACCATTTGATTCCTAGGCCAATACACTGACACTATTCAGACCTTTTTCTTTTCTTATCTTTTTTAAAAGACTTTATTTATTTTCTTGAGAGAGAGTGAGAGAGAGAGTGAGAGTGAGAGAGAGAGCACAGAGGGAAAGGGAGAAGCAGACTCCCCGGTGAGCAGGGAGCCTGATTCCGGGCTAACATCCCAGGATGTCCAGATCATGACCTGAGCCGAAGGCAGATGCTTAACCGACTGAGCCGCCCAGGCGCTCCTATTCATAACTTTTTCAACAGTCTTCCCTCACATATATGTATATCTAACCAAACTGACCAGCAAGTATTTCATTTTTTTCATGTCTATTCTTCTCAAGTTAGGTTAGCTAGCAAAACAAGCTCCTCTTTCTAGCCGCAAGCCAGTTTTAAAATAAATCATAGAAATGAATCTTAGTTGGTGTCCTAAAACACACAACATCACGTTGTGCTTTCTGGTTCCCATATGAAATAATCCTGAATTAAGTCAAAATGGGTGTACAGCCTATCTAGCATGTGGATTTCAGGATACAATAATTTTTTCCTTTGAGCCCTTCACCTATGATACTTGTACTATAAATCCTAATTGTTAAACACAGTCCACTTTCTACTGTAGTGACGTTACAACAGTCGTCTTGAAAGTCTGCGTGGATGTTCGCAGAGCTAAAGAAAGCATGTTATTTAGAACCATCTGTATTTTAAACATAAGTAAGAATGAAGTGCCACGTACTCCAGTAGAATTATTTTATGATATACTACAGCAGAGCACTTTAAAAGCAAGCAGGTAATCTTAAACTTTTCCTCTTCCAAGGCAAGAAACATTGCCTGATATTTGGTTTCTTCTTTAATAGCCTGGCTGAATTATATTAAATCCCAATGTGGTTTTCCTTTCCAGGCAGAGGCCCACATTTATATAATCCTCAAAGCCAGTGCTTGAGTGTTTCTGTACCTTTCCACAACTCATGTTTCAGAGACAAGCTGTGTTTTGAGGAGCTTAAAGGAACAAGAATCCAGCTGCCTTGTACCATCAGCACAGAAAAGTCGAACTGCGGTGTATGTGTCGTAATTGTATACGGACAGGCAGAACTTCTTTTTCTCTCTCTGTCTGTACATAGACCAAAACTATGAAAAAAAAGTTCTTATAGCTATGTAGACACAACACCAGATCCATTTAAGCGGTCTCACCCTGATATGTCCTCTCTGAGTTCTAGGTGGCCTTTCCAGTAGAATATGTCCTTTGTTTTAGCGCCCAACACCCCCTTAGAGCTGGCATTAACCTTCCACGAGAAACTTACCATTGGCTCACATTTCCATGTCTGATAGGACCTTTTCTAGTTGGGCCAGATATCCACCTCCAACAGGGCATTCATGCTTCATCTCTAAGGATGATGCGGACCCTGCTAACCCCCATGGTTAAGAATATATGTGTTTTTAAAACTACTTTTTGTGATCTGTGTGCTTGATACATCAATTACCACTTTACGGATGGTTCTTCATAACTTAGCTGATTTCCCTTAGAAAAGACTTGGTTGTTTTTAAATAAGATGAAGACAAAAAGAATCATTTACAAAATAAAAAGAGACTTTCTATTTATTTGTCCAATTTCAGGTCTGCATAGGACCAGCAACCTGATAACCAACCCTCTCCCCTCCTGATATCAGGAAGGTTAGCAAGTGCAGGACACTATCTAAAAGGCCAGGGGAACTCTTCTGGGAGAAATAAGAATACAGGCTCATTACTTCTGGGTTGCTGACCAGATTTGATAGGTTAACAGCTAAGAAATCCCTAGGAGATTTCAGGGTTCTGGTAGACAAGGAGAAAGGTGAGTCTGCCAACTTGATTTCTTGCTTCTTGAGGTGATACTACTACTACTACTCAAGGCTGGAAAATTTAGGTGGCAGGATCCAAAAAAGGTCCTGAAATAGCTAGACTAGCTGCTTGGAAACTGTGTTTATCTACAAATTTTCCAAGAAGCTGCTGCAGGTGAGCACAAGATGGCAAAAATGCACAAGTACCATTGAGCTAACATGCACACTCCGTCATTATTCTGTCCTCTTTTCGGAAATGCTATTGGACCAAGCAAGCAGTGAGAAAAAGTAAGTGCATTTTTAAATTAAGCTGAAGGATGGGAATAGTCGAGGTAGCACATTAACCCATGCTAAAGGAGGCAGACCGGGGATTTTAGTTGCTGTACAATTGAAGCAATTACTTCAAACAATAAATGTATAGGGTCTTTTCGCAGCACAGATAGATGAGCGGGGAAGTTCCAGCTGCAATTAGAAAACCTACCGCTCAATGTCAGACTTTCGCTTACAAAGCCTAAGCACGTGAGACGGGTTTTGTTTCATGAACTCTCTCTCTATAAATCCAAGTAAATGTAATCGAAATTATGCCTGTTAGAATCATGTAAGTCTCACCATTCACTGGGCCTCCCTTCCACGAACACAGCTAGACAGCTACCTTAGGAATCATGAAGCACAATCAGCACGTTCGGAAAAGTGATGCAGGGAGTCTTGTATCTACTAGAGCCTTCAGCAAAAAGCCACCTCTATGTGATCCCAAACGTTAAACAATGTTCCTAATCAAAGAAGCTTTCAGACAGTCCATTTCCATACCATCTTTGGCAAGTCATTGAAGTGACTTCTACCAACAAGATTAAAACGGAGGGTGGTATTTCAGAGAACTAAGTGTTCTTACAAAATGAAGATATAACTTACTCATCTTCTTCTTTAGTTATAGTAATCAAAGAACACAATGGGTAGTGAGGAGGGCACGTATTGCATGGAGCACTGGGTGTTATACACAAATAATGAATCATGGAACATTGCATCAAAATCTCAGGATATACTGTATGGTGACTAACATAACATAATAAAAAATTATTTAAAAAAAAACACAAGGAAAAGACCTTAATCTGTACAGATTTAAGAAAAAGTTTATTCTAGGACTTAAAGAGTGACTTGGAAGATTTTCTAACTTACATATTCCACTGGGTTGCTTTCTTATATTATCTTTTCTGACATTAAATATCATTCCAGGGCTAGGAGAAGGGATAAAAAAAAGAAGTTGTTTTGATTTGCTGCATGAAAATAAGATATCTAAGAAAATTATCCTGGTTATGTCATTAGACAACATTTCCAAAGGCTCGAGTCTTGAATCATTCATTTACTTCTGTTCCTTTTTAAGATAAGCTCCTGAGGTAGCATTAACCACTGACTTTGAAGAGCCTAGAAAAGTGCTATTTTTTCCCCAACCACAATATGATTTTGTTTGTTTTATTTTTGATCTAGTTAGTATTCTACAAGACTGAAGAAGTAGTGTCTTACTTTATGTGAAGTTATAGTCAATGTAATATGCTGTTTCTTATAAACCTATACTGCTAGCCTGATAAACAGCTCAGTTTGGATATTTTAAAAAGCAATAAATGAATTAACTAAACAAGTCATCAATTCATATGGTGCCAAAGGTATCACTATTTCCCCCAAAGGGCTTAACTTATTTGAGATGATAAATTTATATACTAGGACAATCTAGTTTTTCTGGTTTTCTAGACTAAAGACTCACTTATTGGATCGATGTCTGTGTCCTTTAAAATGTGTTATTCAAAGTCATCTCCAGCTGCAGATAGCTTTCTAATGCTGGTTAATCCTCTACTCCTTCCATGTTAAATGAATATGTTTTAAGTTAATAGTGAGATTACTACTGTCTAACAGTTGTGCTAGAAACGTTTGAAGTATATACTGTTTTGTACTTATCAGAGCTTTGGCTAGACATTGTGTCAAGTATTTTTCCTTTGTGTTAGGTTATTACTCATATACCTGCCTAACACTCAGAGACCCAAGGATCCTTTAATGGGCAAGCTTTTGTTTTAAAGCAAGAACTTGGTAAAAAAAAAAAATTCTGACTTACCACAGGAGCCTTTCCCAGAATAAGCAGATGGATTGAGAGTTCTTCCTTCTCCCAGGCCTCTTAAACATACAGCATCCATATTGGGCTTTTTTTTAAAGATGATAAAACATGGGGGTGACACTTGGGTCTATAGTTCTAGCATAAGGTGAACTAGTAGCAATGGTTGCTTATGACATGCCACTTTGCTGGGCTTTCACTGAGATCTCCTGGCCCATTATGAGATATTCCTATTTTTATTGAACTACGAAAAGGCTTCTGGTTAGCCTACGCGGGAATGTCAACATCAATGACTCACTGTAAAGGAAGTTTCCCTGGTTCATAAGAAATGTAATATTTAAGCAACATGTTTCATTAACTTTTAGAACAATCTCGTCTAGTTTCTGAACTAGTAATGACCTGTTGCAAAATTCTGTGCTTGCTAAGTAATTGACACTTAAATACTACTGCAACCATGGGATGGATAGAAGTGATTAGATTGGTGCCCCCTGTGTAGTCTCTCTTTATTATCCCGATTATAGTCATTAAATAAATGTAACTCGAGCCAGTTCTAGAAGCTTTGGACGGATTCACGGTGGCATCTGCTATTTTCTGGTCTTAGAATGTCGGCATTTTTAGCGTCAGAGAATGTAATTAGATCATTCATTTCCTCAGCTGAACTCTGTAGCTCTGTGCAAAGACAAGTCTTCTTTGAAAGCCGCTATTCAGTTCCTAATCCAATCTTTATTAAAAAGATTCAATATTGTAGACAAGGAGGTTAAAACAAATCCTCAAAAAACTAATGATCAAGCCCTTCTATACCCCACAGATGCCTTCTAGTGCAGCAAAATCTGAAATTAGGGATGTTTATAGTTGTTACTTTTTTTTTTTTTAACTAGGAAGCAGTCCTTAACAAACTACAGAGCATGGAGATAATGAGTTACACCAAAGAAAATAGTGAGAGAAACAACACTAAAGACTAAATTTTCTTAGTCCCACTAACATAAGCGAAGTTCTACTTTTTTTTTTAAAGATTTTGTTTTTTTTAATTTTTTTGACAGAGATAGAGACAGCCAGCGAGAGAGGGAACACAAGCAGGGGGAGTGGGAGAGGAAGAAGCAGGCTCATAGCGGAGGAGCCCGATGTGGGGCTTGATCCCATAACGCTGGGATCACGCCCTGAGCCGAAGGCAGATGCTTAACCACTGTGCCACCCAGGCGCCCCGGAAGTTCTACTTTTAAGGCTAATTATCAGAAGTGGATGTAATTAAAATTTCTTTCTGAGGGTCAGTCTCTCCAGTGTTGAGGTTCCCTACCCTAAGTTCCATTTTATATTTGCACCTACATCTAAGAAAGTCCCTTGAAAGGCTAAAAACAAATGCCTTTCCTTTCGACTCTGAAAGCCCTGTCATCCATTTCACACCATGCCTAGCCAGAGTGACTATACAAATGGGAAGTCATTGGCTACCCTAGATTTTGCCCTGAAGTTACACTATTAGAAGATTAAGAAGGCTTTCAAATACTGCCAGCTTTTTAAAAAATTTATTATTATTATCATTATTATTTTATTCAGAGCATATGGGGTTTGGTGATTAATCTCTGCTCAAAATCACTATAATTTAGAGACTGAAAATGAAGTTTACCCCCAAATGTGAGCTAATTCATGTAATAAATCTGTGTCCCTACTATGTGCCAGGCACTCTTCAGAGCTTGGGATATGTCAATGAGCAAGATAAAGATCTATTCCTTTTTAGGGAAACACATAATGGATTACAGGGAAACACATAAATGGATTACAGTCTTTCAGAAGGTGATAAATATTCTGGATAAAAAGAGAGCAGAGTGGATGGAAAGTGCAAGGTTGGTGATGGCTTAAACAGGTTTGTTAGGAAACCAGAAGGAATGCCATATTTTTGTAAGTTAAATTTATTGGATTTTTTTATATGCCAAGTGTGATATATGATGCTTAAACTCTCATTTAATGCTATGGGGGAAGTGTTATCATCCCTACTCGACTGGAGAGAAGGTGAAGTACAAAAGTCAACCAACCCCCTAAAAATCCCACAGGGCTAATACATATGCTCTTAACTTCTTTGTTTTAGAGTTATACAGGCAAAAAGGGAGAATTAAACTCAGTTCTTCAGACTGGAAGAATGTGAATTAGCCAGAAAACACTTTCAGGAAAGAGGAATTGATAGCAGTGAGTAAAGGATATTTATGTCAGCTTGGCTAGAATACAGGACCGTGCTGGGTGATACGAGGGGAAAAGGTTGAAAGTTGGGTCAAACTGGATTAGAGTGAATTTTCAGAACTACGTTATGTCTAGACGGTACTGGGAAGACTTTGAGGTTTTGAGCAACGGTGTGGAGGCCGGGGTGGCCACAAATCTGAGTATGGACCATGGCATCAAAGAGTCACATCGCTTCGTAGTATGATAGTTGCATGAACTTGCCACTCAGTGATTCGACACTGCCGTTTTTTTCATTTAATACTTGGCTAATCTTTTGGAAACAAAGTATTTTAATTGAAAGGTTAAGGTCTAACAATCTCAAATGTCAGATCCAAGGTTATCCCATCTTGCCAAGCTATGATGTGTGGTGACCCTCAAACTTCAAATAAACCAAGTGTCCTAAAGGTAGCTTAAAAAAAAAATCAAAGACCATTATGTCTAATAACCTTCATTCTAAGAAGATCCATCTTATCCTAAAAATAGAATTCCCATAATGCCAGTTTTCTAAACGCTGATATAGGTGAATTGGTATTTTGAAATGTGATCACCTAAAGGAGTATCCTTTATAAAAGGCAGCTACCGACTAAAATAGTCACATCGTTATAGCTTCTCATTTGAAGCGGATTATACAGCATTTCCCCCATTTGATATATGTTCTCCATATAACTTGAAAGACTAGAAAGATCAGTACCAAGGAAATGCTGGTTAAGAAGGTAGTGAGCACGGTGAGAGACAGATTTCTGCTTCTTATGCATTTCGAATAGTGATATTAGGGTGACATGTGCCTTTCTGCATTTTTAAAATTAAATTCCTTAGAAACAAGCTAATTTGCCAGATAGTAATATTTAAAACATAGGTAAATCTACAGTCTACTTTGGGTTACAGATAGAAATGAGGGTGCTTTAGAATTCAGTCATGTGAAATTAAACTCAAAAGCTAAGAGAACCTACAAAATGAACACATGCATGTCTAAAGCATATAGAATGCTGCCCACTATAAGCTTTGAACTATCGACTTGGGCATCATTCACTGATACTTACATCCAGAGTTATTGAGAAAAATTTCTGACGTATTAAAAAATGAACAGTAAGTTTGGATCAAATGGTCACTAGGATTTGAAAAAATTCTTCTATGCTGGGTTTTAAAACTTGGTCAGTGTATGGTCTATTGGTTTTTAGGCTGTTTTCCTGGGACACATTGGGGTCTGTGGAACAGTAATGAATTGGCAACCCAGTTCAGGCATCTTAAGGAGCCTAAAGGACATCACATCCTTACCCACATTACAGCTGCATTATGCTAATTAAAAAACAGGTTTCTTTTTATTTTGGCAGAAATTGTGTTAAGGGATAATATTAATTAACCAGTGCTTGTGCCAAAGGTTTCATCTATTCCTTCCATTTTTATTGGGTTTTTTAGGAAACAGTTTAGTGGCAACTTTAAAAAGAAGAAACAGAAGGAGAATAAGAAGTTGTCCTTGGGTGAAGTATCAGGTTGGAAACTATTCACCACTACGATAATTATTAGCCAGGTGATTACACCCATCAGGTCAGATCGATGTATGAGCTGTGAATACTCCGTTGGTAGAAGTTAACCCAAGGGCTTGAAAAGACCATACCATCTGGAGAATTTCAGTAACAGCTTGTCTGCCTTTCTCAGGCCCTGAGCAGATATAAACTAGAGGAACATATGGATGTTACTCATTATAAATAACCTTAAGTTAAAAAAAAAAAAGATTCAAAACTGTTTTACTTATACCAGCAGATGATAAGGTGAGCTGGAGTTTCCCATTTTGCCCACTCTGTAATAAATCACAATCAATGTTGCAAATGAGAGCAGCTTGTCACTCATTCACTTGGCCATCTGGTTATTGGTTATTGAACACCTACTGTGTGCCAAGTGCTTCACTCTGCTATATATACAGTGCTGAGAGAGACGAGGCCTCTCTTCTCAAGGGGCTTACCATATAGGCAGAGGAGAGAGAACAAGCACGTAATAGTTACAATCGGTGCTAAGTTTTTTAAAGGAAATGTTTCTGATTAGGGTAGAAAGCCTCATTGCCATTAATAATGTTTAATAAGAGCAAAATCAGTACTACTTCAAGGAATCCTATATAAATTGCTTTCTTATTTAAATCAACCGTGGAAAGATGCAAATTTGGTCTTAAGGGTTTAATTACCCTCTCCAAAAGACAGTTTTAAAATGATGACATTAACTTAAATCACGAATTAGATGGACGATATTTACGTTCAATGTTTGGGAGTCTTCTAGAACCGTGTTACAGCCTGGAAGAGCATCTGTGTGACAGAGCCCGCAGGAGGAAAGAATCTTGTGATACGCTCGGTTATTAAAGAACGTCAATGATGATTTCTGAAAAGTTATCCAAATTTCTGAATCAACGTTATTTTCATAAACACCAGAAAGAAGCACTCTGCTCACTTGGCGTTCAGTTTTGTCACTTCAGAAGGGCAAGCAATTCAGAATTGACATGAACCTCGGTAATCTAGAAACAAACACATTCTGTGGCACTCTTAATAATCAGATTTTCTGAGTACAATAGATCAGGCAAAACTACTGAATCACAGATTTTAATCAAACAATATAATGAAAATGTAACCAGGCCACTCCCAAAAGTGGCTTTGGTATTTAAGTAACATCGTCTACTTACAAGAGCATTAGAAAGGGAGTATCCGATAGTACCGGGTTAATGTCAGTCTCTAAAAACTTGGACTTTATTATCAATGCAAATAGGAAGCCCTTAAACAAGTGTTGGTGGCATGAAGTGTAAGAGTCCAGACCCTGAAACAGAACAGAGTTGCTTCCCTTGTTTCTATTAAAGAGTTCTTATACAGAAAGTTGAACATTTGTATCTCTATACACTATCTGGAAACAGAACTACAGAATGTATTTTGTACGTGGATATGCCTAAAAGATCAATAACAGTACTGTCTGTAGTTTAGCACAAAACTAAGATTTTATCGTAGACTGTTCGCATGTCTACCGAATCTGGCAAACCCGTGACCCTCTCTATTTTCTAGAACTATCCTTTATGTCCACTCCCCTCCTCCCTCCCCACCAAAAATTTTTTAAAAATTATTTTTAGTATTCTTCCCTAATCTTGCCTCATCGCCATCCCAAGTTCCTGTTTCCAAAAAAGCAATACTTCCTTATATCATGTATCTTGTCCCTCACGATTCGCCAACTCGTATTACAGTGTCATTTTGGTGTTTTCTGTACACGTAACATAAGAACTTTTTAAGATATTTAGAATACTTGAAGTGAAGAAACTGTTTGTGGGATGAATTTTTCCTTCACCTTCTCAAAGAAGTCCAACGAGAATCTAAGTTGTAAGAAACCACTTGTAACTGACCTACTTTTATGGTTGAATTCTTGTGGGAATGCCCTATTAGACCTCATGGCCTTCCTGATTTTATATTAATCAGGTATCTCTCTATCTCTCTCTCTCTCTCTCTCTCCATATTTATATATAGAGACCTGTTCCCTAGAGAAGCTAATCTTTTCCATTTGCCCTGGACACACAGACACACACACACACACACACACACACACACACACACACCGTGCCTTCTTGTGTTGCGTCCTTAGGCTGTAATACTTACTGCCTTCACCTACGTGGATTCCTTCCCATCATTCAAAGTCCACGCAAGGTGTGTTGCCTCAGGGGAATCTTCACTGACCTCTCACCAGCCTACTGTTTTTCTACACTTGCCACGACCTATCGTTGCCCTCTGATTCATACAGAACTCTTTCCCCAATTCAATGAAATTTTGAGGTCAGGTCCTACTTTTCGATACCCACATAGTTTGGTAAAGAGTAGTGCACTTACAACATTAGAGGTAACACATATTTTCCATTTGCCTCGTAATATTCTCTTAAGCAAATCTTTTCTCTACATTGTTGATTTGTCATGAAATATAGATTTTTCTTCAACTGTTAAACGATCTCTGCTCAAATTCATTCTGTCAACAGAGCTGGGCGAATTTACCTGAGTCAGCATTTTGTTTTCCTGATTTAACAAAGAGATCTATTGCATGACAAATACGGACTAAAGTTTTTGTCTTTCTATCCAAGTCTCAGCGCAATCCATCGCTCCTTTCCAAATCCAGCTCTTTCCTCTCTGCCATCTGTACTTTCTCTTGGTCAAACTGGCCAGTCTGTGTCTTTGGACATGCACCTGCATAATTTGCTTATGTGCTTCTCTTAGGATGCATTTTTCTTCTACCTGACATCCACCATTCTTTTAAAAGCTAAGTCCATTATCACACTGGTGTCCTTTTCTTTTCTGGACCCTACCCGCACCACTTCATTATAATAAAGCCACATATTAGTTGAGTATGTGTCATTTTCTCGAAATTTCTTATAAGCATCAATTGTTGGCATTTGTGGGTCTGCTAGCAGGTGTCAGGTCAATATTATGAACCAACTTTCAATCACAGCTAACCTTTAGTAATTGAGAACTTTAGACAAGCTGAATAAACCAGAAATCCCCAAAGAACAAGTTAACAGGCACCAAACAAGCATCTATGCAACAAGATACCCTTCAGAAGACAGCTTCACCATTGAATAAAATCAGCTTTTCAACTGTTTGTCAATTGTCAATATGTATGTTTCTGAAAAGCTTCAGTTACAGGTAAACCTTGGTCTAAGCAGAAATTGTTATTAAATCTCCTTATTATTAGTCAGCTGTGGATGGAAGAACCTATTCGATCAGTTACATATTTGTTTCCTACTTCAAAAATGGGATTGCACTTAAGGTGTTTAACTTTAGAAGCAAAGGTTTAAAAGAAAATACCCAAACACAAAAACAAAAAATACTACCACCACCACCGCCCAGTGTTAATGTAATTAAAGCACAGCTAAGACTTTCTTTTAAAGGACAAATATTTGCACAACTACTCAGAAGAACTAAGAAATTCCCGCTTCTGATCCTCTGATCTAGAGGTTGGTTATATGTTTCCCCCCTGGATTAACATTGTACCCCAAAGGCAGACTGGCTCAGCATTCTTTTTTTTTTTTTTTTAAAGATTTTATTTATTTATTTGACAGAGATAGAGACATCTAGCGAGAGAGGGAACACAAGCACGGGGAGTGGAAGAGGAAGAAGCAGGCTCATAGCGGAGGAGCCTGATGTGGGGCTCGATCCCAGAATGCCAGGATCATGCCCTGAGCCGAAGGCAGACGCTTAATGACTCTGCCACCCAGGCGCCCCTCTGCCACCCAGGCGCCCCCAGCATTCTTCATATAACCTTGCCATGCCTCTGACAGGTGTTCGAGAATATGACAGCTCAATGATAACAGAATGCACTTTGGCATCTGCAGTACATATCACAGAAGATTCAAACAGGTTTGGACCCCTAATCGGACACTTAAAATACAGAAAATAAGTGTGGTCAATTGTGCGAAACGTTTAGAACAAGGAGGGCAGCCAGATCCAATATGGACACATTTAGTGAGGCCATTCATCACTTTCCAGTTCTTGGAGTACGGATTAACTCTAGACCTTAGGAGGACTGAATTGTCCTGCCCAGATGAGATTTAAGTGGTACCTTAAGAGTTAATATTTGTGGGCCCGTACTGGTTTATGAAGCATGGCCACATTCTCCTGCTCGACCCTCACATTGAATAGTTTCAAGGTGTGCAAGAAAGAAGGTCTTCTAACTTTTCAGCTGAAATGTGTTCATCTCTAGATTTTAGCTTGCCTCAAGCTCACAAACAATTAAAGCAAGAGTATTTTCCAAATATCAGCCGAATTGTTGCACTGAGAATTGTAGTTCCAGAGCGGGTGCATTTCTGAAGCAGCAGCTCTGAGAAAGCATTTGTTTATGGCTTCACACTTAACTTTAACTTGGAGGCAACTCATCTGACTGATGGAGAAAACGAAGCTCAGACCTGGTATCTCTTGTCCGAAATGGCAAAGTGAGTCGTGGACACGGCCATCTGCAGTTCAGAGTCTAAGCTCTTAAGCCCTGACCTATGTCACCTCCTTGAGACCTGATTCCAATTCTCTAATTCTGGATCACACCCTTGTATTTCTCAGTCGAAGGTGTGATCTCTGTAAACATCAGTCTCTGATTAACATCGGTCATTCTTAGGACTGTTTTGCAAGGTGGGTGAGGCAATTAAGGGTCAGGGACATGGAGCAGCATGCCTAAGAAATGGCATAGCTGTCATCCCAATGTGGGTCCAGAGTCTACATTCTTTGTTCCACGTGATGTAGACATTCTTCTAGATTTCCACTCACTAGGTGTTCTTCCATTGCCAGGCTAGCGACATAATCCACATAATAGGTGCTTACTAAATATTCAGATAAACACCAAGATTTAAATCAGAAAGAGTCATGCTTGAATCCTGCCTCTCATCTCCCATCTCATGCTATGACCTTGAGCAAGCTGATACGTAATGATCATATCTGAACTAAGAAATACAGATATCTTTTCTATCTAAAGTTACTTATAGTGAAAGATAAATGGGAGAATGGAATGGTACTTTATAAACCATAAGTTCTATAAAAACCAAGTGTAGTAGATTCATTTACCAGTATGGACAAGCCTTCATCTGCACTCTGGGCATTGCATGAAAAACAAAATAAAAAGTTTTATAGGTTAGAGAAAACCATCTGGTTCACGGGTAAAATGATCTAGTTTACCAGAATCTTTTTAAAAAGAAGTAACTGGGATAGTCTCCTAATAAATGGAGATTAATTACGCTCTTAAAAAACCCAAAAGAGGAGAAAGGATTTGGAAGTGAGGTGATAATACAAAATAAGGAGTATATCGATTTTCCTTGGATCAAGAAAACAATACTTGAGATAGCAGGAACAATGTCAAGGTCTGTGCTTTTTCATCTTTTTCATCCTAAGATCTGGTTAAATTGAACTATGTTTAAATGCTTTGCTTTATTATTTCCATGACTGTAGGAATCCACATACTTTGTTATGCTTTCCACTGAACAACGGAATTATAAAACAAATGAATATTGAAAGTTACTCTTAGATCACGTGGAAGGCTTGTTGAAATACAGCTGGATGAATCCCACTGCTGGAGTTTGGCTCAGTGGATCTGGGATGGGGACCAAGAATTTGCATTTTTAACAAGTTCCCAGATGATGCCAGTGTTGCTAGTCGGGGGACCACACTCTGAGAACCACTATTTTAGATGAATTCTCTCTAGCGGTGAAATACACGTGAGTGTATAAGCGTCCAGTCTTGAAAGACTGAATGAATTGGATTGTGAAATGGGAGCTTATGTGTTTCATCTGTCACATAAAGATCTCAGTCTATTTCAGAGCAAGACTGTGCATCAGAGAGAAATAAGGCAGCCTTTTATCCAGAGAAAAATGTGAAACCATATATCCCTCCCCCAAATTTATTCCAGGTGGAACAGCGTTTTAAATCTCACTTTTCTAGGATTGTTACTTCCTATTCTACCTGCTCCCTTACTCTGTGGTTACCTAAAAATTTAAGTGACAGCCCTCCTGCATTCTGCCTTCTGGTAATTTCCTTACAGCTGAACACTCAGCCTGCTGAGTTCACTCAGAATTCTTACTGGTTTAAGGCAGTTAAAAGGTCACTTGCCTCTAGCTAGCTTATACAAGTTACGGTAGCACAGAAAACCTGCCAGGCTTCTTTAATACTGAAGCAATAGCTCCTGTGTTCCTGAAATTTCATAAGCCTTCATGTTGTGTTACGTTGATGATGTAAGAATTAGCAAGCGTTAGACAATTAAGTGTTAAGATTAAAATAAGTTGAGAAGAGGAAAAGGATGAGGTAGGTAGTCAGGAGAGGCTACCTCAATGAAAAAGTAGCTTCCATTTTTAGATCAGGAAGCAATTTGTCCAGATTTTGCTCACCCTAGAGGGGCAAGCTTCCTTCCAGGGTAGAAGGATGCGGGAAGGGGAGTAACCATGGCAACCTGCCCAGCTATGTGGGCAAGCATAGGACGGGGCCGCACGCACTTGGAAGACTTTATTTCTAGCCCAGTCGCTCCGGTTCGTAGGGGTGGTCCCTCCTTTCCCACTTCCTTCTACCATAATGCTGACTTGGGGAAGAACGCTCCCACTCCGTAGGGAGGCTGAGAGGGGGTGGAGACTTCAGTGAGACCAGGGGAGGTCAGCTTGACCAAAGCAGACTCCAGGCTTCCAGGCGGAGAACACAGAGTAACTCCCTGTCTGCTCTAGCGTGAGCACAGCAAACACCGGCCTCGCTAATACTGAGTGCTTGAATGATTAACAGTTCTCAGGTAGACGAGCAGCGCCCCATTTTGATGAAGGGATTCTCCACTCTGCCTTCCGTTTTCACAAAGACACATAATTCAGTTGTTCCAGGGGCAAAAATAAAACAAAACACCCACATTTCTAGGTCACAGAGAATAAAGTATTCTTAGCATATTAGATTAAAAATGTCCCTAACAAACTGGGTTAGGTACTCTTATTCTCTCCAGAGAAGGAAGCTTAAGGACCAAGGGGTTATGCAATTTGCCCAAGGTCACGTGAGCAGCCATGGGGTAGCTGGGATTTGAATCAAGGAGGTAGGACTCTGGAACCCATGCTCTCATCCCACTACCTGATTGTCCTGGGGGGGGAGGCAGAAACTGGCGTGAACGTCAGCCCTTCGTGTCCATCCTCAGCATCACGGGTTCCCTGCATCCGAAATTAGTGTGGTTTTTGTGCAAGAGGAGACTGAAGGTCTGCTCTCTTTCTGATTCATACAACCCAGTCGGGCTACGTCACTCTGAGTTAGGTTTCCACGAAGCCCAGCGACCTGCTGTTGCAGTGTCACCAAGACGTGACTTTGGCCTGCCTCTGTGCGACTCGGTGGCATGGCTTCAACTTCAGAAGTACACGCAGCACCAGGGAGAATTTTAAAATGCCACATCCTATTGCTCGGGTGTTTCTTATTGCCAGTATAGGTCTCGTTCTGATTCCTTGTGGAGGACAGAGAACCTGACATGTTCAGTCTGTTAACGGACACTCCCCAGCCAATCTGCTCTCAAGCCTTCCCATGTGGGGACGCATGTTCTGATGCCATGAGGGCAACTGGACACACGGGAGAGCCCAGTGTTCAGCAGCCTGCTCGAGCATTTCGGCATCTTGGCTTGTCCTTGAGAAAAGCATCAATGAAATCCCCAAGGCAGGAGAGATTGAGGGAGAGAAACACATAATACCTTCAAAACCATTCAGATAAAAAATATCAGTGGTAGCAAGCCCAGGCTTACGGTAGAATTAGAAACGAAGCAGCACATACTTGCTGCCCTCGTATCCACAAAGCCTCCTGCTGGCCAGTAAGGCAGAGGCCTTCCTGCTCTCTTAATCTTCAGATAATTAAGGCATGGCCAAGCAGGCCAATAAATATCACCCCCAACCATCTGATCAGAAGTTTCTAGAGGTCCCTGTACCACCTTCCTGCCAACAAGAGTCTTAAAAGCAACTCCCTCAACCCAGACAAGGTGACTAAGGTCCATTCAACCCTTGGAGTAAGACAACAAATAAACCTAATGCACGGGAATTTGGACTTTTAGTTGAATATAAAACTGTCAAAAGTCTTGAGTGGAAATGCAGACTCTCCCTCAACAGATTAGACAAGGCTTTTAGCAAGTGCCATGCATGGCTCCTTTCCCTCTCCTAACATCCGCAGGTGAAGATCCAGTTGCATCCAAGACCAGAATGCCAACAACGTACGTTTCATGGCTGAAAGGTGGAGGACGGTCCACTACCCGCAATTCGTTCTAGCCATCCAGTAACATGTAGGAGGCTCTGGCGTAGAGGAGAGCTGGTTTCCTGGGCAGTTGTTTGGATAAGAAGGGACAGAGCTGACAGTGGGAAGGGAAAGGGGAAGTGAAGTTATTTACCAACAGGAAAAAGAATCCAGTCTGCCCTAGGGGGAGACTGATGAGGAATTTAGAGGAAGTCATCAGTCCCAGAAATACACACTGGAAAAGGCTACTGGATCTCCTCCGTGCTTTCTCCAGGGGACTGTCCACGCTGCACACTCCATGTTGTGTGAAGTGTGGCACTGTGTATTGCCACATACCCAGAGCTTCACCAAAAAAGTCTTTTCCCCAAAGGTTACGGAGAGCTCAGTCCCAAATACTTCTGAATTCTCAAGGCAATAAACTTTCCTACAGTGTCATTGAGGCCCGTTTCCCTTCAAGGAGGGAGAGGCAGAACCTGGGGTGGGCGGGGCACCAGGCCCAGAGAAAAGTAGCCTAATCCTGGTCTGACTGTGGGTGTAGGAAGCAAGCACGGCGATGTCCAAGACCAGGGAGACAAGCCGTTTGGTAGCTGCAGTGCTCCCCATTCCCAGCTAGTTCCTCCCTCCACGACAGCTAGTAGATGCTCCCGTGTGGGGAGCTAACCTCAAGCCTGTAAGGAAGATCAATTATAAATCCCATCAAAGCCATTCTGAGAGCCTTATCAGACATCTTGAAGGCATTTCGTAGCTGCCTTCGTTCTTCAACCATTACTTCTGTTTGAGTTAGCTCTGTCTTACCTCCTTCTCCTCCATTCCCCTGCTTTGCCTGATTAGGGCCAGAAATTTTTTCATTAAGTCACTTTATAGTGTAATAACAACATTTACTATTCACGAAGTCTCCCCTCCATAATTGTTAAGTCTTTCCATGTGTCTGGAAGCTTATTTCTGCTCTTCTCATTTTACAAGGGTGCCTGTCTTCCTTCCAAACACAAACTAAAAAGAAAGAGGAAAAGGTGGCGGTGGTGGGGGGTGGTAAGGGCGTGGAGATAACATCCAGATTCTTTAAGTGCTTTTAATCCAGTTAAATTTCCCTTTGGACTCAAACAGTTCCCTGCTGACATTGACGGCAGACCGAATTCCAGGCTAGGAATTGAGTCAAGCAAGAGGAAAGGAAGCAGAGACGAGTAACAGAGTCGGCTCTATGCTATGAAAACCGCTATGCTGACTGGGGCTCCATGGTTTTAACCCATTCATTTTTCCCCCCTTTTCTAGAATTCTTACTTAATCTTTCCAGCCAGTTTACAGCAAGCAGGCCAACACACCTTTTAAACGCTCCAGGGATTTAAAACAAGTTTGTTCGGTCTCTTGGACAGATACTTTCTTAAGAATGCGGGTGTAAGACAAAGTTCACATTTTCCTGCCACACGTTGTCAGTCACCAGGAAAAAGCTTCTGGGGGGGGGGTACAAACCGGGTCCCCAGCCTTTGTCACATGGCAAAAATAAACACCCTTGGAGGAGTTAATGAGGCAGTCAGTAGCCACACCAGCGTTCTACCAGGGTTACCCGCAGAGCTTTTAAACAAGCACACACACACACACACACACACACACACACACACACACACAAAGGGAGGCGCTTGTGAAATGTCACAAGCTGGACATCTGCAGCCGGACCCCAAAGGTAAATGCAGTCCGTGGAAGCATTCCTCTGATGTCAGGCCACAAAACCGCTGTTTCCCCAAGTACGGTCTCCTTTCTAAGATTCCCCCCCCCCCCAGTCCCAGAGCTGCACCCCAAGGGGGGAAAAGCCAAGAGGGGCGGAGATGGCGAAAAATGGAGCCAAGGGGAGGAAGGACGGGAAAGCGACTCACGGCTAGCTAGCGCCTCCGCGAAGCGAGCATGACTTCCCTCCCGCCGCCGAGCCTCCGGGCTGCCGCGCAGCCGACACGGCGGCCGCGCTTAAATAGCCGCCGGCCCGGGAGCCTCGGAGCCGCGCGGCCACTCCCGGCGAGATATGGTTCTAATCAGATGCTGGCAGCCGAGGACTCCCCAGGAATGCGCCGGGATGTTTTTGCTGCCTGGGCTTGGTAACTCCCCCTCAACGTGTCTGCTGAGTCTTCCAAACTTAACTGTTTATTAACTCGAGCCGCAGCCACGCAGAGCGCCCGGCTCCCCTCGCTCGCGAGCCCCGCCAGCGGGGGGCGATCGCAGGGGGCCCGGGCCCGGCGGGGGAGGGACGAACAAGGGAGGGCGCCGTCGGAGCCCCGGCCGCCGGGAGCTGGGGACGCGGGACAGGGGAGGGGGCAAATAAGGACAGGAAAGGGAAACTCCGCAGGAAAGGGGTGGGATCCACCCGACCTTCGTTGCACAAATTCCTGCGCCGGGTTGCCACTTCAGCGATGTGGCACACAAACGTCCTCCTAACCCGTCGGGGCCCTCGGAACAAAGGGCTGCCTTTACTCCTGACTTTCCTGGCAAGAGGCAAGGCTCCCAGCTCCGATCTGCCGTTTCTCCGGTGGAACGTGTGATGGCTCCTTTACCGGCATTGCTGGTGCGGGTGCCCTTAACTTGGTGGGACATGTGTGTGTGTACATGGAAAACATACGGAATTTATGGACGAAATAAAATCCTGATAGATATAAAAACAATACTCTGAAATGGATGCAAACATACACGTCCACCTCTGTATAAGCTATCTAAATAAGCCGTGCCTCTGATACAAAGATGATGTCCTGACCCTCACCGTTTGTACTCCCGAGTGTAGACTCATAACGTGACGAAGTGCTCCCTACACCTCGAAGAAGAATACGCAACATGAGAAATAAAATATTCGAAAATATTGACACGCAGTGCTCAGCAGAAGGCACTCCATAGCTTCGCGAACCTCCACAAGCTGGGAAGTCATCTTCTCCCTATTTTAAAATCATGAACAATTGTACAATACCCCAGAAAATTCTGTCACTTTTTAAGAATTTGAAATTATTTTGTGAAAAGCATGTCTAGGTTCTCCCCCCCCCCGAAGTTGGAGAGAGTGTGTACTAAATGTGAAAATGCCAAATTAGGACTTGGATAAGAAAGGGTTACTGCTTTTACTGAATAAGGGACACACAGCGCATTTACATTTTACCTCTGGGAACTGAGGGTTCAAATCGGGCTCATGGGACACCAAGGATGCATTTTGTGGTCCAAGCCTAGCCCAGCTGCAAAGCCGCTGTGTAATTTGGGGCAGCTCAGTGTGAGTGGCAGTCCCCACTCTCAAGTAGGTCAGGCTTGGGACCGCCCGGGAGCTGGGGGCACAGAGCAGCATAACCCCATGACAGGGAGAGCGCCACCTCTCCTGGCCTCTATGATTTCTGCCACCTGTCTCATCCCCTCACACCTGAGGGTGCAAGGGTGGGGAGGGTGGTGCTGACAGTTTTCAATGTTCCTCTGAGGTAATTTGCTATTATTAAAAAAAAAATGACTTCCTGTGAATGATAAGAAGTATGTAGACTTTAAACTTAAGACAGTATTTATAACATTTACGCAGAGAACTCTAATTCTGGTACATTTTAGGACATACTGCTTTATTTCTAAGACCCAGGAGTCCAGAAGGGTGGTTACACTTCCAAAGGCTGAGTAGCTGGACAAATGACAGCTGATTTCAGGAAATAGAGGCATTGGCAATTGGGGGAAGAGGGGGGTTCTCTTTTAACCTCTGTAGGTAATACTTTCTCAGCTCAGAAGTGACCACCCAAACCCATTTTTTTTTAATCAAAAGACTGTTACTAGAAATGTTAACATACGTTTGCTCTACCACACGGAAGGGATATGTCTAAGGAGCCAGAGGAAGAAAATGATTTCATCTGCCATGGGCTGGAGTTTCAAGAGAAGACTTTGATGAAAACAGTCCATTTATGAGCAGTGGGCTCACACATACAGCTTAAAATAGACAACTCTGTCATCTTACACAGAAATCTGAAGAGTCAATAGTGGAGAACTCTGATTTGAAGAGTATTTTTATAACTCTAGGGTGCTGATATTGCTTCTGGCAGTAATTCAGTGTTCTGCTCACAGTAAGAAAAAAAAAAGAAGCATGAAAAGAAATTTAACTCTTTTTATCTCTGATGGAACAGTTTCCTGTCCCATAGAAATTGTTCTCTTCTCAGGAGGTCTAGAATGAATGTCCTTGCAGCCGGAGAATCACGCCCAAGCCCACCCCGACGTTAACCCTGCCTAAATGGTCTTTTCTTATCCTATTGAAATTAATGTTTAGCGCATTAAGGTGAGGAAAATTCAATGCAATGTTTGAAAAACTATGGTCCTTGCATGACTTTCCCTTGCATAAGACCTGCCTATGAGGGAGAAGGAAAAAAAAAAAAAAACCTGACGACTGTGTTCCCAGCCTAGGAAAAGGGTAGTTAATCCCGTGATGGCTTGCTGAAGAATGCATGGTTTATTATTAAAGTAATCTCTTAAGATTTTCCTGGAATGTGCTTCCACAGCAGCTCTGCCTGGGCGAGCTATCCTATGCATGTGTCTTTTCTTCCATAATTAAGCTGGTTTTCCCCCCTTTAGCTCACAGACCTAAAGCTTTCTCTCTCCCTTCTCCAGCCCTTCTTCTGCCCCCTCCCTAGGGCTCTTGTCTCCCTTAAACATCCCATTCTGAATCCTGCCATTTCCCATGAACTGTAAATGGCACTCCAGATGGATGTGGTCCTAGGTGAACTATCTGTGTACCTTGATGCCTTGCTGGACACTTCCAGATGTTCTAATCAAACAAGGACTGGTGACAGTTTGTGGACCTAGCAAAGTCACAGCTTTTCTTCTTCCTCTTCAGCGTCACAAAAATAAATGAAGAAGATAGCTATTGTTCCCAGAAAATGTTCTTTGACCTTGACTTATCCTGCATATTTACAGACATAGAAAAACTGATCCTATCAGATTTGGCTGTTGGCAAGGCATGACAAATATTGGAGGTTTTCCTATCTATTGATCGATCGATCGATCTGAAATATTTGGATGGAAGTCTTATTGAAGACTGCCTGTTTTTCTTTCGTTTTGTTGGTTGCACCTGCACAGCACCTCAGAACTCAATGCTTACTCTTTGCTGTGATGTGTAGTATGAGTAAAACTCAAATGGTGCTTCAAAAGTTGGGATATTCAAAGTGAAGGACATCTAAAAATTCAATATGAGGGGCGCCTGGGTGGCGCAGTCGTTAAGGTGTCTGCCTTCGGCTCAGGGCGTGATCCCGGCATTATGGGATCGAGCCCCACATCGGGCTCCTCCGCTATGAGCCTGCTTCTTCCTCTCCCACTCCCCCTGCTGTGTTCCCTCTCTCGCTGGCTGTCTCTGTCAAATAAATAAATAAAAATTAAAAAAAAATTCAATATGATAAACTTATCTAAGTAATTGCATTTTGCTACCAATATAAACTTTTATAATGAGAAGTTGTAAAGGGGAAAAAGAACACTCATATGAACTACTGGTTAAAACATCTTATTTGGAAAGCAATTTGAGAACAGCGGTTAAAAATAAAAATACATATAAATCTATAAAATACCAATATTAATTATTATTGTAGCCAACAATTACAGAGCTCTCTATCCTATGAATAAGAATCTATCCCTAGAAATAGAGCAGAGATGTTAATCACTGCATTGTCCATAGAGTAGGAACCTGGGAACAAATTTTGTCTGTCAGTAGGAGAATGATTGAATAAGTTATGATTCATCTGCAGTGCGAAATCATATGCAATCATTTAAAAGAATACCTTAGAGTTAAGCCTTGTAATATGGAAGGGTTTCTATTACCTAATAGAGGTGTTGAGTGAGACAAACACGACACAGAAAAAAATGTAAAATATGGTTTTGGTAATATGAAAAGCAACACCTAACCATTTAAGTTTGACTGTGTGTGTGTGTGAGTTTGTGTGCCTAATTATAAGGGAGACTAGAGTGGATTGCATTATAGACTACTGGGGACCTCATAGAGATGAGAATAGACAGGGGAAGGAAGGGTGTCAGAGCTGTACAAAGAGGGAAAAGAAATGAAAATAACCTTTATGCAGATATATAGAGATCACATTTGTGTATCTAAATGAAATGGTATACGTGCAGGGTTGCATAATTTTTAAAAAATACACCAATTCACTTTAAGATAAGGGAAGAGAAGAGTTATAAAAGAAATCCATAAAACAGCTCTCACTCAGGTGTTTTCCTCAAGATGGTTCAAAAGTAAGTATTCATCAGTGTTCTCATGATCCAATTCGGCCTCTAGAAAAATAGTTCTCAAACATTCATGTTCACAGCAGACATTCTGGGAACTTGCTACAAGGGTGAATTCCTGGCCCCAGCTCAAACCAGGACTGGAAAGGTGTGTGGGTGGGTCAGTGGGTGAGGGGGGCCTGAAGTGCCTGGGAATCTGAGGGCTTAACCAGCATTTCTGGGTGATTCAGATGCTCTAGTCCTGGGGACCACACTTCGGGAAACATGGAGTTCTCCTGCAGGTACGAGCATACTCATTCTGTTCTTCTCTGAGTGAGGAGAGCTCAGTGGAGAGGGAGAAGAGCAAGGATGATAGGAGGCAGGTGCCACTGGTCTTTAGACTCCTCTCTCTCCCCTTGGCTCTCAGCAGCTTCAGACAGTGTCTGGCTTTGGTGGTGACTCTCTCCCTACCCTTTCCCCTGTCATGACTTGTTTTCAGAGAGAGATCTGATATCAGCCATTTGCACTGACCTATACCCAGATGTTTGCATTTCCAATCCTGTGTCTTACTGTGGCATGAAAGGCACAGCTCACTTTTTAAAGAGATCTCAGTTATCAGGAAGAATAGGGATAGTTTTTTTTTTTCCAATTTTTGATCAGTTGGAGGCAATTGTCAAGTCCACCATGCACCCAGTTTAAGGTTACCCAGAAAGAGAGAAAAATTATGTGACTTCCAACTCCTGGGATGACCCCCTACTATCCCTGAAGTCATACTAGATCTTGGCTTCAAAGGGAGCATTGGAAAACTGAAATCGGATATTATGTACATGCTTACCTTTATGGTATAACAAAGGAAAGTGGGATTTAGGATCAGATCTGGGTGAAAGTCCTGGCTCCATCTCTTACTAACTGTAGGATTTAGGGCAAGTGGCCTAACTTCTCAAGGGCTCAGTTTCCTTATCTATTAAATAGGTGTTCCCTGTCTTCCACTCTTGTTTTGGTTTTTGGTAGAAAACAAAGGAAATCATATTCAATGAGAAGTGTTTGAAGAATTTGAGACTATATGAACACTGTGAATCATGTTAAAATTATGGGAAAAATACATTACTAGAAAGGTGTTCTTGTCCTAAATTATTTTTACCACCACTAGAAGAGATACTGTCTAGTGAATCATGTGTTAGATAAAATTATGTTCCTCTGGCTGTGGTGAACTTTCTTAAGGCTGACTTCTCATGTAGAACAGTCCTGGACCCTGATTTTCTAACAGATGAGTGAGGATCACTTTAATGGATCAATTTCATCCTTTCAAAGAGAGCTGAGTAAATTTCTGCTGAAATGGGGACATTAAAAGGCGGGGGAGACAGAAAATGAGAAGAGCGGGCCTGAAGCCTCACCTCTTGTACTTTGGAGTTCAAAGTTGCTACGACTGAGAAGGTGCCTCACTGTCCACAGACACTGAATTCAATCCAAAAATATTTCTACTCTGCTCCAGCTATGGCCACGTGCTGTGCTGAGACTGGCCAAACAGCCTCAGTTCCAAACCAGAACGGCCATCTGCGAATCAGGAAGGAACACTATTTTCCGTAGTCACTTAACCCTCGGGCTCAAAATCACTTCTTAATTAGAGAAGGGGGAGAATCCGTGTCTGGACTCCAGGGTAATTCAACTACCCAGTTATTTGGAAGCTTATATATGTGAGTGGGCCCATGCTTATGTGCATTTGCAGAGGCCCTGCACCATAGATTTCACTGGATTATTAAAGGACCCCATGCCATAAAATAAGGTTACATTCCATTGTGCTATGGGTGCATAGCCACATTCTGCCCATCATTTTTATCTGAGGATTTTATCTGAGTCTTTTGTACCAATCTGATATTTGTCCTCACAACATTATTGTCAAACAGGTTAGGGCAAGTATTACTTTCTTTAAAGGTTAAGAAATGTAAGTGCAGAAACTTCGGTTTGCTTCTGTTTCTAGAGCTAGGGACAGAGCTTGAACTTACTCAGCTCTCCTGAATGATCTGGAATGTATGGCTCATGCAGTCAGGGCCTGAGCAGTAGTATGGGGGTTACTGGCAACCCTTAGGGTTCACTGTATGCTGTCTGGATCTGTCCACACCTGGGAAACAGTATCCATCGTGGAGTTGTATCCATCTCCTTCAACTGCAGGAGACAGCGGCAAATAGAAGAGCATTGAGAGCAAGGCCCACTGGACAGTGAGGGAATTTCCTGGGGTCTGAGAACCCCCAGGGGCTCTGCCAGGGTGGCCTGCCTGAATTGGGCACGTGAGTGAAGGCAAGAGACTCCTCGAGCATATGAGGTGGGTTAGGGAGGGAGATCTATGAATAGAGCTCTTCCCAAATATCCAAAGACTTGTCCTGTGGGAAGTGGAGTAGAATCCTCTTTTTGGCTACAGATGTAGAAGGGGATCCTGTACTGGGTTGGACATTGTCTCTCCTCCCCAAGATTCCTGTCCACATGGAACCTCAGGCTAGGCCTTATTTGGAAATAAGGTCTATGCACATGTAATTAGTTAAGATGAGGAAATACTGGATTTAATGAGACCTTACCTCCTTCAATGAAATCTTTTTATTTGCCTTGTGATGCTTTTTGGTCAGAAGACCTTGACTTTTTATTATATCTTATTTTGCATTTGGCATGATTCTGGAATCAGTGTGTCTCCCAGTGTGAATCTGAGCTCCATAGCTTACCAGCAGTGTAATGTGAGGAAAACTACTGGACTTCTCTTCTATAAAGTGAGGGAAATAATAGAATTTCCTTCGTAGTGCCATTCTGAGGACTGAATAAGTTGATCTGTCTAAAGGACTTCAAGTAGCAGTTAACACACAGTAGAGCGCTAATGATAATGTGAACTTGTCTGAAGATCTTAAAAGCATAATTTTTAAAATATTAAGTAAATTTGAAAATAAGCTTACCCTAAACCTTAGAGATTTCACTTCTAAGTCAGCTTAGAGGAACTCCCATGCATTTGCCAAGAAATGTCTCAGAATGCTTACAATAGCAAAAAGTAGAAACAACTTAAGTGTCCTTCAATAGGAGAACAGACAAATAAATTGTGGCGCATGTATTCACTGGGAATACTCTAACAATAACAGGAATGACATGAATGTATGACCCAGAACGGCTTATATCAACACAGATGAATTCAGGAGGAAGAACAAATACAGATGAATACAGCAAGCATGATGCCATTCATATATGGCTTAAAATGTGAAAAATAAAATTACTCAATACTTAGAGACACAACTATTCATATAAATGAGTATAAAGATGTGCAAGCATGATAAATCACAGGGGAACCTGGGTGGCTCCGTCAATTGACGTCTGACTCTTGATTTCTGTTCAGGGCATGGTGTCAGGGTCCTGGGATGGAGCTCAGCATCAGGCTCCATGCTTAGCGGGGAGTCTGCTTGAGGTTCAGTCTCTCTCTCTCTCCCTTTGCCCCTCCCCCGGTTCTCTCACTCTCTCCCAAATAAACAAACAAATCTTTAGGGAAAAAAAGAATGATAAATCACGAATTCAAGATAGTGGTTTCCTCTGAGAGAAGGAAGGATACATAAAAGGGAGGTCCAATCACACTGGTAATTTTCTTTTCCTAAGGCTCGGGTGAATATTGTTTTCTTTTATATCTTTTTATACAGTACAGTTGCTCTTCTAAGTACTTTATAGATATTCATTTATTTAACCCTCACAAGTGTTTTGAGTTAAAACCTATCATTACCTCCATTTTACAGATGAAGAAACTATGGGAACCGATCAAAGGCACAGAATTAGTAAATGGCAGAGCAAGGCTTCAAACCCAGGTAGTCTGGTTCCAGGGTTTGTGATTTACCCTTGTGCAATGCTGACTCTGATTAGAATTTTATAAAGAATCGAAAAGTCTACAAGTGACATTAACTCTCCAGCACAGCTTTGGAATGCCCGCTGATCACGTTCTGCCTGCTTGTTCCTATGACTGCCCTGCCCCCGGGGCCCCTTGGCCTTCTCTGTCCCACTTTGGCTTTGTACCTCAGCTCCTAATGTTCTGCTGCCCTCCTGGGATCAATGGACTGATTTGGACTCATTTTTCTGGCTTTGATCATGACCTCAGCACCCTTTCCAGGACGTCTGTCCCTGGTGTCTAGACTTTGACCATAAGGAGAAAGTTCTGTCCTGACCCTGGATCTGGCCTTGAGAGAGAGAAAATGGGAAGTCACGCTACAGCTGAGCATAGCAGTGAAGAGCTGCTGAAAAGCACTGTCTCTCTGAGGAAGGCTTTAAGAGAGATTGGGTAGGGATCCGTGGGTGGCACAGTCAGTTAAAGTATCCGACTCTTGGTTTCCACTCAGGTCATGATCTCAGGGTCTTGAAATCAAGTCCCATGTCAGGTGAGGAGTCCACGAAAGTTTCTCTCTGCCTCTCCCTCTGTCCCTACCTTCTCTCTCTCTCAAGTAAATACATACATACATACACACATAAATCTTAAAAGAGAGAGAGAGAGAGAGAGATTGGGTAGCAGTAGAGGTGGTAGCAGATGTGTGTGTGTCTATGTGTTTGTGTGTGGGGGTGTGCATGTCCGTGTGTTGGTTCAATAGATAAGCTGCTGTTTTTTAGGAGAAATACTGATGAAAGATACAAGTTGTGGGGGTGATCCAAAATAACCAATAACCCTTGAAACAATTTCTACCTGGCTTTCAGATATCATCCCTCCCTCTAAATGGAGCTACCCTGATTTTTTTCCCCCATGACAGGCAAAGCATACTTATTCTAGTTAATATTGAGACTGATTCTTCTCCTCAATCTATCTTTGGTAAAAGAACTTTCCTTCAGGCCAGCCCAGGGAAAGAAACCTCATCACCAGCTTCTGTTGGGAGAAAAGCCAATACTCCTGAAACCCATCAGCGGGCCTCTCCCGCTGTCGGATCGCTGTCGCTTCAGTCTTCTGTGGAAGAACTGAGCTCACCAAAAGTGTGTTTGCTGAAGAAACACCACCTGGAAGGCTAGGCTGGGCGTGGGTTTGGATGGATGAAAACCGGTCCAGAATGGTGCAGTTGTTGCTGAAAATGCTTAAGTCCTAAAGTCCTGTTGCCGAGGCCAACCAGGAAATGTGTAATCATAAACTTTAAATGTGTTTATCTGGCCAGTGGACACATTCTGTTATTTTGGTTTATATTGAGGCAGTTTTTAAACTAATGTTAGACATTAACTACACTCAGTAATTTCATAACACTGTCTCGTCTCGTTTCTCTTTCCCTGCTCTCTCCCTCTCTTCTCCCCCTCCCCCCAACTCTGTCACACACACACACACACACCCCTTTATATTTTGTTGTGATTGAATTTGAGTTATAGGCAATAGTTTGTTGGTAAACCAGGTCTCCGAATAAAAAAGTTCCAATTTACTGTGCTTGCTGATTTCCATGGAGTAACTACCCCCAGCATGGCTTATTTCAAGGTGTCATGTGACGTCATTGAATGTGGAGATGGAAAGAGATTTGCACATTCAGCCCCAGCACACCCCTGTTATAAGGTATAGACTAGCCATGTTCTCCCCTAATATGTTGACTATGGAAGGGTCTCTTTTCACAATAGCCCTGATTAATAATAATCAGTCAAATTGGTTAATCAACTACCTACAAATGAGGAACGTCAAGTGAAGTCTCTCTGGAACATGGTGTGTAAAGACCACAGTGGTCCTTAAATAGAATAATGACTTTGTTTTCCTGCTTCACACTGTAGTACAATGAGAATCACAAGGGATTAGGATTCAGCACATAAATTAGAATCCTGGTTCTGTCATTAACCATTCATATGATTGGACAAATTGCTTAACTTCTCTAAACTTTACATTTCTTACCTGTGAAATGGAAAACAATGCATGTAGTGCAGGCTTATTTCAAGGATTAAATGATATAGGAATGGATGTAAAATAACAAATTCTTGATTCATAGCAGGCCCTATGGTAGCTATCATTGTTAACTGCAGGAAAAAGGAAATGTTCAATTCCCATTTTAAGATTTTCTCATAAAACCAATTCTTAAACTTTGGGTGCTTGCCTTCATTCTCTGGGAATGAATATGAACAGGTGACTAAACTCTTAATAATAAAAGAGGTAAGTATTAATGGGGGAAAAATCTGGAACATTTTTATGTGTAATTCTTATTATCTGATAGCTTCTAACTACTTCCTCTGCTACTGCTGTGGTCCAAACCATCATCCAATTTCTCCCATGGATTATTGAAATAATCTGTAAAAGATTATGCCCTTATCCCTCTCACAGTCTAGTCAATACAGCAGCTAGCGGCTCTTGTGAAAAAATGTCCAGTAATACCACACTTTTGTTTAGAACCCTTTGGTAATTCTATCTCCATCAGAGTCAAAGCCATTGTCCTTAGAAATGGCTTCCCAGGCTGTATTGTTCTGTCCTCCACCCCATTACCTTTGTCACTGCTGCTGTCACTGATCTTCCCCTCCCTCATTTCACACACCAGGTCCATTCACATCTCAGACTTTCTCTCTTGGCTACTCTTTGCCTGGACTGTCTTTCTCCAGATTCGTGGCTGGTTAGCTCTCTAACCACTTTAGTTGCTCGAATGTCACCTTCTGACGGAGAGTGTTTTTGACCATTGTATCAGGTTGGATAGGGTCTTCCAGAAATTCATGTCCACCTGGAACTTGTGAATGTGACTGTATTTGGAAATAGGGTTTTTGCAGATGTAATCAAGTTAAGATGAAGTCCTATTGGGTTAGGATGGGCCCTAAATCCGACAACTGGTGTCCTTATAAGAAAAGGGAAATTGGACACAGACACACAGGGAAGAAGATGACGTAAGGATGGAGGCAGAGGTCGGAATCCTGCAGCTGCAAACCAAGGTACACCGAGGACTGCGGCTGTTAACAGAAGCGAGGAGAGAGCGTGGAATGGATTCTTCCCTGGAGCCTTTGGAAGAAGCAGGGTCCTGATACCTCCTTGATTTCAAACTTCTAACCTCCAGACTGTGAGAGAATACATTTCTATTGTTTTAAACCACCTAGGTTTTGTTTGTTTTTTGGGTATTTTTTGAGAGAGAGGAAGAGTGAGGGAGCGCTCATGCATGCAAGTGGGAGAGGAGGGGCAGAGGGAGAGGGAGAGAGAGAATCTGTAGTAGGCTCCACACCCAGCACGGAGCCCCACACAGGGCTCAATCTCATGACTCTGAGATCATGACCAGAGCTGAAATCAAGAGTCGGACGCTTAGCCTACTGAGCCACCCTGGCACCCTAAACCACCTAGGTGTTGAGAGTTTGTTACAGCGGCCCTAGAAACTAACGAAACCAATCAATTTTAAGTTGCTGCCCTACTACCTTATCCTAGGTATTCCCTCTTCTTATTCCCTCTTCTCAGATTTATACTTTCCCAGTAGCACCTACCCTAATGGAGCCTGATGATTTCTAACTTCCCTTAAGCAATATGTTTCACTGATAGTAACTATCAACAAATCATTGTAATCACCAAGCATGATTTAGCTTTCCCTTCTCACCTTCTTTTCCAAACTGGAAATGTTTCTCCTTACCTGGGGGACATCCTTTCTTTAGTGAGGGGAATGCCCACTAAACTGGTCTGACTTCTACTGTTCCTCTTGTTCCAGGTTCAAGAAAATAGCTACACGCAATTAGTTCCTGCACTGATACAGATCCATCAACACAAGTAAAACCAAAAAGAGAGGATATACAGTGTTTACTTTGAAGATCTGATTTTTAATAGGTCCAGAATATGAGCCTGTTATATTCTATACTTGGCATATAAACAGGCCAAATAGACTCCCACCATTTGGTGCTTTTCAAGGATCACTTCTGTGAGATGTTGTAGGAAGCACACAGCTAATGGTGACGTGTATTTGAAGTAGACTGAATCTAATCAAGCCTCTAGATATATCTACCAGTTTAGGGGACATATAGATAAAAGATCAAATTAAATGACACCACCAGGCATGTCAACCAAATCCATAATGTGGCACATTATACTGGATAAATGGCCTGCTTTCTCCAACAAGTCAATGGTGTTCACGAAATAAGAGTGGCGTGGAGTGGGAACAATGCTATAGATTTATAGAGACTTTAATAGGCAAACTATGCAATTTTATGAGTCTTGTTTGGATTATGAGACAACAAATAATGCATTAAAAGAGATTTTTGAGGCAGAGAAATTGGGATTTTAGAAGGTATTAAAGCATTACTGTTAATTTTGTCAAGTGTGTAAATGCATTATCCTTATATATTAGAGATGATATCTTGGATTTTCTTTAAAATAACCTACTCCATACCTCAAATTGAGGGGGGGGAATAGACAAAACAAGATTGTTTTTTGTGTTTTAGAAAGAGAGAGAGAGAGAGCAATGCAAGTGGGGGCTGGCAGGGGCAGAGGGAGTGGGAGAGAGAGAATCATAAGTATGCTCTACGCCCAGCATGGAGCCCGACATGGGGATCAATCTCATGACTCTGAGATCATGACCTGAGCCAAAATCAAGAGTCAGATGCTTAACCAACTGAGCTGCCCAAGGGCCCCAAAACATGATTGTTGAAGCAGACTGATGGGTCTATAGGGGTTCAATATACAATTCTCTCTATTTTTGTTTATATTTGAAAATTTCTGCAATACAAAAAAATTAAAGACCACTGTTATCATTGGGTATTTCATGGAGTTCATTTGTTCATCATTCCTTCACTCGTTCATTCATCCAACATTTTCCATAAGCTAGATACTGCTGGTTCACCAGTTGGGTGCTGCAGATAAACAAGCCATGGCTTCACTCCCTAGGATTCCATCCTTTAGCTCAGAGGGCTTCCCACTTGGAGCTATTTTATAGGAAAACCAATATACTTTCAGCATTTAGAAGCCCAGAATTCAAATTCTGGATACCATGGTGGCCCTTGACTGAGAAAATGGCTTTGCTTCCCTAGTTCCCTTCTGGAGCAGACACACACGGTGTGCATGCTGGAGGAGTGCCTTCGGTATCAAGGGTCAATTCAGTCTTATTAGCCACACCCTACTCAACATTACACCTTATCAGAAGGCCCAGGCCTGGCCCCCTCTTTGATACTCCTCCAAGTGCTTTTTTTCTGGGTTACTGATTTCAGGCTAGAGTCAGATGATTTGCAAAATGACCTACCTTTCCTGTCTGCTTCACACCACGGGGGCGAAGAGAACAAATAGGTACAAAGTCTGGCTTCTGAGCCCTAGAAGGAGGCCTGTATTGCTGTCATGTGCTTGCCTGCTGAGATGTTCCAGAGCTTGTTTTTTCTTTTTCCTGGTTTGATAAAGTTAGGGAATTAATCTACAAAGATTTATGTAGATTTTCTTTTGGAGGTGTCTTTGGTAGTCAGAATATAGCTGCAAAAGGCAATTCTACATTGCGAAGGTGCTACTGATCTCTTCCGGGGGGCATCACTTCTCTTCCTTATCCTTCTGTTGCTGAAGCATGAGTGCCGCCTCTAACCAGAGAGCAGAAAAGGAATGGGATAGGACTTTGACCTTCGTGAGGATGATGTTGATTATGCATTTTTGAATGCAACTTTAAAAAACTTCTAAAAATATTTTCATGTGATCCTCATATCCTTGTTGCAAATTAGAGCAGTACAATTGTCCCCACTTTAAAGGTGATAACAATGGGGCTCAGAGAATCAGGGAACTCCTTCAATCAGGGTCCTTTTTCTACTCCAATAGAGGGTACAATGGGCTGGGGTATAGTTGACCTTGTTTTAAATTGAGTTTTAAATTATCCCTAGTGTCTCTCTTAGCACAGATGCTATGAATTTACCTAGTTTTTATTTTATTTTGCTAGATGCATGCACTCTTTTTTAAAGGTTTTATTTACTTATTTGAGAGAGAGGGAGAGCAGGAGCAAGGGGGTGGGGGCAGAGGGAGATGGAGAAGCAGACTCCCTGCTGAGCTCAGAGCCGGAACTCTGGGCTGGATCCCAGGACCCTGAGATCATGACCTGAGCCAAAGGCAGACGCT
The DNA here is from genome assembly GCF_024610735.1 of Ursus americanus. Taxonomy (NCBI): domain Eukaryota; kingdom Metazoa; phylum Chordata; class Mammalia; order Carnivora; family Ursidae; genus Ursus; species Ursus americanus. Next base: position 34,856,484 of record NC_142141.1, on the reverse strand, counting down.
CAACTGACTGAACCACCCAGGCACCCCCAGATGCATACACTTTTTAATCTCCAAGTACCTTTGGGCACTCTAATGTAAAATCTTAATGCCTTTTATTTCTCTTTGCCTAAAATATTTTAGTTGAGTCAGAAAATTATTTTGGTACTATCGTATGTGTAATAAATGGCACTGTATATATAATATGTAGGACAACTCAGGGCTTTCTCCAAACAGGTTGTTCACCAAACCAGTTGATCTTCTGCAGCATAAAGGTAGGATTCTTCTGCCTTAAGTCTGCCATCAAAATAGGACAACTGTCCTTTGTTATTTGGATTAGTGTAAGTCTCAGAGTAGTGGTGAGCCAGCACACCTGTCCCCTGTGAAGGATTGCCCAGAGGACAGGCGAGGGAAACATTAACATCTCCTCCTCGTGGCCATCTGGTTCTTCTTAGCTGAGGAACGCTCACGGGTTAGGGCAGTCCTGAGGAAAGCTCATAGGGAGAGGTAGAGCCTTCGATCCAAGCAAGGGAAACGATGTGAGGGAATAGAGGGAGGACAGAGGTAGAGTTGGCAACAAAGCGCTACTCATAAAGAAGTAAAACCTGAGATGAATCAGGTGAAAAATTTATTCTTTGGATTGGGAAATATTCGAGGCTGAAATAATCTTGTTGAAGAATTATTCATTATTCAAAACTATTCATTATTATTGCATAGTCCCTACACTGAATTGCCACTAAGTCTGGACACAACGTAAAGATTTTTTTTTTAAACCATAAAAGTATTATGTTGATTAAAGAATTAAGTGAAGGTATTTATCTGAATGGATCTTCTTAAAATATAATAGAAGAGAGTCATTTTAAAGAATACAAATGTTAATGAGGACACAAACATCATAAGATAATTTATTTAAAGTAAGGAAGGCTCAAGTTTGGTATTCCTCAGTAGAAAAGGTCCTTTTTCTACTCCAATGGGGTACAATGGGCTGGGGTATAGTTGACCTTGTAGCTAATATCGGCACAGCCACTACTTTGTGTCCTGTGGCAAATAACTACTCTCTGTGTGCAGCATTCTTCAATTTGAAAGGTACCTTTCCAGTGTATTATGATAATAGAGAGAAAATCGATCATGACAGAAATGTTATATAAGATACTATCAATACGCATTTTTGATACAAAAAAAATTAAACATACACATTTTGGTTTCAGCTGATTTATGTAAATCATAACATATTTTAAATTGCAAATAATTTGACAATGCTCTGAGTCAGAGATCATCTTACTTTTTCGGGGGAGCACCTAAAAAAAGCACCTAGGCACCTGCTTAGTTAGTAAGACTCATGGTTATTAACCCTTCTCTAAATTACAAATAAAGCCCAGGCAGAGAAAGATGTTGTTATTTGCACTGAGTGTATAATATATCTACAGACTCTGAATAAATACACATCCAAAAGCAATTGTGAAATTAAAAGTGGATTATAACCTATTTAATAATAATATTAGATGTTTCATATTTGTCTCCTAGCAACCAAATAATGTGGATAGGTAAAGAAATTTTTTGAATATGCCTCCAATCATTATTATAATAACATATACAAATCGAGTATTTAAAAAATATATCCAGATATATAATCTTTTAGTTATCACATAAATATTATGCAGATCCAAGTACTGAATTATATGGCAATGAAGCCAATATTCCAATTAAACCTTCTAAGAAGTAATTAAATGGAATAGATTTTTTTCTCTCATTAAGTCTACAAGTGATATTGAATACTGAATAGATTTCTTAAGTCTTCTGATAGCTGTAGAATTTCTCACAAAAAATTCATTCTGGCATGGGTCCTGATTTCTCTTTCATACTCCCCTTCTCCAGTTGAATTTGCTAATAACAAAATACAGAGTTTCTCCTAAAATTGTTAGATTTTATCATACAACACTAAACACAACTGATTTAATAGAATAAAAAACATTCTGCTTCTTGGGGATACTTTTTGGAATTTGCTACATACCAATCAGTGTGTCCTGAATTTTTTATCTAAAATACCAGGATTTACTTTCTCTTCAGCTTAATTTTATTGGAAGGCAGGGTGGGCAAAGAACATCCCTTTAAAAGTTCCTATACCACTCCAACTTGCTATTGAAGCTTGTAAACATTAATGAAAGTTTGGAAGGTGACACTCTGCGAAAATATTTCAGTCATTCTGAATAAGACTTGAAAAAACATTTCCACAACATTGAACTCTGGGTAAAAGCTGGAGGCCTGGGCACCCAAACAATGCTGCTTCTATCAGAAAGCAAGCCAAACATGAAATGGAAATCATATTTACTTTCATTTCCTGCCCTTGACACTTGAAAGAAGGAAAGAAAGAAAGAAAGAAAGAAAGAAAGAAAGAAAGAAAGAAAGAAAGAAAGAAAGAAAGAAAGAAAGAAAGAAAGAAAGAAAGAAAGAAAGAAAGAAAGAAAGAAAGAAAGAAAGAAAGAAAGAAAGAAAGAAAGAAAGAAAGAAAAAAGAGGGAAGGAAGGGGGAAGGAAGGGAGGAGGAAGGGAGGAGGAAGGGAGGAAGGAAGGAGGGAGGAAGGAAGGAGGGAAGGAGGGAAGGAGGGAGGGAGGGCGGGCAGGAAGGAAAGCTATGGGCACACTTTAGGAACGCTGCCTGCATTTGTGTATGTGTTGATGATTGTGAGGGTATGGGTATGTCGGATTTCAGCTAGAGAGGATTTTCTACATCTCTACAATTTCTACACCAGCTTGAAACCAAATAATATTTAATCACTTCCATAAAAATGCCAAAATAAGAAAAACATGCATGAAAAAGACAACAATCTGAAGAAGGCAGCTATATATGTTAGAGCTGTTAGAGCTGACCACAAACGTCATTCACAAAACAAGCAAGCGGCCTAACTAGGAATTTTCCAAATGCTTGTTTTGGGAGAAGTTAACTCCCATGCACAGAGAGCTTTAAAATAGAAGACGAAAATGACAGGTTAGTGCCGACCCTTTTTACTGATTTATCCCTAAAATAAAGACAGCATCTTGAATTAAAATGCAAGTCCCTGGAGGGTGTTTATGAGAAAGCACCACATATACAAATAGTATATTAGCATGCCGACCCCTTTCTCAGACACAAAAACCTGGTCCAGACCAGGAGGAGACCTCTGGGTAAGAGGCTGACTCTGCTCTTCCAAGCCGGCCCACCTCCTCCTGGTTTTGGAAGCTTTTCCACTTTCAACTCTGTTCATTTCTCTTTTTGGTGTTTTTACAGAATGACAGAATTTATCCAACAGGAAATAGTGGAATAGTTTTTGCAAGACCTCCATTTCCCCATCAGTGGCTTGAACAAGAGTAAGGACTACCACGTCGTGTGGCTGGACTTTGCAAAGAGAGCTTTGAGGCATATACATAACATCGGTTTGACTTGAGTTGCATTTGGAGAAAATGGGAACAGTCTGGTCTGCAGAGCTCCTAGAACCATAGACTCTCAGGATCGTAAACAACCTTGGGAGCCATCCAGCCCTATCGATAGATCTCCCACCCCATCCTTCCATTCCTTCCACCAGGCCTCTTCTCCCCGCCCCAATTTACCCTGGGGACACTTTCAGCAAAGGGGATTTCCTGAAGCCTTCCATTGTGTCTTTACTTAGGTTAAATACTTTTTCTGTTTGGTCCTGGTGGAAAGCAGAGTATAAGAACAAGGAATCATGGACACTACATCAAAAGCTAATGATGTATTGTACGGTGACTAACATATCATAATAATAAAAAAATTTAAAAAAAAAGCAGCAGCCTCCTTCAGCAAGCTACAATTTTTGCTTACCTTTTTTAGGCTCTGAGACATTGCATAAAACTAACCCAGATGTCAGCTGATGTATTATGAATTTAGAATGGGAACCTTGAGTTCCTTCCTGTCTCTCCATGGATTTTCGGGGGAGATGATTTACAGTTTTCCGGGCCATTGCTGGCTTGGACTCTTGTTTCTGCTACTTTTTTTTTCTTCCTTCAGTTCCTGGTTTACTCTGCTCTTCCTCATCTGCCACCTCTATTTTGTACCATGTCAAACTCAACATTCTTCCTTGCTCAGTTCACTCTAACCCCCTTAGGAAATCCACCTAAATCAAGACATTTGCGTGTCTTTTCTGAAGGTGTTTGGAGATGAATGGGATTTACATATATACTGACATATATATTAATTAAGTCTGTATCATATTATATATGTTAATAAATATTAGAAATACATATTTATTTATTGTGACATATACACACACATATTTGAATATTAGACATCCCTAGAATTAAAAGTCATTCTTTGCTCCTCTGCAGAGCCATACTCTTTCCTATCCTCGAATTCCTATTCTTTTCATATACGGAGTGATTTAGAAATCCCTATGGTTTGCTCCCTCCAGTCTTTGCAAGCTTCTAAATTCTTCTTGGCGACAGGCTGAGATATCTTTATTTCTTTGGTGCCAGCCTTTTCATGCCCTCAGGTTCTCCTTATCATCCACACCAAAGGTTTATCAAGACATTTTAAATAAAACTGCTTCCCCCCTTAAGGAGGATATACAAAATATATACAAAAAGATATACATAGTATATCTTTAAACGCTTAGTGTTTGAGAATCTCTCCAGGTCTTGCCCAGTGGAGAATGCATTTGTTGAGAAGGTTACAAGGAAAAAGGAAGAAATCAAACAATCGAGCAGAAGAATAGTAAGTACCGGATTAATTGACTGAACCTACTGCAAGTGCAGATTTTTCAAAATTTGAGTTGCTGGTCCAGTGGTGCTGAGCCAGATGTGCAAAAGTAAAAAAGGTAGGTCCTTCTGAGCTGAGAGCGGAAACGTTGGCCCTCAGCTAGATCAAAAATCTACCGAAGTCTGCAGTCGTGTGTGTAAATACCCTGAAGTGTTGAGGAAAGCATCCAGGGGATCAGAGTGAGACAGTTGGGATCGCAAGAGAGCGATGACGGGATTCAAGTTTTCCCAACATCTTATTATTCCATCTTGGCTTAGGGCTTTAGAAAATTTAATTGAGGCCAAAACCAGTATAAAAATAGAAGAAAATGGAGAGTACGTGTTAGCTAGGAACTATGACTATGCACTTTAATTTTTCAGGATAGCTCTGACTTCAAATGTCTCACATAATGTTCATATCATGCTTATTGATTTATGGTTCAGAAACGATGTTTATTCCATACATGAGCCTAAGGAATTATTTGAGCTAAAACATGGCAAATCTAAATTGCAAATACAGTATTCGGTTAAAGAAGGCAGATTGAACTCACATGTTTATCCCCTCTCTCTCCCAAGCCCCCACTAAACTTACGTGAATAAAAGCCTATAAACCTAAAAGGACAAAGAGAAGAGAAGAGGGCTTCAGCAGACAAGCTGTTTGAACAAATCACTGAGTGATAGAAAGTAGATGAAGGTGTAGACACTGACTTGTTAGGGCAGAGGAATCCAGACCTTCTGCCCACGCAGGTAGCATAGTAACTGTGGTAAAGCCGTTCACACTGAGAACCCAGGAGAGGCTTAGCTCCCAGAAGTAGCCAGTGTGGTAGATGGAGAGTTGAGGAATGGGAATGGACCAAGGGGTGGAGATGGTAAAGTTTTCTAAGTTGGTCCTCTCTTCAGGGAATGAAACCCTAACAGGTTCTTCTAATTCCCCAGGGCCTTCCATGAACAGGACATTCATGCCTATAACACCTCCCCCTCTTTGCTTATCGTTACCACAAGAGACCAGAGCATCATTTATTAACTAGAGAAACTGAATGAGAGTGGCTGGTGATTCGAAGACAGGCGTGGTGATGGATGAGTGAAGGTGACAGATAAGTGAAGACACTAGAGGTGGTGATGGATAGCATAACACAAGGGAACTAATAAAATTCTGTTCTCATTAGAAACTTCTAGAATGGTTTGATTCCCTAGTCCCCTTTTCCTTCATATAGACACAACATATAAAGAGGATGCTGCCCAAAGACAAAAGATTAGAAGGTTACTTTTCTAGAAAAACTGAATCACCAGAAGAAAGGCCCCTATAGACCGGAGGTTAGGAAGCCCTGACGAAATGGCCAGCTCTCTACAAGTCCTCCCTGAAGGGGTCTGCCAACCACACATGTGTGCACCGAGCTTCCACTCAGATTTTAAAACTCCCCTCTTAACTGTGAAAAAACAACTTTGGGTCACCAGAAGGTTAAGGGGAATCCTCATCATGGAGAGAGGAACCAAAGTAAATAAGGTGGAAACAGGGGAAAAGAAGAAAACAGAGATAATGCAGGGATCATGCAAATGCTAAAACTGTTTATTAAAATTCTTTGGGAAGAATATTCTTGGGAAACTATCAAGTCCATAAACAATAACAGATTGCTGTAAAGAAAAAAAACCCAACAGAGTTCTTAGAAATTCAAAATATGATAGTGCTGTTTCTCTGATAAAAATATGAGTAGTAGGGTTGGAAGATAAATTCTAGGAATGTTCCCTGAAGTAGAACCATAATACTAGGAGATGGAAATTTTGAAGAAGATAAAAAGTCATAGAAGATGAGTCTAGGAAGCCAATAACTAACTGGTGGAACTTTCAGAAAGAGATAGTAGAGGGAAAAAATTATATGAAGTACTGAATAGGATGAATCAATATGGGTAGATAAGCATCTCCAGAAAGACAAGACAAAAGCGGTTATCCAGTGCAATCATGGTGCAACTTCAGGAGCCAGGGCAGAGGGGGAAGATCCGGATTATTATTCCTCATTAATTTGATCTTCACAAAGTGAAGGTAATACTAGTTCAGATAAAGGGTTTCGCTGATCTTGCCACTTTATCCTTAAGCCCTTTGTTGGTTCACCATGTCCCCAGAACCAATTTCCATCTCCTCTGCACAGCAGACAAGACCATTCAGGGGGCTGCTCCTACCTCACCTCACCTCTTCCTGTCCCACAGTCTTCTGGAACCCTTTGCATTTGCCAGAACACAATGTTGACATCTCTCTTGCTGCCTACTGTTTTCTTCACCTGAGTATCTCTCCTTTCCTCATCTGCCTTGTCCCTTTGAACGGCCAAATGTTCTTATTTGTTTTTGAGATCTTGGCTCCGATGCTGCCTTTCTGGAGTGCTCTCCATCACCTCGGCTGGACTGGGTCAGGTCACCCTTCGCTGCTCCCATAGGGTGCTGTGCTCTGTCTAGTAGAGGGACAGTCACTCTATGTAATTCTTCAGCAGATCTTTGTATCCATGTCCCCAATCAAAAGCATCTTGAGCACAAAGACCGTCTCTTGTTTACTTAGTGGCCCCAGCACTGACCGCAGGACCTGCACATAGTAGGCCCTCTCTTTTCTTGTAATAAAGAAATCAAGAGAAGGAAGAGATAGGCAGGACTATAGACAATCAGGAAACCAAAACTGGAGAAAGCTGGCAGGTCTATTAATGCCCTTATAAGGATATTTAAAGCTCTTCTCTTTCCTTTTTGCCTTAAATTACCATAGTTCATCAATTCAAAGATAAATTTTTTTTCACAGTTCAATAATTCTGAAGTTAGAATGTGTCATACACATGATGGCACACACAGATTTTTAAATTGGCAGCATTTCCATTTTTTTTAGTGGTAGATAAAATAATGGTGTGTCTTGCAATGAAAGGAGTTGTAGAGTTAATGAATTATGGTTCGTGTAAGTTAAGCACAGATACAACACATACACCAAGTCTGTGAAGGAATAGAAGGGAATTGGAGTCTTGAGATAAACCTACAGGGCATGATGGACAAGGACTGGAAGAACTCCGAGCTACAAAGTTTCTTGGCGTGGAGAGAAAAGAAGGAACAGAACCATAGAAGAAGAGTGAGAGTAGTGTAGGAAAGTTGTGGGGTTTTTTCCAGATAAAGAAGATAGGCTGCAGTCGATAAAGCTCCTTACCCCTGTTTGCTTGCCCAGGTCTTTCACAGAGTAAGTGGTAATGGTGACAGGTGAGTTTGACTTCTTGTCTGGCGGTGGGGAAATAACAGGTTTTAACTAGGTCTCACAGGCCACGCTACCAGAAGCAGCGTGTGTGTGTGTGTGTGTGTGTGTGTGTGTGTGTGTGTGTGTGTGTATGCAATTATTGAAAAGAAAAACAGGGATTCTTGTTTCAGGAGGCGTCACCAGTCAGTTAGGAAAACTTGGAAAGTGGCAACCCTCCATGTCCTTATAGGCCACGACACCAATACCAAACCCCAAATTAGCCATTGTTGGAATAAAACCTCTGTTGTTGCAAAACCCAGTCTCAAACCAACTCTCTCTGGGTATAATGAAGTGAGAGACAATATTAGGAAAGTATTTCTAAGAAGAATAGCAGAATGTTCGGTCCAAGAGGAACCCTACACTTGAACCAGTAGTGAAAATTAGTGAGGGCAGGTTACAATGATAGTGGCGACACAACTGTGCTAAAATCAATGTCTTGGCAATTTGTGAGCAAATGAAGCGTGCATGCTTCCAAATAAACAGGACTTCTGCCAGCTACCTGCTGTAGTGTCCTGTGGGACACTCTAAATAGAATTTAGTGGATATCCTGACGCATTTACTCCCTCCTCTCGCCACGACTTTATTAAGGTATCCAATCTTTTACATTCTTTCTGGGTTTTATTTCATTCTAAATGTTATGGCTAAGAGTAATTCTACAAAAATCATCACTAAGGGAAAAAAAAAGGAAGTAACCCACAAACCATTTCTGAAATGTGACTTCTAGAAAGAGCTAAATAATAGTGCCTCTTTTTAACGCTGAGTAAACTTATCTTTGGCAATAAACTGCTCACCCCTCCAGGAACCGAATCAACTGTTTCCTGGTAAAATCCTATTGGAGCTCAGCGGAGGAAACCCGTGACTCCGTGTTGCTTACCCAGACAGTTGTATCATTCATGTGCTCACAGATGGCCTCTCCATTAGGTTTTACCACAAGTCAGTCACAAATATTATTGTAAAAGTAAAAAGTGATACTTTTTTCTTCTGGGAGGTTATCACTTCAAGGCCTTAATTGTCATGGGGAGATTCTTTAAATTACGGAAGTAATGAAGAAATGCTGTCCTTTACAATCAATGAAGGAAAGAGGGTAGATTCGGACACTCGCTTTTCTGAGTTACCTCCCTGCACAATTGGGTGGCCAAAGGACTTTGATACTGGGCTCCATTTGTCTTATTAGAACTTCCTCTTAGCAGGATCTTAGGTTTGATTTTCTGACAGTTGTTGACCGTCCCAGTGACTCAGGATCACACTTTCCTGCAGCACCTCTGGGAGCTCTGGAGATATTTCACATTTCCAAAGAGGCATCATTGTAGTTTTTGTGTGAATGGATACCCCAAGCAAACAGTGTGTATCTACAAATTGAGCGAGTATTTCTTAGACAAAGATGGCCATTGTAGCCTCAAACGAGCCTATTTATTTGGGTGAAGGGAGTATTTTGTGAAGGAATGACAAGCTGAGATATATTTATTAATGTCTCTCAGAGTGTGTGACAAAATCTGGCAGAGGAACTGTGAATGGAACAATTTGTCACAATTTTATGGAATCCTTTCACACGCAGACTCCATGCCTTGTCCAAGCTGCCTAAAGCATTTAATTTTTCGAAGAGATTTCTTGGGCAAAATTCCCACGGAATCCCCCCTCTTATTTTCAAAGCTTTCAGCTGTTACTTATGTACATGAACTTGCTTTCTTGCTTTTTCCCATTCTCTCCAGGAGAATATATCTCTTTAGGAACATCCTGGAAAAAAGACTTGAGTTTTCAAAGAAAAGTTGTAGAATTTCTATTTCTATTGGGTATTTTCTTATAAAAATGTTAATCAAATTACATGATGAGCATTTTCTGCTCGCAGACGTATTTGCAAGAACCGGTATCAACAAGAATGTGGCTGGTTAATTGTTTTGTCGATAGCTGATTGCTATTTCTCAGTGCTTTTGTGCTCCTGTCGGCTTCTGCTGGCCGCACTACTTTTCCTTTATCTAATTACTGCTTCTATAATTTTGATTTTTGCTATTTACCTCTAAGACATGGGGTTACAATTGCCACTAGGTAAGACATGGCATAGAGCCCAAAGATGTCCTGATATTTTGGTAGCTTAAATGAATGTAAATATATTTTTCATATATTTGAAAATATATTTTAGAACATTTTATAAAATACATGCTTACACGTATATATGTATGTATAATTTAAAATATAAAATATTAAATATATATGCAACTTTACAGAGCTTGGATGGCTAACCAAAAACATAATGGTGGAAATTTTAGGGAGGCAGAATTTGGCTCACTGTCTGCTTTCTAACCATCTGTGACAGGAATATCCTGTCACAGAAAGGCCTGCTCCAGGGAACAGTGGGTTTGTCCTTTCTAGAGGCGTTCGAGCAGAGACTGGCCTTTTGCTGAAGATACTGTCAAGCACTACAGGCATATACAAAAAGGTCTCTAAAGGCCCTTTCATCTCTGGGACTCCATGAAATAAAAATACTATTTGAAGGAAATTGAGTCTTTACTTCATGCTTGTTTTAACTGAAAGGAAGGCTGAGTGAGGGAGAGAAACATCATTAAATTTAACTGAATGTTAAATGTTGAGATTTGGACAATCCGTTTATACAGCATGGTATTTGTTGTCTAAATGTTTATCTTAGAAGGGATCAGGACCATAATAGCCCTTAATCATGCCTGCATCACTTAACTAGTAGTCTTATTAACCAATTTTTAGGTTTTTCTCTAAGTTCGGATGGCCATATCCTTCTGTTATGAGTTGAATTTGTCTCCCCAAAAAGCTATGTTGAAGTCATTACCCCAGTACCTCTGAACGTGACCTGATTTGGAAATAAGGTTATTGCAGATGGGATTCGTTCAGATGAGGTCTTATTGGCGTTGCATGGGCCCTACTCCAATATGACTATTGTCTTTAAAAGAAAAAGGCCAGGTGAAAACCTAGAGACATGTCATGTGAACTTAGAGATAGGATTGGAAGAGATGCAGCTACAAGCAGAGGAATACCAAGGATTGCCAGCCTGCACTGGAGTCTACGAGAAAGGCATGGAACCGATTCTCCCTCACAGCCCTCAGGCACACTGAGCTCGGCCACCATTTTGATTTCTGATTTCTCTACTCCAGAATGGTGAGAGAATAAATTTCTGTTACTTTCAGCCACTCAGTGTGTGGCACTTTGTTACAGCAGCTCTAGAAACTAATACATCTTTCTTATACTCAATGACCTTTAAGAGTGTGCTTATATTCTTTCAGAAATCTTCTGTGCATATGCGTAATGTCCTGTTTCTTTCCAGGAGATATTGGGAGTATATCGTAAAGCTGCTTTGTGCTTGGCTTATTTATTTTTTAACTAACATAATTTTAACTAACATAATTTAACTAACATAATTGAAGCTTTTTATATATCAATACATAAACAACTACTTTGTACTTTTGAATGGATGTATGTTAAGCCACTGCCTGGATTTAATAACATATTTAACCTGTCCTCTACTGATGGCTATTTTAATTTTTTAAATGCAAACAATACTGAGTGGACATTCCTTTTTGAACACATTCTTATATGTATGTGTGATAAATTCCTGGTAGTGGAAATACCAAGTCCACAGATATGTGCATTTTAAAACATGATAGTTTTTGACAAATTGTCTTCCAAAACAGTGGTTCTAGTTTACCTTCTTACCGACATATTAGCCCGTATATCAGCGCTTCTACCCACATTGTATGAGACCACACTTTTGATTTTTTCCTTTATCCTTAACTGTGAGTAAGGTTAAGCATGTTTTCATATATGTTTTTTGGTTGTTTGTATTTCATTTCCTTAGAAATTAGTCAATTTCTCTAATGGGTTATTTTAATTTATGTGTAGGAGCTCCTTTTAAAATTTTTATTTCTTAGCCCTAATGAACTGGCGTGAGGAGAGGACAGTGAAAGTGGCAATTATTAAATGTGAATATTTTTTAAATGTCCTAAAAGTAGCTTTTGTATATGGAAGAGAATATTCGGAGGTTTACTTTTGCTTAAAAATTTAGCATTCGGGGCCACCTGGGTGGCTCAGTCGTTAAGTGTCTGCCTTCGGCTCATGTCATGATCCCAGGGTTCTGGGATCGAGCCCTGAGTTGGGATCCCTGCTCACCGGGAAGCCTGCTTCTCCCTCTCCCACACCCCCTGCTTGTGTTCCCTCTCTCACCGTCTCTCTCTGTCAAATAAATAAATAAAATCTTAAAAAAAAAATTAGCATTCAATTTACTAAAGCTGAAAATTCAAAACCCTCCGTCTTACTTAAGTTTTTAAATTCAGTTTACAAGTTTATTAATCTATTTGTAAATCCAGATAATTTTTAGTAACCGTTTTTAGGGGAATTTTCAATGTGTACAATCACATTTATATACTTAGTTAACTCAATTTCTATGTATATTTAAATTAATTTTGTAAATTTAATCTGCTTGACTTCCTTTTTAAGCATGCCCATTATCTATCTGAAAAACTTTCCAAAATACTTAATATTTTTCTAAAATCTTAAAAAAATGCACAGAAACATAATGATGTTTAATCCTCTTTCATATTCAAAGCTTTTATAGCCATTGTATGTGAGTAAACTTATAGTTAAAATCAACTTTTGCATTACGCATTTTAAATTGGAATTACCTCATCTCTCATTTTAATATGTCAAGTTCCCTTAAACATTAGTAATATTTTAGAAATACCAAACATAGTTATAACATCAACCAAAAACATTAGTAAGATCACTTTGATTCTCTTAAGCACACCTCTATACTTAATTTTAAATTTTTCTAGGGTCGAAGAATGCTTAGCTACTAAAGGAATTACATCATCTAATATCATTTTGGGGGTTACATTCTCAGCTCGCTTGAAGTTACATAACAATAGAAATTTAGGTCAAGACAGTCATTGAATTCCGATAGAACATTCTGAGTCCTATTTATAAGTTTATAAGGGACTTCATCGTTTGAAGGCTAGTATTTTAGTCTTCTCAGCTCTCGGAGTGGAGGCGCATGGCCTGTCGAAAGGACCTCTTATCTTTCATCTAATTGATTGCCTGAGAGATTTGGCCTTTGTGTGGGGGGAGGGACTTTTAAAGATAGAAATTATTATTTTTTGATCTAACTCCATAGGTGGAGTTAGTTACATAGGATAGGAATCTGCATTCTTTAAATATGCTTCCAAACATCACTCTTGTAGATATTGAAATAACATCAGCTGAACCTATATATTTTCTCATGGCTTGCTCTTACGATTCAGTTGCAACTTCAAAGAACATTCTGTTGATAAAAGGAATGGCGAGGTGCTGATTGCAATCCATCTGTAGCTTAACCACTTTTGGAAAGCCACTTGTGTCAAAGTCCTCAGACATCTTGATAACATGGTACCAAGTGAAGGTCTTATACATACCCTACACACATATTCAAATGTGTTCACAAAGACATTTACCCAGAAATCTCCGTGGCAGCATTATTTATACCAAAAAAGTTGGAATCAGACTAAAAGCCATTGATAGGGGACAGGTTATACCACCTATTAAAAGGTATTGAAAACTCTGCTTCACATTTCACAGGGCTGACGATGACCTAGCTTTTCGCTCTAACACTGTGGTTTCTGGCGAGCTCAGCACTGAATCCCCAACTCCTCACATCCCGATGCTCGCTTCCCCGGGGACAATCTGAAATGCCGCTGACGTAATACGGAGAAGGGAGGGAATGCATTTGGTTGCAAACCGTCATCCTGATAATTCATTGCACCCCTACCAGTGTATTTATCTGCTCTACTTCTCCATAGGGTGATGCTTATGATGAAAGAATATACAGCATTTAGAAAGGAGTAGATTCGAACATCCTTTACTCGCAAGTAACGTTTTGGGACTACAGCCACTAGAGTCTGTTTGACTATATACATATTTAAAAAATAGGGACCACAGAGGCACTAGGCACGGCTTTTGCCTTCGAAATTTGTGATCAGAAGGAGGAATATTCATCTCTTCTGATAGTATTTTATATTATGGGAATAAAATGTTAGAACCAGAAAGAATCTTAAAGTTAATTGTTGAGCTTCCTTATTGCATAAATAAACAGAAGGGGCCAAGCTACCACATTTCCCAGGGTTCGAAATTGCACAAATGCAGCACACGGTACAGGATTCTTAGTTAGAGGGGGGCAAAGAATGCCCTGAGATTTTATGCAGACTCCTGCATTTAAGTGAATATCTTTGATCTGTAGAAGACCCACAGTTTTAAAAAGGTTTTCAAATATCCGTGCAACCAGGAACAGGCGTCAGTAATTGTTTCCTCCCAGGCACTCTGACTAAAACTCTCTGCCTGATGACGAATGTGCCAATAAGAAGTAAGTCCTAAGATGCAGAGGCTGAGTTCCCCTGACACTTCATTCACAATCCTGTCAATGCTTTATTCTTTGCCCTATAGAGATTGCAACTCTTTAATTAAAAAAAAAAAAAGTAAGGATTTCAGCAGAGATAATTATGAATTACTAGTTTTGCAATCTATAAATATACAGATATAATCCCAAATGTGAAAATAGCTGCACTGGGAATTTAATAATTTTTCCTAAAGAATTTAAGTATTGTTAATCAATACTTCTGTAATCCGAATGCCAAGGGGGTCATTTCTTTAAGGTTTAAATAAAAAGTGGTTCCCTTCTCATTCCACATTCTTATTGTTCCTCCCAATACATCTAGAAATCGGGGGTGTGGTGGGGGGAGGGGCTTTTATGCTCCCCAACCCCCATCAACTAAAGCTCCTGTTTTGTATCTGTTCCAGGCCATTCTAAACTTGAATAAAGCCTGTTACTTTGTTATTTTCTAAAATCCTTGGCTGACTTTAGGGAAGGTTTAGGGCCATGCAGGGCATTTCTGTTGCAGCACTACAGATCACTGTAAATTGAGTATTGAAAACTCTGTTCATACATGAACTCCAACACTCCCACCCCTGGGCTTTCTCATAGAGCCCTCCTTTTTTGTTTTCTTTCTAATTCTTAAAAAGACTTATTTATTTTTATATATAGAGAGAGACAGAGCATGCTTGAGCGAGGGCAGGGTGGGGAGTAAGGGGGACAGAGTGGGAGGGGCAGAGGAAGAGGGAGAGAATCTCAAGCCACTCCACCCTGAGCAGAGCGCATGCGGGGCTCACTCTCACAACACTGAGACCATGACCTGAGCCAAAACCAAGACTCGGGCACTCAACTGACTGAGCCACCCAGGCACCCCTCCCTTTCTTTTTTTAAATGGAAGTGTAGTTGACACACAATGTTACATTAGTTTCAGGCGTACAACATAGTGATTCCACAACCCTACAGTTATGCTATGCGCACCACCAGTGTAGCTACCATGTGTGGCCACACAACACTGTTACAATGCCATCGACTAGAAGATTCTCTGGGCTATATCCTGGAGGCCTGCTTCTGCAGGCTTTGCAGGTTGCCATGCTGCTGAGCCCCTCTTTTTTCCTCTTTACTTTCTTCCCACTTTTCTCTTCTTCCTTACCCCGATCATTGCATTACTGTTAGCTGTTTGTGAAGAACACCTTATCCAATTGTTAAAAAAATTGCCATTTTACACATCATGTTTCTGCAGAGGACTCATTTTTTCCATCCAAAGCAACATCTCAAGGTATTCTCCCAGACAAAGATAGTTTTTCTCTTTAAGGGAAACTCTGGTGCCCACTATTAAAATTATAGGTGTGTCTATAATTGTAAAACTTAAAATTATAGGTGTACATATAACTTTAAAAATTAATATGAAAATAATAAAATTATTTCATTTTATTTTTCATCATACTACAATTCAACTTTCCTTCCCAGGACTTCCCCATTTCTTCTCACCTGTGTGCACCCAGCTGCACTGTATGGGGTGTAAACATTTCCTTGCTTTTATCTGGTGTTTATTTTGAGGCCTCTTGATGGTTTTCTCCTATTTCTCAGTTCTCAACATTTATATTTCTCGTTCAGAAATAGTTTTCCTATGATCTTTGGGAAAGCTTATATTTATGGCTTCTCCACACTTAGAATGCCTTTGTTTTCTTTTCCTTTTTTCTTCTCATGATCGGAAAAACAGGGGGGAAGAAATCCCACTCTCTATATTGCTAAAGCCATCTTCCAACTCCGAGATGCCTTCTTCTCAATGAAGAGAAAACAGCCGGTAAACCCACAACTGACTCACAGAGTTTGCTTTCCCTTTCTCTATGCTTTATCACCTACTCCATTTGTAATGCAACCTCTTTTATAATTCTGAATCTTTAAAATAAACTCTAGTCTTTATTTGGGGACTACACCTTTCATTCCCTGAATGCTTCAAAACACATTTGAACAAAATGCACCAAACCTATTTTACACTAAATCTCCTGGGGTCCTATTGGCATAAGTAGCTAGTGATGTTTGGGAGATGTCAGGGAGGTTGGGGTCTCAGGCAAGGCCGTGTGGATGCTCTTTTGGAGGACTAGACACATAGATGTGATTAGGAATGAGTAAGAAGCCACTCTAGGAATTCCAGGAAGTAGGACAACACGTCACTTGGGGAATGGTAGGAAGAGCACACTTGAAAGGAGTGATGTTGGGAAGGGCTGCCCAGAAGGAGGAAAGTGGTCCGGTTGAGAGCAGATCAGAACCACCAGATTAGGACTGGAGCAGTAAGGCTAAGGACAGCAGATGAGCTACGTGAGGCAAGTGCTATGTTTGGTCAACTGACTGCACGTGGAATGTCAAAGTAAGAAGCTGAAGATTTCTCAGAATAGATCCTCAAGAATATCTGAAGACATATTACTTGGTCTGGTAGGGATGGAGGAAATGAAAGATAAACTGTTAAAGCTTTGTAATATTCAGGGGCAGTTGATAGTTGTACACCCATTTCAGACAGTGCATCAAAGATGATTGATTTCCTGGGAAAATTTATGTCTTGCAGGGAAAAGAGTTCCTAATTAGCATCTGCTTCACTTAGACCATGTAAATGGCAAACACCGTTCGGGCGATGTCATAGGTCCTATATTGTTTGAAAAGCTGTCTACATTAATCAAATTAATTGTGAGCACTAGCCTTTGGATTCTCAGATCATTTTTTTTAACACACGTACAAAATGTTTCTACTGGTACTTTAGAAAGTCTTTTTTTAAAATAGCTATGTCTAATGACTTTTTCTTTCAAAATCCTGTGTTTAGAACAATCACTGATGTCTTGTAATAAATTGCTTCCAATTTCATTCTCGTCTTAGGCAATGTGATCCAGATCTGTGGTTTTAAAAACGATTTGTTTGCCAACAATTCCTAAATTTCTATCTCCAGCTCTAACCTCTTCCCTTAACTCTAGGCTCCTATACCCACTGTCTCTTCTACATCTCTATTTGGAGGTCTAAGAGACACTTCAATCTAACAGGATCAAACTGAACTCTTACTTCTCTCTGTTTCCCTGCCTTCAACCTTCTTCCTCTTTCTTTCTCTCAATTGAGAATACCAGCATACACTTGGTTGTTCAGTTTAAAATTTAACAAAGTCTCCCCTGGTTCACTTTCTTTTGTCCTTAATGTTGATGCGACTTGTAAGTTGGGTCTTGTCTATAAAGTTCCATGAAGCTGCCTACTTTTCTCCATCTCCTTGGCTGGACTCTGGACTGTCTTCCCTTCTAATATTGAATGCATTATCCACAAGGTAGGCAGAGTAACCTTTCAAAAATTCAAATCGAAGCATCTCTGGACATCTTTCTCATACTTAGAACTGGAAACTATGTAATCCTATGTCCATTTATCTCTCTGGTTTCAACTGATCACTTTCCCTTCTCACATGATAGCACAGCCACACTGGATTGCTTTATGCTCCTTGAAGAGCTCAAGGTTAACCGTGCTTTGTGGACTTTCATGTTTATCGAGCTTGACCTTCTCCTTCTAGAGCCCCAGATGTCTGGACCCTTTTAGTTCTCTAGTTTCTATTTTAAATATCACTTCTTCAGTTTAGCCTTAAATTAAATAGTCAGAGTCCACCCAGGAAAATGAAACCACTCCTAAGTATTTAAAATAAGAAATTTAACACACAGTATTGGTTACCTATGTGGTGGAAATGCTGAGAAGCCAAATAGGAGATAGTAAAACAACCCGGAGATTAGCAACAGCAGAAAGCCACAATCAACCTTTGGCAGGAGGGACAAAAAGAGAAGGTAGGTTTACTGAAGTCCGGGACCACAGCAGAAGCTAGAACCACATCAGGCATGACAGGTGAAATCCAGGGAGGAGATATAGCCTCTGCTGGAGACACTACCCAAAGTGGGGGTGGGGGGTAGGGAGTGGGGTATGCACTGATTTCTCCCTTCTTCCAGCACTCCAGTCTCATGTCAGTGATTTCATTGGTTAAACCCAGCCATGAGTTAGTTAAGGTAAAAGCCTGTGGATTGTGACCTGCCAAGGTCAGCCCCACTGTGGTATAGAACAGAGCAGGACACTGAGAAGAAATTAATCTGAATGGAGTCAGATCGAGGACAGGCATGTTACCCAACTCAAAGTGGTCCTCCTCACCCAGACAAGTCCTAGCCCATCCTTCTGTTCTCACCACGGCACATTATCACATAGTTGCTTATCTGTTTACTTTTTATTGTCTCTCTCTAGGTCATGTCCAACATAGCATCTGGCATATTTTATGGGCTCAATAAATGATTGTCAAATGAATATAAAGGGGAAACGATGATCTCTATAAGATCATAGTAAAAAAGATACATAAAGGATTACTTTAATGATTTTCGAAGTTTGTGCACAGTGTAACTAGGACTCCAAGCTGGGTTATTCATTAAGTCAGTGGTAGGTCCACATTTCTTATAGATTCTCTACCTGCGGGGGAGGGCAGTGTATCTACTGTTATACTTTACTGAAGAGATGATTATGTACCTTTCAAAATGAATACCTGTTGATTCAGTCTTAAGAGTTTCGTTTTTGTTTCCTTAGCCATTCTTCTTTAAGGAAAACTTTACTGAAATAGCTAAAACATGTTTTTAAAATATTATAGAATGCTTTTGTTTACAGGTGAATGTTTCTAAAATCAAGAAATGCTAAGAAAGACTTAGATATCTAAGAATTACAGAGTGCCTCTTTCAAGTCACCAATTTCCCCAATTAGTAATAAATCTGTTGTATCCATGCTGTTTATAGCACCTTTAGCATGAAGACCTCAGAGCACTGTGGACACAGTTTAGCGTTGCCTTTCTGTTTTTAGTTGAGAAACATAAGATTTAAGAACACCAAGAAGTTCCTCTCAGAATTATAGCATCAGAGGACCAAAAGAACCTTAACAAGATAATCAAATCCACTCCCTTTGCTGCCAAGGCATGCATTGAATTATTGAGCTAAAACAGATTACATCTAAATCCACATTTGTTAAAGGGCTCTCAGGGAAGAAGATTGTAATGACCCCATTCTAATAGCATTTGCTGTTCATAAGTGTTTCCTGATATTTATTCTTTATCCCTCACACTACAGGTTAAGCTTATTTGATCTCACTCCTTCCTCACCTCCCAATTTTGCATTGCTTTTTAATGTTTTCAAATACAAAAATCTCATCTCTGTAACAAAATCATCAATAAGAATTACATTGTTTTACATTGTTTCAGTTCACACTGGAGTCTAGGTTCAGGGATGTGTCAACTAGCTGATGGACTAGTTGATGGCTCTTTTGTAAATTTAGAGGTTTTGTAAAGGTGTAGCAGCAAAAACACTTAAGAATATCAGATTTCATTCACTTTAAATAGCAGTTTTGTCAGTTGCATCAGGCGCTAAAAGACAGATTCTATTATTTCTCAATTCTCAGTAAAAATTTGTCCCCAACAGAAAGGTTAAAACTGAACGGTAATGTAGTACTCTCTCAGGCTTGGTATACTGACACATAGAAATAAATATGCAGGGGCGCCTGGGTGGCTCAGTTGGTTAAGCATCTGCTTTCAGCTCAGGTCATGATTCCAGGGTCCTGGGATCAAGCCCCGCATCCAGCTCCCTGATCAGTGGGAAGCCTGCTTCTCCCTCTCCAGCTCCCTCATGCTTGTGTTCCCTCTCTATCTCTCTCTGTTTGAATAAATAAATTTTAAAAAAAGAAATATGCATAGAAATACTCAAATACCTAGTTAAATGACAGTGATAAAGATTGTAATTTTAGAACCTATTTTAAGTGGAGAAACTTAGTGATATACCATGCAATCTACATGATAGTGGGGCAAGAGAGATTTAATAATAAGCATAAGAATAATACAAAGCAGCAGCAACTGACCTTTATGGAGTGCCTGTTGTGTGCCAGACAGTCTTCTAAATCCCTTTACATATATTAGTGAATCATCACAATCACTCTATGGGTTGCACTATTATTATCCTAATCTAAAAAAAGGAAAGCTGATGTACAGAAATGTTAAATGTCCAAGAGTATGCAGTTGGTTGCTGACGTTCAAATCCAAGAACCTATCGCTCCTAACTGCTAAACTATAGCTTCTGTGGGTGAGGGGACGGGAACTTGAATAGGAAGTGTCCAGGAAATGGCATATGATGGTTCTGGTTTCAGTTCTCACTACAAGAAGAAGTGACTGTTGCTTGCCGCAGCAGACAGAAGACCACTGTTCTCCCAGAGGAAACACAGCTGCCAGAGAGAAGGCACACACAGACACAGGATCTGGTGCAGCAAAGCCATGGTCAGAATTTGAGGAACCTACTGGAGGGAAGCAGAACTTTATGAAGAACTCAATCAATAAAGATGAATAAAGGTGATGCTTAGAGCTAACTGCTGCATGGGTAGTGACCTAGACTTAGAAATAAGGACTTGGAAGCAAGAGATGGACATTCGAGGCCAAACAAGATCATGTTGTACAGATACCTGAAGACACACGGAAGGTCAGATGGGATCAGATCTGTTTCCATAGGCCTGAGCCACACAGATGAGGTCTTCTGACTAACTGTTTAGTAGAACACATGGGTGGTCTTCTACGGGTCATTGTTTATAATTAGAAAATTGCAGTGCATAAAATGAGAATGTAAGTCGTGACTGTAAATCTCAGTAAATCCTTTCACCATACTACAAAAATTCCCAGTCAAAAGAGTCCTTCTATATATTGCCAAAAATGAATTCCTCGATGGAAGAGTGGAGTGAACACCCACCTGACTCCAGAATTCTTTCAGTGTTGACAAAGTTTAGGTGCCACATGCTATGGATACAGGGTATATATGTCAGCATCATCACCTGGTGTTACATTGAAAATGCAGGTTTCCATAATTTTTCTAGCTATTAGATAAGTGCACAAATACATGCACATATATTGCTATCCACACACTCACATCCATTCCTCTAATGCATTGCCTTCTCCCACTCCAGTCTCCTAAACGGACTGTCAAAATCTTCCCATGATATTGCCCCACCATACTGAACAGATATATTTTTAAATTTTTCTATTATTTTCTGCAGACACAAAATCATCCCATGTCCCTTCACCACCTCCACCCCAAACTTGTTCTTGCTACTTCTGCCAGTAATGAATTTCCAGCTTCTAGCTTTATCCAAATTCGGTTACTCTTGAAGGCACAAATCAAGCATTATTTCCTCAGATAATATTTTCTACTGACCCTGATCATTCTCGTTTTTATTCTCCTTTGGTACCTTTTATGAATGCCTCTTTGGTAATCAGTCACATGGTGTCCTGCACATCGTTGTGTTTCATTTGTGTATGACTTGTCTGAAAAATCAATCATATACTTCTTGGGCCTAGGACCTCACTTAAACTTCTTGCCCTTGCACAACTCTTAGGACAATGGCAGGCATATAGCTGATTCTCAATGCACAATTGTTTGCCATAAAATGAATTGAAAGCACTTAATTGTTTTACTTCAGAATTACTGACGTCAATAAGTAAATTATTTTTGAAGGACTTCTATCTTCTTTGGATTCCAGAAGGACCTGTGGGACACACTCTCTGTCAGAAAGAGTCAGAGCTCCCTTTAAATCCATTGTATGTTCAATGAGATAGACTGAGTATATCCTCTTCTCTCCATATTTTTTTAAAAAGATTTATGTATTTATTTTAGAAAGGGGGGGAGAGGGGCAGAGGGAGAGAAAGAATCACAAGCAGACTCCACACTGAGTGCAGAGCCTGACATAGGGCTTGATCTCACAACCCTGAGATCATGACCTGAGCCAAAACCAAGAGTCAGACATTTAATTGACTGAACTACCCAGGCACCCTTCTCCATGTTCTTTTTAATTTGGGTAATTTATGCCTCTCTAATGTTGGACACAAAAGCATTTCATTGAAAGAGAGATGGAGGGGAAAGTTCTATTATTATAGAAGCATGCAATTGTTCAGCACAAACATATTGTTATGATAGTCTTCAAGTTGACTTTCTCAAATGGAGTTGATGCCTTTGTCAGCTTAAGTCCTCTATGTCCGGAAATTGGTACAATTCAGTTTTATTGGCATTGGTATTTGGGCAGGGAGCTATTGAATGGAGTATTGAGAAACAATGAACCTAAAATATAAAATTTACCTGATACGTTAAACTCCATGATCATATACCATAGTGATATGTTTGATAAGTTTCAAACATTCTAATCCACCTTGATAAATGTAATACTTGTGGATCCTTTAGCTATATGAAGTTACCTAAAAACTTCACATTATTTGTGCTTTCAGTCTTAACCACCTCCTAGAATTCTGACTTTAGCAATACTAGTAATACTGGCAGTTAACACTTAGGAAATACTTGTTATAGGCCTACAATGATCACAATTAATCCCTCGATAATCCTGTTATAAAGGTATTATTTTTACTCTCTACTAGAGATGAGAAAATTGGGGCTTAGTGAGCTTGAGTTGCCTCACCAGGGGACACAGTTAATGGAACCAGGACTCAGTGTTCTTCTGACTCGTTAAGCTCTGCTAGTCTCAACTCTTGCTGTGGTCAGCGTCAGCATCACCTGGGAGCTTGTCAGGGATGCACAATGTTAGACTCCACCTAGACCTACCGAACTCTCATTGGAATTTTAACAATTTCCCAACAGATTCCAAAGCACGTTAAAGTTGGGGAAATGTCTGTTCATGTCTTCTGCCCATTTTTAATCGGATTATTTGGGGTTTGTTTGTTTGTGTATATTGAGTTGTATAAGTTCTTTATATATTTTGGATACTAACCCTTTACTGGATACGTTGTTTGCAAATATCTTCTCCCATTCAGTCGGTTGTCTTTTAGTTTGTTTATAGTTTTCTTTGCTGTGCAGAAGCTCTTTATTTTGATTAACCCACTAGTTTATTTTTGCTTTTGTTTCCCTTGCCTCAGGAGACATATCTAGAAAAATGCTGCTATGCCCAATGTCAGAGAAGTTACTGCCTGTGTTCTCTTCTACGGTTTTTATGGCTTCAGGTCTCACCTTTAGTCCTTAGTCCATTTTGAGTTTATTTTTGTGTATGGTGTAAGAGAGTAGCCCAGTTTCATTTTTTTTGCATGTAGCTACCGGGTTTTCCCGCCACCATTCTTTGAAGAGACTGTCCTTTTCTCATTGCCTATTCTTGCCTCTTTTGTCAAAGCAGGATGAGTGAAATAGGTGAAGGGGATTAAAAGTACACTTATCTTGATGAGCACAGAGTAATATATGGAAGTGTTGAATCATTTTATTGTACACCTGAAACTAATATAACACTGTACATGAACTATACTGTAATTAAAAATGAAAAAGTTTGAGAAGCACTACTCAAACGCAGCTGGTTATAACGCTTCCATTCTCCACCCCCTCTCTGCCTGTCTCTATCTTCCTCTCTTATGTGTTGTAAATTTCTCTCTCCAGACTTCAGGGGGTGTCACAGACTAATTTATAAATATATCTTTGGTTTTTCCTTGGACTTTACCATTTCTTTCCTCAGCTTTCTGTATTTTACATAAACCTTTAGGAGATTTGTTCTAACTCTCAGCAAATTTCAGTTGCATTTCTATGGTTGTTTTCCAGTTCTTTATGGGGTTCTTAAACATGAATAATGCTAAAAGGAGAAAGATGCTAAAAATACTATGTCAAGATAGACATACAGTTTTTCTTTGTGCGGGGAAGGCATGATGACTCCTAAAACCATTTCTCACATACCCAGTACTATGTTGACTTCCCCACCCCCAGTTTTTTGAGATTTGATTGACATATAACTGTATTCAAGCATACAACATAATGATTTGATATATGTATATACTGGAAAATGATTAATGAAATAAATTTAGTTAATATCCATCACCACACATAGTTATAAATAATTTTCTTTTCTTTTCTTTTTTTTTCTTGTGTGTGTGTGGGGGGGGTTCTTTTTTTTGTATTCAGGGACACACACAGACCAGTGTCCATAGGGAGCAATGACTACCACAATCTTGGCTGAAGATAGGTGCTAGGACATGAGGAAGAATGAAGCAAATGGATATTTTCTGATTCCCTTTCCTGAGCCATAATTATTCACTCACAACCATTCATTCCATATGTTCAACTCAATCCAGGAGTCCCTGTGCCACCCGGGCCCCACACTACTTCCTAACTCAGGGAGTGACACACCATTCTTTCAGTTGTGCAAGCCAAGAATCCAAGACCCTTTCTGGATACCTCTCTTTTCTTTATCTCTCTGTCCTTCTGTGTATGATGTCAGTTTCTAGATTTCTCTTGAATGCATCCACCCTTCCATGACTACAATAATCCAAATTGCCATCATCTCTTACCTACACTATTGCAGTGGCTTCCCAGGTGGTACCCTCATCTCCTTTTGCTCTTCTCTCCCCACCCTAATTCAAGAAGCAAAATAACAATTTGAAGCACAAATCTGATTAGGTTACCCTTCCTTCTGGCTTAAAGTAGTCAGTGGTTTCCTTTGACCTTAAGATAAAAACAGAACTCCCTAATTGGTCTTCGAGGACCTGTCTCCTGCCGCTTCGATCCTTGTCCCATCTTGCACAAATGACTCCATTCTTTCTTTATGACAACCACAGTCATATTCAACAAGTATCTAGTGAGCAACTCCTCTGTGCCAGGCTCTGTGCCAGGTGCTGGGGATACAACAGGGAATAAAGCAGGTGTGGTTCCCCATCCTGTTGTCCGAAATATAAATCAGAGCATAAGTCTCTCCTTTCACAGGACTTATTGCAGGCACAACTTCATACTTGCATGATTTTTAATTTATGGCCATTTCCTATATAGACTGTAAGCTCCATTCAAGCAAAGATTTTGCTCCATTGTTTTATTTCTAGTACCCAGCGTGCTACCTGGCATATAATAGGTACTCAATAATTATGTATTGATGAAATGAATTTTAGATATTTATACCTAAATCCTCACATTAAAATTTACCTGCCACATATAGACTTTTTCGATCTTTTTTTAATAATAATTTTTTATTATGTTATGTTAGTCACCATACAGTACATCCCTAGTTTTTGATGTAGTGTTCCATGATTCATTATTTGTGTATAACACCCAGTGTTCCATGCAATACGTGCCCTCCTTAATACCCATCACCGGCCTATCCCATTCCCCCACCCCCCTCCCCTCTGAAGCCCTCAGTTTGTTTCCCAGAGTTGATAGTCTCTCATGGTTCATTCCCCCTTCTGTTTACCCCCTCTTCATTCTTCCCTTCCTTCTCCTACCGATCTTCCTGCTATTTCTTATGTTCCATAAATGAGTGAAACCATATGATAATTGTCTTTCACAACCCAACATTTGCAGCAACATGGACGGGATTGGAGGAGATTATGCTAAGTGAAATAAGTCAAGCAGAGAAAGACAATTATCAGACGTTTTAGATCTTAAAATATTTGGTTTCTTCTTAATCTTGTCATTTCATGAATCATAGTTTAATGTCAGTCACAAACATGGATTTTTTATTAACTTCTTCCAGAATATTTATTTATTGCTTAGTGATCAGTGCCTTCTCATTCCTCTCTATTATCTCTCCAGATATTAAATGATAACCCCTGTTTTGGTAAGGACTCCTGAAGTATCTGGGAACATTATTTCCTGCACAGTAGTGTCCACTTATTAACCACATGGAGCTTGCTATTTTTAAGCCTTCTTCAGTTTCTGATTCACATCTAAACACTGCGCCCCACCCCACAGTGACTAAAGTTCAAGAACAGATTGTATAATGGCTTTCAAACATCTAAACATACTGCACACACTTATTACCCCCTTCCCTTTCTTGAAAAAATAGCATTTCTCAATTTGTGTTCAAAGGGTTCCCTGGCCAAATACTACTGGGAAATAATGGCTTAAACCCAGCAAAACAAGCTTCTTGCTGCAGCATTTTTTCAAAGCCCTTAACTTGTTGTTTCACACCGTGAATCTCCAAGTGTGTGTGTGTTGGGGCGGTGGGCTATATTACATATTCAGAAGGCCAGTTTTTTCAAACACATTTGATCGGGGGCTCCTTTCTCCAAGCCCACTTGTCGAGCTCTTTGGGAAATACTCACTTTTAAACTAGCCTGATTCTAGCTGTGGAATAAAATGTCAATAGTTCACTGTTACTACTTAAAAATGAACTGTTTTCATTTTCTCCGGAAGTCAACAGACTCCTGAAAATCCGTGTGTCCAGTTCAGCTTCAAATGGTTCAAAAGAACATCTGTTATCTGACCATCTAGTGCTGGCAACTCTCTTGACCAAGAAAACTACAGCGACCTCTCTGCTCCTAAGGGGTGGGGAGGAGAAGATAGTTGGGACTGAGTACTTATCATGTGCCAGAGCTGCTGCAAATGCCAACACACCGTGCCTCTAAATGTGGCCGTTATTATTCCTGATGATGAGACAAGGGACATTCAGGGTCACTGAGCAGTGGGAGATCTGGGAATCAAGGCAGGGCCCTTCACTTCTAAACCCTGTCTCCCTTTCCCTGGCCATACCATCCTTGATTTACATGCACTTTTGGTGGAACTCACTAAAAAATAATGCGAATATTGTATAAAGAAATGACTAAAGTCCTATGGAAACCATCGGAACAGTTTTGCTGTTTCCTAAAGATGGTATTCTTCTTCCCTACATGAGCTTTTCACCCAGAACCCAGCTTGGAAAGTATATTCCTGGAGAAATATGCTGCTGGCAAGTCCTCTGCCTCCACCACTCAGTCCTCTTTAAGTAAATTGTGAAATTTCCATTAATGCAGAAGTAGAACTACTTCTCAGCAGAAATGCATAACTTGTGTTTGTGGTTTATATTGGTGGCAGATGTGATTTCCTTCATAAAATCTTAGAACTGGAAGGAAGTGAAGAGACTGTCATAAGGTCCCACTCATGCATAACGAGGGCAGTTGAAGCCTGAAAAGAGTTAATGATTTGTCCAGAATCTTATCAGAACTAATAATACAAGTCAATATTAATGATGATGCAAGACAGTAACTATTGTGTATTGAGAAACTATCAGATAATATGGCCTTTGTAATAGACTTGTTGTGTATTATATATTATCTCTATTTTCAAGTGGGATGTCTGAAGCTCAACAGGTGAGGTAAATTCACACAAAGCCACACAGTTAATAGGTAGCAGATCCTGGGTTCAAATAGTTTGACTCCAAGGTTTAGGCTCTTGACACCATGTCTTTATAGTGTGGGCTCATCAAGATAAGCAAAACTGAAGTGATTCGGTCTAATTTTCCTCAAACCTAAATCAGATAGAAAATTGGGGGAGGGGAGCAAGAAAACCTCAAAATCACATCATTTACATGAGATATGATTGAAGAAGAATGGGCCTGGATTTAAAAAAACATATATCCTTGTCATTGCTCTAAAGTGAGGGGTATTCCCTTGGCATAATCATGGGGGATGGATTTATGTCAGTGGTGATGTCACAGCCTGAAACCATTTTGGAATTCCTTTCTATGTGGTAGCTTGCAGTATGTTTTGTTTTTTATTTGTAAAATATTCACATAATTTTTTTTTGTTATTGAAGTATAGTTGACATAAACGTTATATTAATTTAAGGTATACAACATAGTGATTAAGCAAGTCTGTATATTACACAACGCTTACCACAGTAAGTGCAGCTATCATCCGTCACCATACAATATTAGTACAATATTATTCACTATCTTCCCTATCTGTACTTCTGTAGTATTTTTTTAATTATTTCATTAGTGGGAAAATATTTTTATTTGAGAGCAGATTTAATTTGTCCCGTTGTTTGGAATCTAGGTCGGTGGGTAAGTGGGGATCAGGCTGGATGATAATGGTGAATATCATGTAATGGGACCAGTTTCCTTGAGTGACTTTATTTACAGACTCAGAAGCTCTTATCTAGAGTTAAGCTCGGTCCTTTGATTAAAAGTGGTGTCAGTGAAATCCAATATTCTTTCAAATCTGCATGAAATTTGAGAGAGCTTCTAGACTGAACCCATATGTGCCATATAAAGTAATTCGAAACAGCTACATATGAATATACAGCTTCTTTATTATTATTCTTTATTTCAAGTGAGTATGAGATTATGATGATAGTTATAAGTATTTAATTATTTTCGTGGTGTAACTAGTTCCTTATTTTGAAATGTTACCTATCATTTCATTCAAGGCTCCGCTATATCACACTTGGTCCAAGACAATGCCCTCCCAAAAGGAATCTCTGAACCATTATAACATTTGCTGTCTGCTCCAATTTCTTAGACTCTAATCAAGTACTACACAATTTTTATTTTACCTTTCATGATGTCTGTCTTATAAAGATTGTAATATTTTTAAGAAAAGAAGAAAACAAATTTAAAGGTCCTTGGCATCCATTTTTGTTTTGCTTAGCCCTGTGGTGGATGCATTATAAAATGAATGCTTTTAAGATGCAATTCTCCCCTCCATCGCTTCCTCATTTTTGTATATCTGCTGTCTAAGAGTACAAACTGAGTTCCTAGAAAATTGTCAGTATTCAATATCTTCTTCCCTTTGATGTTACTCACTCTGATCTTTATTTTCCATGAAAAGTTCCATTTACCAACATTTCTTCTCTATATTTGGAAACTGCATTGACCATAATTATATTCAGTTGTTGATTCAAGTGCAAAGTTGGGTTGTTTTCAAGTGTTTTAAGTCAATGTAGGCAACTTTCATCACTAATTTAGGCTCAATCTCCTATAGAAAGTTTGGATATTCGGACCTAGAAAAGTTTTCTGGGATAAATAAAATTTCAGTTTTACTGGGTTAAGAGGTAAGTCTTTCTTGAATTTATGGCCTAAGAATTGTCTGCCACAAACATCTATTGTTGCTGTTTGATAAGACTGAGGTCAAGCCAAAGTTATTTATTGAAGTGTGTTTATACAACACCTACTCTCTGTCCAGCTCATGCAGATTTCCTACTTTCAGCAGTGGGAGGTTGGCTCACAGCTATAATTCCATTCTGAGACAGCCTCAGAACAAAATGAGGCAGTATGGATCAGCACCCTAAATTCTTTAAAATCCATCCACTCCAGGCCGAGGAAGACAGTGGTGAGTGAGAAGTAGATTTTTCTGCCAGTGGATAAGCCTCATCCCTGCAAAGGAAATGTTCTTGGTCTCAGAAGGACTGGCGAAAAATGCAGAGGGTGCCTTTCTACTTTTTCCATCATAGAGGAAGAGTGAATTGAGAGGCTTACGAAACCACAAAGGATAAAATATTGCTGGCCAATGGAAATAGACACATTTGGAAATCAGGAAGTTGGCCTGCTCCAGAAGTGGTGTCAGCGAATGGAGCTCCAGCATTGGAGGTCCCTTGGGAGAGGAGGGTAGTCTTTAATGCTTACTAATGAGAATCTTCAGAAGAGTTAGTCCATGGGGATAGACTAGAAAGGTGGGGTGATAAACTATGGTAGGGCTTGAGATGTCCATCTGTAATGGAGCTCAGTTTTTAAAAACCTGATAATTTTATATTCTTCCTGGTTCACAGTAACAAATGGCATGAACATTCGCAAAGCATATCAAGTAGGGAATTCCAAAATCCTACACAGCTTTATCAAAGCAGTCTCATTATCTTGTGAATTTGACAGAGAAAAGCCATACGGCAAAGAAACTTGTACTGCTTTGCGTCAAGCAAAACTGAAGTAATATTCTCAAGAAGGAAAGCAATCTGAACTAAATGGTATGACCTAGTAGATGACTCATTTTAATAAGCCTTCTAGAACACGACATCAGAACTGTTCCTAGGAGTTTGGTTGGTTAAAAGAAGGGATTTCCCATAAGGTACTCTTAAAATACAGATTTCTGTTCCTTATCACCACATCACCACCACCACCAGTCCCATTCTCCACCTACTCCCATCCCTAAAGATTCTGATTTAGTCCCTCAGTGCTTAGGAATCTTATTTTCAACAAATATTTAAACACCCATGTTTGGGAACCTCCGGTCAAGGAAACCAACAAATTAGGATAATTTCAGCCATTGGTTTTCCATTCTGACTGCATATTGAATCATTTGGGGAGCTTTTAAAAATACCAGTGCTGGGGTGGGGAGTTTCTCTCCCAGAGGTTCTGACTGTTGACCTTCCTTAGGGTATTGCTTGGCTAGAGTAGCAGCAGGAGTGGGAGAGTCTATGACACACAGCTCTATTCCCCAAATGTTTGAATTTCTTTTGCAAATTACCTATATATTTTTTTAAAGAGTGCACCTGCCAAAAGATAGAGATCACGAGGAGAACTCTTCAGAATAGATGGAAGATCCCCTAAACCCAAAAGAATAACACTGAGCAAAGATTCTCAGTTGTCCTAAGAGAAAAGGCAGTAGGAAACTTCTGGAAGCTGCAGTAAATTTTATCTGAAGCCATTCTGTTGCTCCCAGACAGGCTCTGCATTTTGACTCATTTCACTGAAATCCATTATGTTGCCATATAGACTATCCAGATACTACAATCCCAACTAAATCTTCGTTGAAATTTAATGTGCCATTTTATTCTGTAATTAAAGTATTTGTATCTTCTGTATTACATCTGAATCCTCAAGATGTTGGGTTCTGCCAGTGTCATGACTACCTAATTCCTTGTTATTCTATTTAACTCATCAGAGTGCATGTTGATAGCTTGAAGAGTGTAGTCTCTGCCTATACCACTGGCCAGTGGACCAAGACCCAACATAATAAAATGCACATTCTTGACTGTCCCTAGATGGTTATCTCTAACCAGTCTCTTGACTGTCCCTAGGTGGGCATCTCTTTAGATGCCTTTTACATGTCTTGTTTGGCCCTTAGTAATAACTAGATGGGAACTTGAAAATGATAACCATTTTGGCTAGCCTTTTTGGCAAGAGTTCTAGGACACAACTATTTTAGAGTACAAGAGGAATTTCTTGTTGTCAGAAGCTTGTAGAATGCATGTTGTGAATGAAGTAGTTAGAATAGACTTCTTTTCATAAACAAAACCTTCACAAGTGTTTTAGGAAAGGGAGGGTATGGGAAGGGAAGGCGATATTCAACCATCCCAAAATAACTGGTTTATTACTACAGGAAAAAGATAAGACGAAGGCAGATTAGTCACATTTCCTTATTTGTTATTGTACCAAAATTATCCTGTGAATTGCAGCGTCACTTTGCATTGCTATTGAGACTTCTTAAATGCATCAAATCACTGAAACTGGAGGAGGAAAAAAATTACTTATATCAAAGCACAAGTCTTCATAACAGTGAGTGAGTGACTACGGTCATTCATTTATATTTGCTTTGCTTTTCTTCTTCTTCTTCTTCTTTTTTCCCTTTTGGCAACAAGTCCAGCACTGCTCCTTTAAGCTATCTGGTTCATTGCAGGGGTGCATAGCTGATAATAAAACCAAGTCTTGTTCATATTAGCTTACTTCAACCTTCTTTGCCATTCATATATACACGCAGATTTGCTTTAGATTTCCTTGGCCTGCAATTAGGATTCTCAGCTACTAATATACTCATTCAACATATATTTATTAATCATCTGTCTTGTGCCATGCAGCACTCTCTGATTTATCACCTTGGCTTATGTCACTTCATGTCATAGGAGTGACTCACATATAATAGTAATGTCTCCAGCTTCCAGCTTCCATTTTGTTTCTCTATTTGCCTATAATAATAAAAAATAACAACGATCGCTAATACTGCATGGCATTCACCTGTGCAAGTCACTGTTCCGTGTGCTTTATATATGCTTTATCTGTCTTTTTGATCTGCATGAGAACCCCATAAAGAAGCCTTCATTTTAATGTTCATTTTTTAGAAAAGAAAACTGAGGTACAGTTTAGACATTAAATAATGACATAATTTCTCTGAAGACTGCACAGCTAGTAAGTGCTAGAACTTGGTTTTGAACCTGGGCCATCTGGCACCAAAGGCCGTGTTCATAATCACCATGGAATTTCTTGTTGTGTCTCTGAACCCGCCATTAGCAGGCAAATCTCTGGCCTTTGCTTTGACTTAGCCCTCTATGATGATGCGTCTACCTGACTTATGTCACTCTTAAAGCAGAACTCAGAAACTGAAGACCTGTTCACTGCATACTTCTAGCCTTAATTTCAAAGATAATTCATTTTGACAAAGTAAATTTTTTTCTAAGCTCTTTTTTTTTCAATAGTGTTAGAACATTTGCTTTTTTCCAAATGAAGGCTTTATTTTCTTTATTATAAAGATATCACATGTTCTCATTCCAGTTAATTCTAAGATTATTTGTTTCTCTAGTGTCAAGTGTTTTATAAATATGAGGTCTTTCTGTGTACTTGATTTTCCTTGGCTAATGTTTAGCATAATCATTTACACATTAAAAGAAGCAAAAGTTTTAAGTCAAGGTCAAAGCCTTCAGCTACACAGTACAGTTAGAGAGTTCCCTTTGTGGCCAAAGTCATGTTGTTCAGCTCATAATCCAAAGTGGCATATGAGCCAGTATCAAGTGACACATGAGCCATTTGTCATCACCACTCATTTCTCTCCTGATACCTTCTTGATTTTTCATGGACCTTCTCTTAGATTCACCGAGATTCCTCATCATCCACTCATGAAATTACACTGATTTAGTCTCTGTTCCTTATCTTTTGACTTGAAAGATCTACTGGGATGTAAATGAATGGTTAAAAGTTTCTACAGAGCTTTTTCCAGAATCTTAGAGCAACAAATAGTTTCACGATATCCAGAAAATGGTCACATAGACCATCTCTAAAGAGAAAGAAAATGAAGACTTTAGATTTGATGAAGAGAACAATGATGGCTGTTGTGATGCATGCTTTGGTAGAGAATTTTTTTTTAAAGATTTTATTTATTTATTTGACAGAGAGAGGCAGCCAGCTAGAGAGGGAACACAGGGGGAGTGGGAGAGGAAGAAGCAGGCTCCCATGGGAGGAGCCTGACGTGGGGCTCGATCCCAGAACGCCGGGATCACACCCTGAGCCGAAGGCAGACGCTTAACGACTGAGCCACCCAGGCGCCCCGAGAATGTTTTTGAAGACTATAAGAATTTTTGAGACCTTGTTGGGAAATAGTAGGATGGGAGGAACTAGGATCCTTCCCATACCACCTCCATGTACTCCTCTTACACACACCCAGTCTTGACCTGCCATGAGTTGCCAGGGAAATTGTACACACACACCACACCACACCACGTATTTATGCCTCAACTGTCTTTTCCTTTCTCTTCAGCAAGGTCTGCCACCTCCTTCCCTTTCCAAAATAGGCAAAGGAATAGGCATGTAATTTCAAATGACAGACTTATGAAAGACATCTCTTGATGTGCTTATTCAACAAAACGCCCTCACTCACAGATAAACAGGAAGTCAGGAGGTGACTTTGTGGGCCCAGCCTCAGTTCATTGATCTCTAGAGAAAGATAAGTTGAATAATTGAAAATTAAAAAAAAATCACTGAGTTATCCAGTTTGTATATCTCTCGATCCAATTAACTACACAGACACCAAATGTTCATTTTATGTTATGCCGTGAATGCCTTTTTTGTTGGCATTATTGTGAAAGGACTTTGCGGTTCCTGGGGAAAGGCACTCTGTGGTGCTATCAGCAGTTTTTCTCCTTCTGACTTGTTATGATAGTAACTTTTGTTTTTATAGTCAACACTCAGAAATTCAGGCTAATGTGAAACACTCTAAGCTTATGACTCAATTTTTCTAGAACCATCCTGGTTTAAAATATTTCATCTTACCATCCCCATAAACCGCTGTCGTAGAAAAGTGAAGCTGGACCAAATGGTGTCTTTGGATTCGGATGAACTAAAATTTGAATCACAGCTCTGCCGCCCACTAGGCTGTGTGACCTTGGGGAGGATGTTTTACAATTTGAGGGCTCAGATTATTTTTTTTAAATGTGTTCTCTCTTCTCAGGGTTTAAGTGAGGATAAAATAAGATTATGCACACAAAGCTATAACATAATGGTGGCTGTCTAGAAAATGTATACATATTAGCCATTATTGTTAGTTAATTTAAATATTTTTGTGTCGTACCACTTATTCTAGACAGCTTTCCGTACCCAGAAAAATCCCCTAAAATTATTTTTGAAATCCAATATATTTTATTTGTAAAATACAATAGCTCGATCTAAAGACAATGGTGATTAAACAGATAATCTCCATGTGTATTTTAAGTTAATATTTTGAAATTTTTTCTCAGTTACAAAGAAATGAATAAGTAACAAAATTTGAAATTCGCTTTTATCCTTTCTTTGGCTATTGGTGTTTTATGAAATTGCTAAGTGAAATAATGTAGGGAAAGAAAAGGGGAGGCACACGACATAAACAACAAATTGCATAATTGTTTCCTGACTATTTAGATAAGGCAGAACATTTCTTCTAAAGTGTTAAAATAGATACCTATTTGTTCTGATTGCAATCTTGTGACCTGGTGAAAGGGAAGAATGATTAGCCTATTACAGAGAGGGGAGACTGAATGTGGAAGTGTAGGGAGTACATTCCCAGAAAACGTTGGCCCAATTATTAATTGCTTACTGATGCTGCTTCCTCTAATCCTTGAATCATACTGTCTATCAGCTGAGTCATTCGTTTATTTCTATTAAGCAAATATCTATTGAGTATCTGCTATGTGCTATCTAGATGCTGGGAATGAACAAGTGAACAAAGCAGACCAAAATCCCTGACCATGTGGAGTTGGCAAAATAAATAATTAAACTGAATATTATGTTATATGGTGATACAAATTACAGAGGAAATTAAATCAGGAACACAGGATGGGGAGTAGTGTTCTTAAAATCTTAATGAGTGGGGGTTAGCAAGGTGCACGCTGAAAAGGTGACATTTGAGCCAAGACTTGAAGGCGGCAAGGGAGAGGGCCATGTGGGGACCTGCGGGATTTGCAATCCAGGTAGAGGGAACAGCATGTGCAGGATACATGAAGACTGAGGAAGAAGGAGGTCTGGGGTGAGTGGACAAAGAAGGAAGTAATGGAGGCAGGGGAGTGTCAGGAAGTGTAGGGTCTTGCAGGCCGTTCCGATGACTTTGGCGTTGGCTGGGACTAAGTACTTAGAGGTTTCCAAACAGAGGAATGACATGATCCAACTTAAGTTTTATTGGGATCACTCTGTGCTGTGTGGAGAAGAGATAAGAACCCAGGATTGAAGCAGGTTAATCAGCTAAAAAGCTATTGGAATGATTGGCGCAGGCTTAGCAGAGGAGGTGGTAAGAAGTGGTCATTGCTGAAACAAGAGCCAAGAATTGGCTAAACATAACTGGATGAGGTTTGTGAGAGGAGGAGAACTGAGAATGACTCCAGGCTTTTTGGCCTGAGAAACTGGAACGGTTGAGTGGACACCATTATGTGGTTATCTGAAAAATGCAATGTCTTGGTTCCAGAAAATAGTAAAATCATTTCATTTGCACTGTACTTATTTGAAATGTGTAAATTCAATTCGAGCAGGGGCTGAGATGACATCTACCATTGCTTTTCCTGGAGATAATAGATTGTCTAAAGAAATAAATCATATAAACAAGACTCCAGAAAAGGCTCTTTGGACAGAAGGATGTATCAAAACTTACTAAACAGATTTTTTTAGCAAGCGTTCTCTCCTGGCTCCATTGCAGACTTAAGCAAAGATAATGGGCAGGGTGGGTCCCAGGTTTGGGTGTTTAAAAAAATCTCCCTAGATGATTCCAACGCATGGGTCCTGAACCCCCAGCCTGAACTTTCTCATTGCCACCCCTTCCCTTCAGTCTGCTGAGAACTACTGTGTTTTATGGAGTTAGCTGATGTTTTAAGTACGGGTGAAGCAACTTGGAAATGGCTTGTATATTATAAACTACACACTGGTTACAGTTTTGCATTCCTCAGAGTGTGTTCTTCCAGGATCTCTGTCAGCGTATTGGAATTACAATGCTCCAAGAAGCTTCGAAATCATCGAGACCCACAAACAGACTTAGTAGAATGGGCTAAGGCTCTAGACGGACGAATGCTTATTGGAGTTCCATGTTAAGAAACATGCTGAGGCTGTTTCTTTGGTCAACAGAAAGTTTACAGGTTAGCACTACTGGCCATGGAAGCAGGAGGGAAAGTGACTCTGCACATACCACATACCTGCCATCCTGTTCTGCTCCCAACCTCTCATCTCAGGGGAATTTTGCCCACCACCCCACAGACTGCCAGTGCTCCCAGTGCTGCTTCCAGAACACTCCACACACTAGGCCATCTGTGACACCCTAGAATATAAATGCCCCCCACAGACAAGCACACATACTTGTACATATGATAAGAACTTGAATACTGGAACTTCATAGCTCACAATCAGGACTTTTTACTAATCTGGACACATCTGAATTACTGAGATTTTACTGTATATAAAGGGCAATTTCCTTAAACTTAAAAAAAGCCTTTCTGTTGTTTTTATTTGTTTTCCCTTTCGCTTTATTTTGTTTTTAAAAAAATTTATGATCTGGCCTGAAGTGGAAACCATGAAATAAAAACTGTATTTTATAGACTGCAGTGGATTTATAGTTAACACTATGATCTACAAAAACTGGCATAAAGAATTTTTTCCTTCTGTCTCCAGGCCCATGGAATGTAAAGGAAGTGGCTGAACAGCAGCTGCAAACAATTACGAAGCATTTTCAGTGGTCTTGTGAAATGCCGTGAATTCAGAGCATCACCTCAGAAGCCCGGACTTGCACCCCTCTGAAGAAGTGCATCACCATTGGGCAAACCCATATTCTGCCCCTCCCTGGCAAGCTTTGTGGATCAGACTTTCACTGAGGTTCTGTTTTCTGACACCCTGACATAAAGAGCCTCTCTAGCTTTTTCTTCTCCACCTTTCTGTCCTTGCCTTGCTTTGGTTCCATCTTCTAGAATATATTTCTTATGATTCCTCTTGTTTTAGCACATTGCAATTCGTCAATGCAGGAACTGGCTGGTAGAGAACAACTCCTTTCTGCAATTGCTGGAGGAACTTTTCCTTTAGTCTCATCCAACACAAGTGAGCTAAGCATGAAATGCTGCCTGTACGAACTTTCCTATGATTGCACTGGGAATTTCTTTCCGAGTTTTCGTGGACTAGAAGAGAGACTTTTCTGAAGAAACTTAACTCCTTAGGCTAACGTGGAATCTGCCACATAAAATGCAACTGAAATGTGCATAGGAAACGATGGGTGCCATCACCAACTTTAACTTGTGTTTAGAGAGAAAATGCTCCACGGGTGATTGATAAGAGTGATAGGAGCTGGAGCCTGGAAGAAACTTCAGTGATGTGACCCAAGACTGGACGGACTGATGGCATTCCAGGCCTACTTGTAACTCTCACACCAGGCTCTTGATTACATGGTGGCCCCAAGTCATATCATAGAGACCGGAGAGGGTCAGCAATAATTATAGACTCATCTAGTCTTTGGTTAATGATTTACCTTTCTGTCATTGCCACAGTGAAAGAATAACTTTGCACTGTAATGATTCAGCCAAGCTAGGTTAAGATCTGGATGAACAGAAAACTGGCAGAGGCATTAGAAAAGACACTTTGATCTTTCTCCTTCTATATTTTAAGGAGTAAATAATTGGATGAAATTAAAACATACACTCAGGTATCCTATGTGCAAGAAATCGGTCAGGTAAGGACCGGCTGTGTTAGTTCCCAGAAGAAAAGGACTGACTTTTCTGGCAGGCTATAGTAACGGAGTCCCCCTCCAAAGTTACAACATGAGGAGTGGGAGAAGGAAACAAGCACCCCCACCCCTCTGCCCCGACATCTTGCCTACTTGGCATAGACACTCTTATCCAACTTCAGCAAGAGGCTGTAGTGATGGAAGGCTCGTCACTTCAGTGCTGGGTGGTTTCAGATCTCAGGGTGAACCCATGTTAAGGAAAATGATCCTTGTGCATTTCCTTTTCTTTGTGAGTCCAATGAAAAATAAAATTTTCTGATAGTCTGTCCTCGAGTATGGAAAATATTTATGAGAATGTCACAAGCTTGAGCAAAGGCATGTTTGATTGTGAAGTATCAAAGTTGAAGTTTGGGATGCAACCAAGAAAAGGAAATAAAAGTATTCAAATCAGATAATGAAAAGCATGGAGTTATTAGTCTAGAGTTAGCATTAGAAAGAACGTATCCCTATAACTTCGGGGTGAATTATTAGAAAACATGAACACTTTAAATTGTCAACGTCTGAAGCAAAGTTTTAGTTTTGTTTGTCCCCTCTTCTCACCACCCTCCCAATATTTTTACTAAGAAAAGATGAGTTTGTCTACATGTGGTGTTACTTTCCAGTGCATCACAGGACAGGGTCGTCGCCTTCATACGCTGGGTGACCAGCAGTCTGCACTAAACGACAAAAACATTCTCACATCAGGATTTTTGATAATGAGTGACCTCTGGGTTTACTTATTTATTTTTTTGAGTAGTTCATATTTTAAATTTAATAGGCATACCTTGTAAGGAGAAAACAATCG
Source organism: Ursus americanus (assembly GCF_024610735.1). Lineage (NCBI taxonomy): Eukaryota > Metazoa > Chordata > Mammalia > Carnivora > Ursidae > Ursus > Ursus americanus. Next base: position 34,817,728 of record NC_142141.1, on the reverse strand, counting down.
TCTGCCCTATGGTTTGTGGATATTATAAAGGCTGGCAGGAAATGAACCAAAAAAAAAAAAATTGGAGAAATACAAGAAGTCTTAGAACTGCCTAGATTTACAGAGAACCTGCCCCAAACTGGAGCTGTTTAAGCTCAAGTGGCTAAGGCTGTGGATTCGGCATCACTACTGAAAGATCTGAAGTTATATGTGAATCTATATCTCCTCCACTTCCATCCTGTATGGAGATAGGCCAGATTAAATCAAAACAGTGGGATTAGGTAAACTATGCAAAACGATGCAATAGATTGCAGAGCAAATAAAGAAAAAAGAAATAATGAGTTGAGGTCGTAGGTGAATATTTAGATGGGTTCATTGTATGTAGGAATTGAAGAGAGTGAGTCCTTCCCTTTCCAAAGAACCATTCAATTGATTCTCCGGTTTCCTTTGTTACTGGCTTTACAGACACTTTCAGAGAAGTTACTTATTATGTTAATATTTATAACATGTTTAACTATTTTAACCAAGGTGATTAGCTAATGTAGTTTTACTCGTAGAGCCGGTTTGGATCTCTGAATTCCTTCCCAAAGAAAGTAAAAGTAAAGCAACATGGAAGGAATATTTTTGGCTTGTGGGTTGCCCGGTTCTGGGAAATTAGTATGCTCCTAATCTTAATAGCAATTTTCTAACTTTTGGAATTTTTCCGTTTCAGATCGTTGACACCCAAAGGTCTTTCATGCCTATTCAATTACCAAAGGTTTGAGTCTTCAATATAGATTCTAATTTTCACACATCAACCTGCTAGTCTTTTTAAAATTTTTAAATTTTTAAATTGTGAAGCATAACGTCCATTCAAAAAACAAAAAAAAAAAACCCTAAAACTAGCATTTGACAAACTGGTTGGAAGACACCATCCGTGCCCCTGTCACCTAGATCAGAGATGTAAAACCCAACTCACTCAAGAAACCCCCTTCCTCCGCTCTCGCTTCCCCTACTGTCAGGACCTGGGTGATACTCATTTCTTTGCTTTTCTTTATAGTTTTATGACCGTTGTATGCATCCTCAAATAATATAGCTTTTTTACTCTATTGAACTTTATACCAAAGGAACCGTACTATAAACATCCCTTTGTGTCTGGCTTCTCTCACTGAATAATGTGACTCATTCATGCTGTTAATTAGCTGTAATTGTTTTATTCCCCTCCCTGTATGATATTTCAGTGCATAAAGACAACCTGTGTTACTGTTGGTTAATATTTGTGTTGTTTCCAGATTGGGGCTGTTACGAGCATGCTATGAGCATTCTTGTTCATGTGCCCTAGAACATGCCATGCCCTTCTCTAAGATATACCCCTTGGAGGGCAAGTGCTACATTATAGGCTTCAACGTTACTATATGACATTGAACTACTTTCCAGACTTGCACAAATTTATGTTCCTACCTACATTGTGTGAATGTTTCTCTTGCTCTACATCCTGACCATCACTTGACATTGTGATACTTTTTAGCTTTACTCATCTGTGCATTACCTCGTCATGGTTGTAATTTGCATTTTCTGATTACCAAAGATGTTGAGTTTATTTTCATGTTTATTGCTCTTTTAGTTGCCCATTTTTTGATATGCCTCTTCAAGTCTTTTGAGGATTTTTATGTAAGATTGTCTTTTTTTCCTTATTAATTTGTAAAAGTTCTTTACCTATTTTGAAATCTAGTGCTTTGTTGGCTATACATGTAAAGGTATATATCCTCTATCTATCTATCTATCTTTCTAATCGATACATATGTAATTATATATAAATTACAGACTATATATAGTTAGAGAGGTAGTACATATAATAAATATACAATATTATATATTTATTAATAAATACACAATATTATATATTTATTAATAAATACAATATATAATAAATATATAATTAAAAAATAAATAAATATAATCTCTACTCTTTTCTTCAGAGAGACTGAAGGTGACTAGTTAATGTAGTTTTATGTATGAGGGTGGGTTCTGCCCCAATGTAATGATATATATAGATTTAGAAGACAAGAGAGTATTACTGTCTATGCTGTCTCAAAGTTAATAATGCACTGCCTTCTTATTTACTCTTGCAGTGTCAAATTCAGAGCATGTAAAATCGTTAGCAGAATAGTACAGAAGAAGAAAAGAGGATTCTAAACCTAGAAGGAACCTTAAAGGTAAATATATCCCATTAAAAAATTTATGTTGCTCAGGGACACCTGGGTGGCTCAGTTGGTTAAGCATTTGCCTTCTGCTCCAGTCATGATCCCAGAGTCCTAGGATCTAGCCCTGGGTCTGGCTCTCTGCTCAACAGGGAGTCTACCTCTCCCTCTCCCTCTGCCCCTCCCCCACCCATGCTCACGCATGCGCGTGCGCGCTCGCGCGCGCGCGCGCTCTCTCTCTCTCTCTCTAATAAATAAAAAATCTTAAAAAAAAATTCATTTCGCGGGGAGTGCCTGGGTGACTCAGTCTGTTAAGCATCCCACTCTCGGTTTCGGCTCAGGTCATGGTCTTGGTGTGGTGAGGTCCAGCTCCGCCTTGGGCTCCGTGCTCAGGGCAGAGTCTGCTTGAGATTTTCTCTCTCCCTCTCCCTCTGCCCTTCCCCCACTCTCCCACTCTTTAAAAAAAAAATAATAATAATAAACCTTTAAAAAATATCGTGTTGCTGATTTGACAATGTGGCCCTGCCTGAGGACCTGAGTAGTAAAACATAGGTCTTGATGACTCCAGTGCTCTTAAGAGTTACATGTTAGGAAGAAATCTTCCATTGACAATTTCAGTTAGCATAGGTCTCCTCTTTGAGACCTACTCCATAGAAATGGTTTTCAATATATTAAGAAAAAAAAATCAGAGGTTCGAGGAGATGGCAGCAAATTTAGTTGTTCTATTACTTCTTTAAAAGAGGAAATACTCGAGGGGAAAATGTCCCTTATTTATTTCCTACAGAATGCTAGTTTTTCAATCTTTCCGGATCAGGCTTCCTGCCTGGAGGGTTGGGATCTTAATTCCAGAAATCTGCAATGTCGCTCAGATCCAGAATCCATCTGTGGTCTCGGGATGCTGGGAGGCCCAGTGGCCCTGACCTATACAAGCATCTTCCCTTCTTGACTCCCAGGGCTCCAGGCAGTATGTTTACTCAAGGCTTTGGCATTTATGTTTGCTCGGCACATTTAGTCACATGGAATCTTTAATGGCCACTCTGACTGCTCCGTGCCAATTGCAAAGCTGGGCCCCAAAGGAGAGCAATAGGAAAAAGGAATAGAACTTGGCAGGGAGGAAGGAAGCTTAGAGAAACTGCAATTTTCAATTTTTGTTTTCATTTTATTCTTTCTGGAGTGACTCTGTTTTCATGACGGCATTGATAGAAGCATTTGTTGTCATAGCTTGAGACATGATAAACTATATTTTCTATGACACTGAAAATGAAGTAGAGTAATAAATTAATTTGGAACTGGCTGTATCTCCCAAGAGCAGAAAAAGGATCTGGCGAAGGGTAAGTGAGGTCCAAACTGACCGTGACAAAATAATAAAACAGGGTCGTTTTAAAAAGCAAGCTTGCGATTGGTCCATATAAATAGACATAAATTGGCAGTTCTCTAAGTGTGGTCTGATGACCATTGGTGGGCCTGTAGGATCCTCCAGGTGGCCTTCGAGCTGTTCTCTTATAATTTCAGCATTTAAATACAACCATATTTATACTTTCTTAGTAGTCTAGCATAAATCAGTTTATAGCCTTCATTAATGTCTGTTTAAAAACAACATGTCTCAATAATTTTGGTCAGGGTATGTGGTCTATGATGTCCTGTGCCATATGGAAATGATATGTGGGCCCGAAATACTTAAGAAGACCTAGAATCACATAGAGAAACACTTTAAGTATAAGTTAACATTTATTACATGCACACCATGTGTGGGACTTGTACCAGGTAGTCTTAGGAAAGGATTTAGTACCCACCGACTACTTATTGCCCCATCCCAGGTTATGAGTTGTATGAGAATTAGGAATGGAACTTTAATTCTTTTATTTTATAATCTTCTGAGTGTTTCCCTTTTTTTTTTCAGAAAGCATGCACTTGTTTATTTATTACTTGTAAAAGTCCTTTAAAATAACATGCTATCTAAAATTAACTGTTTAGTCAGTGTCAGGCACCATTCTAAAGTTTACATACATTAACTCATTTATTTTAATTTTAAAAAATACTAAGTTTGGTGCTATTATTCCCCCACCCTCCTATTTTGTAGCTAAGGAAACGGAGGCACATGGACATTTCTTAAGACCGCACCATTAGTAAGTGACGGAGTCAGGGTTTAATCTCAAAGGTCTGACTCCAGAGCCCCACATCAGCGGAGACTTTGTATTGACTTGATTCTCTGAGGATTTTATATTTGTGGGGAAAATCAGCAATATAGAAATTAAAAAACAATCAGCAACAAAAGTAAATATGAAAGTCTACCATAATCATCACTGGGTTTAACCCAACGATGGTGGTTATATAGAAGCTTCGCCTAGACTCTAGTTGGTAAGAAAGAACAATTGGTTTTACATGCTCACAGGTCCACTTGGACACAGAACTATGTGTCCAAAAGCTTACATCAAAATGTCACCCTGATATGGTTACATAAAAATGTCTCACTTGGGGGAGCACACTGCTACGACTCCATTTAACTGCCTGGCACCTAGCATTTTTGTACCTGTGGGAGGCCTTGGATTCATGTCACGAGTGCAAAAGGCAGTGAGTAGCAGGAACAGCAGGTATGTGAGCTGAACCCCAGAGGAGACAGGCAGCCACCCTGGGTAGAAGGCGGGTCAGTCAAGGGCTGTCTGTAATGCAAAGGTCCACGAGGCAGCAAGGCTTCCAGTCAAGCCCTGTGGCTTCACCACGGAAGTTGCTGTTGTGCAGAGATTTCAAGGGGCCTGCATGTTCCTTGGTATTCTTCGTTCTCCCCGCCACTTCTTAGATGGCTAGTAAGCCACATATGTCCACCCTCTAGCTTAATATTGGAGAAAAGATTTCGAAGAATAACCTAGGAACCTAGAAGCATCTACCCATCCTGATTAGAGGAATTCCCCAATGCTCACTTTCTCATTCATAGACAAATCACCAAACAAAACTACACGGCGAAGGTCCATTAAAAGCTTTCATAACATGGAGCAGAACATTTAAATAAAGGTGTGATGGAAACTACAAGCATCTGCAGAAATGAGAATTGATTTACAAGTACCTGCTTTGATTCTTTATGAAAATCGAGGGCATATGGATTCTATGAACTAAGGGATTAGATGTGAGAAGGTATGAGAGCAGACTGGGATTTAAATATAAAGCAAAACTTTTGTGGCTAAGAGGCAGGTAGAAATAAACAGGGAACTGTCAACGTGTTAGGGAAAGAATAAGAGAAAACCAAACTCCGATCATGGGATTGCATTTACCTTAGAAGCACCAGCACAGTGAAAAACTGTAGGAAATAAATGGAGTGAGTTGGAAGACAGAGTTGAACATGTGTTCCAGAATCAGAAGGGGCGAAGAGACAAAATGATCTCAGAAGAGATCAGATACGAAACACATAGGAGGAATCTCAAGCTATGAATAACGTATGTTCCAGAGGAAGAGATCACAATAAATGAGAAGGAGCAGCGACAAGTGTAAGAAAAGAAAAAATGTGCTGAAAATGAATCTGATCCCATAAGTTGATTCTTATCCTGTTTCTGGTAAAAAAGCATTCAGATACCCAACACTTTAAAAGGTTTCTCCTATTTCTGCTGCCCAGGATCCATTCTCCTCCTTGGAAGGAACTCATAGTAGGATGAAGGGAGTGGAAATCAGAGAAAAATAAGAAAAATGGAAGTGAGCTCTCAGACATGGCCTGTGCTCCCCATGATACAATTAGGGGTTTATTTTAAGGATCTAAAATAGATGGAACTCCATATATGTAAGTATATTAATAATCTAAGCACAAAAATTAATCAGAATCTTTCATTTAGTGATAAAAAGACCACAGGCTACACACTGAGAGGTGCTGAGCCCACCACTGACGAAACGCACACCCACATGTGCCTGTTTATCTTCTTTGCCTCACTGTCCTCCCTTGCGAAACGGGAAAACAGCTAATAACTGTCTAACCTACTGCAGAATGGTGTTATAAGCATATGAAGAAGACCACACACACAAAAGTCTCCCACAATGTAGATGTTACTAGGAGCTCAGGGACCCTAATGTCAAATCGGGTAACTGGTTTGCATCCCTTAAGTTGAAGGAGCCATACTAGCTGATTTTCTAAGAGTAACATAAGTTTAAAACCAAGATCTTTGCTTTGCGGAAAAGCAAGCTTCACTTATTAAGAAAGAAGCATACACTAAGCTAAGCAATTGCATTTCCACAGTTCCCGGTTGCATCAGATAAAAAATCGTTAAACATACATCAATCATATAAAATAACAGAAACAGTCACAATAGCAGAAAGTTATTATAGGATCCCTGTCTCCTGCTTTGAAAATAAACTTGTCAGCTTTGCTTTATCATTTATTTTCCATGGTGTTTCCAATTTGCTGGATCAGTATTCACATACCAGCAGGAGACTATTTTCTTAGAATAAATAATAATATGTCCCTCCAGACATTCTCTTCATTGTACTTTACAATTTTATACTTATTATAGAAGGACCTCAAGGTAAAACTCAATACAAGAACAAAGAAATAATGTTATAGAGAATGTGTCTTTAGGCAATACTCAAACGTTTTCTAGAACATTCCTAGAGAAATTGCATAGAAACATAGCTGTAGGAGGAGAGGTAGGCATGCTGTTTTCTTTCTGGGTTCCAGTACTACTGACTCTCATACAAAGGAGTTTATTATTGGAACCCCGTGTCTTCACTGATATATTAATACTTTCAAAGAGCTTTGATTCTTGGGGCCATGACCTCGGGAGGACAGTGGTTAGTCCAATCTTTAAAAGTATAACACTGTGTGTTAACTTTACTGGAATTAAAATAAAAACCTAATAAAAAATTTTTGAAGTAAAAAAAAAAAAGTAACTTTGCCCATCAAGGCTGAAACTAGGGCAAGGCCAGGGAGCCACTTGACTCAGAGCAAATTTATGTGTGTTCAAAAAAATCTCAGTCAATGAGGTATTTGAATGCAACATTTAAAAATATAAAAATTAGGGGCACCTGGGTGGCACAGTCAGTTGGGCATCTGACTCTTGATTCAGGCTCAGGTCAGGATCACAGGGTCCTGGGATGGAGCCCACGTGGGGCTCAGTGCTCGGTGGGGAGTCTGCTTGAGATTCTCTCCCTCCCCTGCTGCCCTCCCCCCTTCACACTCTCTCTGTCCCTTTCTTGCTCAAATAAATACACGAATCCTAAAAAATAATAATAATAATAAATAGAAATTAATGCAAAAAACCATGATGAACAAAATCTGGAGGGAAACACCCCATCACATTTGCACATAAAGACAGGATGAAAACATCATTTTTGGTGCTGAAATCAGATGACCAAAAAAAAGTTCTGTCTTGAAGGGGGAATAAAGTTGAGAGGGGACAGACCAAGGAGTATGTGCTGAAGAAAGCAGGGAACGCACCCCTGACTGAGTGACCGTGAAGGGAAAGGGCTTTCAGATTGATTACTGGCACGTGCACCTCAGAACTCATTTTACCCTTGGCTCGACAAGAGCCATTCTCCCAGTTGCCAACCAGTGTCTCTTCAGGCCTAGAAGTGAGGGGGAGGTGGAGGGGGTACCTAGCTTCCTCTGCCTTCAAAGCAATTTATACAGATTTCTTTGGCATCATCGATAGGCCCTCGTGCCTGAGGGGCCTGGGGTGGATATTTAAGTGGATATTCCGCCAAGAGGATAAACGCTTGTTGTAAAAGAAGAACTGCTTTTAGCCACATGTGTTTTCCCCAATCCCTGATACACAGACGCTGGCCAGTGCGGGTGGGTGGAGCAGTGTTCCCCTCAAGAGGGCACAGCGAGCTCTTCTGGGGGTGGCTCCCCTGCCCTCCTGCGTGGCCGCTGGCTGTGCCGCAGGCCATCTGGATCATGTATGCGTGGCGGGCAGCCAGAGCCCGGCAGGTCAGCCGCCAGGGCATGGGGGAGAAACCGTGCCCCCACCCACTCCCAGCCTAAACAGTTACGGTTGCTCTGGGCACTCATGCCATCTCCTTCCCTCAGGAAAGAGGAAGGAGATGGAGAGGAACAGGATTAACAACAACAACAAAAGTGCATTTCAAGCTGAGAAGCGAACAGATGATTCAACGGCCTTCCACATTCCTTTTGGTGCCCTGCTCAAAGTAAATGGCAGTGGTTTATTTTTCTTCTCCTGTTAAATTGGAGCATGGGTTATATGGCTTTCTGGGTGGGCAGTTAAATCTTTGGTCCAGGTTCAGCTGTAGTTCATATCTTAGCACTGGAATGCATCTGTGCGCTCGTAAATTAACCTCTACTCTAAATATCTGCCCAGACCAGAAGGTTGGGGATCGAGCTCAGTGACAAGAGCCATGGTGATATGCAAATCACTTGTTCAGCCGGTGAAGGATGAGTGGTGGGATTGGGAACCGGAAGCCAGCCGTTAGCCAGAGGGTGCCATGGGCTACAGGCCTCCCTGACTGCCGGCAAGCTTCTGAGGAGGGGGCAACCGGGACCAAAGTACCGGAGGCTCATTTTCTTACTCCTTCTTTTCCTTCAAAGTGGTGAGAGAGATCTGTGAGAACTGAACAACGCTCTGAAGTTGGTTGGGAGAAAGAATTTATAATTTTAGCCTGGGAAGGGCTGATGTCTGCCCTTCTTCACTGTATGTCTGGGACATTTTTAAGGGTTAGCCTCAGACTCTTCTCTTCAAAGAAGCTTTCCCTGCCATGGTTGATGGATATTTCATATGGTGTTTTTATAGCCTTATGTTCCAATTACTTGTGAATATACCAATTATTCAAATCCATGTATATGAATTTCTGGAGGGAATTACCACCACGTCCAACTCATCCTGAAATTTCTTGCATAGTGTCTTGAACATAACTGAATGTTGGCTGAAAGTATATTAAATGAATGAATGAATGAATAAAACCATAAAGTTGTATAAATCCAAGTTGGTCAACGTGTCATTAGGCAAGTACATTTTAAAAAATTTAGGTATGTGGCTCCCTGAGGATTCTCTACAGACTGATGCTAGGCTGGCACCTGTGACCTTTGCCAGAGCCTTCCTGATGATTCTGATTTGGGGATAGTTGTAGGAACAGTCAAGATTCTGCATTTTCAAAAGGATAACCAAATGTCTGATATGCAGTTACGTGTGTGATTCACTGCTTTAGGGTGTCTTAGCTGGTACTAGAAACATTATAAATAAAATAATAATCATAATAACTGCTACTGATGGGTTACTATATGTCAGATACTGTTCTTACTGCTTTGCATGTTTTAAGGCATTAATCTTCACAATCATCTGACAAGGTGAATACTACTATTGTTCTATAGGTAAAGAAACAGAGGCACAAAATGTAATTTGCTCAGTGAAGATGGAATTTGAACTCAGTCTGGCTCCAGAACAATGCTCACCTATTATACTTCCCTCCTTCTCACTTCGGTTTCTGGAGATAGTGGTTTAAGCCTGAATTTTGACTTTCCCTTCAGCTCATATCTTATTAAAAGGACAAAAAATATAAAAATTAAGAAGAAATAAAGAAATGTCCACATGACAGTGAGAAGAACTTTGTTGATCTGCTCCCCAGTGAAACATCCATAGTGGGTAAAATTATAAAAGAAAAATCATTTAAAATGCCTGGAAATTGTCCTAAGGGCATATAGCAAAAGAAAAAACAATTTTTTTTCAAGAAAATGTATTGAATCTCAGTAAGAACAGTGAGTCTGTGGCACTGGAGCTATCAACAAAATAAAGGACAAAGCAGAACTGATTATCTCCATGGATGCAGAAGAAGAATTTTACAAAATCTAACACTCCTTCATGAGAAAAATACTCAGCAAACTAAGAGCAGAAGGGAACTTCTTTAGCCAGATAAAAGGCATCCATGAAAAACCCACAGCTAACACTGTGCTTAATGATGAAAGACTGAGCATTTTCTGCTAAGATCAAGAGCAAAACAAGGAAATCTGCTCTTACCTTATATATTTAACTTGTCCTAGAGCTCCTGGCCAGGCCAGTTAGGCAAGAAAATGGAAATGAAAGGCATTCAGATAGGAAAGGAAGACCTAAAATGATCTGTGGATGACTTGTATTTATATTTAGAAAATCTTAAGGAATCCACTAAAAATCTCTTAGAATTGATCATCAAACCCAACAAGGTTGGAGGATACCTCTAATATACAATATACAAAAATAAATTATATTTCTATATACTTGCAATGAGCAATCCAAAAAGATTTTAAGAAAAAAAAATTCCTTTACAGAGAGCATTAAAAGTACTTAAGTAGGGGTGCCTGGGTGGCTCAATCAGTTAAGCATCTGCTTTGGGCTCAGGTCATGATCTGGGAGTCCTGGTATCTAGCCCTGCATTGGACTTCCTGCTTGATGGGGAGTCTGCTTCTCCCTCTCCTTCTGCTCCTCCTCCTGACTCATGCACTCTCTTTCTCTCTCTCTCACTCTCTTTCTAATAAATAAATAAAATCTTCATAAAAAAGTACTTAGGTATAAATTTACAAAACAAGTGCAAAACTTGCACTCTAAAAACTATAAAATTAGTTGGAAAAATAATTTAAAAAGATCTAAATAAACAGAAAGGCATCCCATGATGTACTGTATGGTGACTAACACAATATAATAAAAAATCATTAAAAAAAAAAAAAAAGAAAGGCATCCCATGTTCATGGATCAGAGAATAATATTAAGATTAGTATTACTAAGATTATAATACACACCAAACTGGCTTACACATACAATGCAATCCCTATCAAAATACCAGATGACTTTTGCAGAAATTGACAAAATGGTAAAAAAATTCATAATCAAAATATAAGGAGTTGGATTTTCCTCTCATTCAGTGGTGAAAAGAATAGTCTTTTCAACAAACGGAGTTCGGACAATTGGTATCCACTTGCATAAGAATGAAATTGGACTCCTACCTCACACCATATACAAAGTTACAAAATGAATCAAAGACCTAAATGGAAGAGATAAAGCTATACCATTCTTAGGAGAAAACATAGGAGTAAGTATTTTTGACCTTGGAGTATGCAATGGTTTCTTAGATATGATACCAAAGACATAAAGAACAAAAGAAAAAAGATAAATTAGATTTCATCAAAATAAAAAACTTTTATGCCTAATATGCTTCACCATCAAGAAAGTGAAAAGACAAACTACAGAATGAACTTTTAAATCCTCTCGCAGAGAAAGGAGTCTTGAAGAAAAATACCCCTTTCCCCCTAGAACCAAAGTATTTTAGCAGTGGTACCATTCAGCTTTTTTGACAGTGTGGGGATATACAAGCTCTCATTCTCTATTGTCTTTTAATGAGTGCTTTGGCAGTGCCCATCCCTCTGAATGTTCTTTCCTTTTTATTCAGAAAGTCTACCTCTATGGATCCACTCTACTAAAAGGCTCACAAAAATACACAAAGATTAATGTACAGGGATGGCTGTTAAAGGATCATTTAACAATAGTAAACAAAAGGAAACAATCCAAAGCCTATCAATAGAGGAGAGGTTTAGCAAATCATGGTATAGTAACCATTGAGATGATGGTTGTCTTCCTATTACCATAGGAGTGCAGTAACTCTGTATAAACTAACAAGGAAAGCTGTTCACAATTGACAGAGAGAAGGGGAAAAGTCCATGACAGATGACAATATGTACAATGCCTTATTTTATACTAAACATAAAACAAGGCTATTGTGTCCATTATTTCTTAGGAGACATCAAAACATTATTAAAGAAATATGTGTTCAACTTATCTTGGTGCCGACTACAGATCAGTGCCCATATGAGAAGAAGCTCAATACCAAAGAAAAACATACAGAATTGGAATATTTTCCCTTTTAATGTTTGATTTGGGGGCATATATTCGAAGCCACTCTTTGTTTATTCTAAGATGTCTTCAAATATGTACTCCAAATTTGGTGAATATTCGTCCAGAAAATTTTACATAATACAATGACAAAATAAGAAGCAGAAATACAATTCAAATTTATAGATATGCATATATAATAACCTGGAAATATATATACCAAACAATGTTCAGTGGCTACCTCTTAGGTTAAGGGTAGAAAAAAATTTAAAAAATGAATGGAAGGGATATTATCTTTTACCTTGTACTCTCTACTCTGTTATATTTGAATATTTAATCCTGGCATTTAATACTTTCATAATTAAAAAATAAAGAAAACTTGGTAAATTAGATAAAAAACTGAAGGATAAAAATGCAACTATGTCCAGAAGGTAACACGTTTTTTCTCAAAAGTAGCTTTGTTTGCTTTTTAAAAAAATATTACTGTTTTTTTTTTCTTTCTAGTCCTGGAACACTCAAAAACTGACCACTTCCTTGAAATCATTTTAGCTCTCTATAGATTTCTTTCTTCCTAGTCAAACAGTATTAAGACAGACCAGTTTAAACTTCTTATATTTAAAAGCCCCCCATCTTGAAATCTCTCATGTGCCTCACATTCACTTTCTCTGTCAGGATAACATCTCAGTTGTGTTCAACTTTCAGTACTCACTTCTTATTATTCTGTTAGTTGGCCTGACTTCGTTTAAGATTACATGAAAAGATGTGCCAAATGGCACGACCCATTATTAAGAATCTAGAGTGTGCCAAGTTTTGAGACTTGCACAAAGTGTTTTCAGTATCACTTACTGTTTTATGTGTATGCTTGTCAAAAGCAATTACTCCTGATTCAGCAAAATTCAATGCTTTCTAACAAATGATCAGAGGGTAAACAACTCATTTACATGGGGAGGTTTATATTTTCAGAAATGCCTCAAGGGAACCTTTCCAAGAGGCTAGAAAGGAATTCAGCGAAAAGGAAACAGCAGGAGGATCCTGTATTTCTCTGCAGTTCAGCAGTACTGCTGCCAATACCAACATCATAACATTTCAGGGCTCAGTTTTCCATATTTTGAAACTTCATACAGAGATTCCATCAAGGAAGTCCCTCTCCTATCAGACCCAACTTTCTCCGTTAGTGGCTGAATATTCTACTTCATGACATGTGAGTTAAGCTGCAAAAGTCTTTACATCCTGAGAATAAATCAGAAATGATGGGAACTTGCATTAACTTAGTGGTTCTCAAACTTTGGCTTGCATCAGAATTGCCTAGAAGGTCTATTAAAAACCAGCAGATTGCTGGGCCCAACCACAGAGCTGCTGATCCAGTGAGTCGGGGGTGGGGGGGAGCCTGAGAATTTGCATTTCTAGCAGGTTTTTAGGGGATGTTGCTGCTATTCTGGGAACCGCTCCTTGAGAACCACCGTCTTAACTCTTCAGCAGCTAGGACTCCAATTCCTAACTAGATGCCTTAGCTCACTATAAGGTATGTTCCTGGCTCTCACATGTTTAGGAAGCTCAATATTAGTGTCATGGTCTCTGAATAGGATTATCCTAAGAGAAATGAATGATACTTGTGGCTGTTGTTTTTCTAAAGAAATTCATCTGGGTGCTGGTGGAAAGTGATTGATCGGTGCTGAGAGGGATTTCCAGGGGTGCTGATTATTTCGGTGTGGCAACTTCTCCGACCTTTGACACCATGGAATCAACTGGGAAGAGTGGAGACTTGGGGGTTAAACGTAGGCACCATGCTTTAAGATTTTATGGTTCTAACATTCCAAAATTCGTGGCCCCTAACCTCGTGTCAGTCCTGACTGGAATTGTCTGTGGCCCCCAAGGAGAGCGTGAGTGGAGGCAGATGTTTCTAAATCACGTCCTTAGAACTGATCATATAGATAGGTTTTGGTCTTTAAAGAAATATCTTTCTAGTTCTGACTTATAATTCAGCAAAATTACCATATTCCAGATTGGTTTGGCAACTCTGCTAGTTAATTAATAACCTTATTATTAATTAAAAGTGAAAGCTAATATTATTACAACATAAACTGGAGTTATGCCAGGAAAACTGGAATCACATAAATATCCAATTTAGTCAGCAAAACCAACGTGCCAGATGCTGTGCTAATTGTTTTATATATACTTCAGTGTTTTCTTTTTACTATGTTTTATTGAAATGGGCAGAACTTTTATTTTATCACCAATTTCGTCAAATTGATTTTCAACTGATTCATACTCATTGGCACAGTTTTCCAGAGAACTGAGGTTTGCCCATGAGAAGCCAAAGGCAACTCCAATTTTTGCTGAAAACGTCATTGGAGTGGGAGGAGGCTCTACAGACCTTCTCTCCATGCACGCTTGGGTTATAAGAAGAACACTTTTACATCTTAACTGAGAATTTTGGAGAATTATGAAATTGGTGCACATTATTAAATTTATACTAATATTTAGTATTTATAAAAGTTTTCACAGACTTTTAATGGCTTTTTGATCTTTTAAACATTCCTGTAAAAGTGTGGTTATCATTTCATTTCACAGTTAAGATAGCTGAAACATAGAGGTAAAGGGGTTTATTTAGGTCCCCAAACAGCTACTTTGTGAGAGAGAGAGAGAGAGAATATGAAGGCTAGACCCACAGTGGAGGTTCCTTCCTTCTTCCTTTGTAAGTAGTAACATGATGGAAAGAACGGACTTTCTAGTCAAACACAGCTGGTCTGGATTTCCCCTCTCGTCCTTACTAGCCACATGTCACTGAACTAACAATGATTTAACCTCTCTGAGCCTCAGTTTAGTTAGCTGTAAAATAGAGCCATCGTCTACTCCTTACTTCACGCAATTGTAGTAAAGATTAAAATTCATTATGTAAAGCATTGAGCACATAAGTATTCAAAAGATATGGTTGTTACTCGTGCATATTGGAGATTGGGATTGTAAACTGTAGGTTCCGTGAAGCCAGGAAGTATGTCTCCCTTGCTCGTTGTATTCCCAGAATGTAGCACCGTGCCTGACACAGAGAAGACATTCATTAAATGTGTGTTGAATGAATCAATGTACCACAAATAGTGGCTACTTATTCTTCGATCAGTCACATGGCTTGATTTAGATTTCAAAGTGTATACCAGGCTATTCCTGTGGCCTCAACCCATCTGCTTAGAAATCATACCAGGAGATCATGATAGAAATAGTTTGTCATTTGTGATCCTCTCTCCCAAAGAAAAAGAATAATAAATTTCAGTTTTTACCCAGAAATCTTATTGAAGCTGGAAATGCTCTGGAGCATGACACAGAGCTCAGGGAGACCTGGGTAAAGCTCAGGATAGAGGATCTTCAGCTAGGTGAACAAAAAGGAATCGGTGGGTGTCAAAAGCAAGACGAGGGCCGCCCAAACCCATTTTCATCTAGGAAACACTTTTACTTGGGGATAAATCTAAAGGTGGTGAACATGTACAGAAATGCCAGAGTTGTTCAAGGGGATAGGTTGGTGTAATCTAGTTTTTCACTGTTCTACATAATCAGGTTTGGTTTGAAATGTGTGTTGCTTTGCATGCCTTTGCAATGACAACATAAGAGAAATGCCAGAATATGTCCAGAAATAATCCTCTTCCCGGGTTCTTGCAGACCAGGCTTACCATCACTGTCCATCTCACTCATGATGTTGCAACCTCGTGTTTTTCACTTTCTCTGTCTCGACCACAGACGAACTTAGAGTTTATCAGTTCTGATCCCTCTCACTTCCAGGCGTCCAGTGATTCCAACGTGACATACTTTCCCCTCATCCGATGAACAGGAAAAGTGGGCTGATAGCCTCACCCACACGAAGGTGTTAGTGATGTATATTATTTCTCTCAAAATATTTACAATTTGAAAAACAAATGCCTGGAGAGGCTAATCCTTGTCTCAAGGGATTGATTATTTCTTTTTTCCCAAAGGGATTGATTTTTAACGATGGAATTCAGGCTTTGTACTACGTGGAACTAAGCATGAGCTAAGTAGCAACAGGAAATTAACCCTGCGATGGTTTCTCCTCACCCTGCTATGTTCCTCCTTCTCTCTCTGTCTCTGTCATCCCCTGGTCTAGATGTCACATTCAACTATTGGAGGAAAAACTCACAAAGACACAGGGTTTGGAATGGTTGTGCGGGCAGCACATTTGAGAAATACTGACTTCCATAATTGCTCAACCCAATGTATTAAAATAAAAAGATGAGACTAGAGCACAGGCAGGATCATTTTATATGATTGTGATAAATTTCTGTGCAGATTCTAATAAGTAAATGACAACACACTTAACTCCAAAATAGACACCATGAAGGAAGATCCAAAAATTGTCATTTTCTAAACCATTAGAAGTGGGCATTGTGTCTTTAGCCTAGGAGAACCTCAATCCTCGGGCAGTATTCTCGAGGGAATTAATATACTATACAATACATTCTATGAGGGCAGAGGCCTTGCTTGTTTCCTATAGAATCTATAACACTGGGCCCGGTGCCTGACACACAGTAAAGGCTTAAGAAAGATTTGTTCAATGAATGAATGAACAAACGCATTCCTCAGACTTTGGTTTTGACGATGCTTATGTTGCCACAGAGTGGTGAACGTTGAAATGGGGTGCTCACGGCAGCTGTGTAGGGATCAACGACGGAGGTCTCAGGTGCTGTCCTTCCAGCGCCATCACGGTCTGTGCTGAGTCATGCTGCTCAGGGGCTGCTCTTTGCTGACAATTGAGCTTAGGGTGCGGGTGGGGCGGGGGGAGCTAATGCACGCCAATCGCTGGGAGACTCAGGACTTTGCACCAACATTGAGTTCCCATCAGCCTGGCCAAATCTTTCTTGGAAATGCACTGCCATCTGCAACTTTTCAACCCAATCCTCCTCTCCCTCTCTCCTTCCACTGATGGCAAACCTGCATTTCCACCTTAAGGATCTCCTTGACTTTTCTTGTCCCTCCTCCAGGAAATCGTCGCAAATGCAATGCTACCTTGAGACCTACTTCTAAGTGATGCTGAAATAACACACAGGTATATATAGGAGCTAAGTCACAGAGAGACATGACCAGTTTACACTTAACTTGTGTAAATCCAGACCTGCAATTTGTTTGTAACAAATAAATAAGTAGATACATTCTCATCGTATCAAATTGATCATCTCACTCAAGTATACTTAGTAGCAACCTCTTTTCTTAGACTCATCGCCTCCCCACTACTGCTGTCACAAAGTCACCCAGATTACATGAAATAAGAAAACTATTGGTCTGGATATGCATTGGGAAGCAACAAATGCATTTATAGCACCCCTGCAATTTCAGATTTAAATGAAATTTAAAATTTGAATTTTAATTCATCCACTGCAGGTTAAAAAAAGTAGGGACAGAATGGCTCTCATTAAGCCTATTGCTTAGTATCCCTACACAGAATCCCGGATCATCTGAAGTCCTGGATGGGCATGCTTACCAAAGCTTGGTTTTACAGCTGACTCAACAACCCCACTTTGGGTAATTTCTGAGTGATGCCTCGGGTGTCCAAATACACTATGAAAAAGAGGAAATGGTTTGGAATTTGAACATCTACCTAATTTTGACACTTAATCACATATCTAAACTCACATGAACCAAGAATTCTTTGTGTGCATGGGTCTTATATTTCCTATGGAATGTTGATTTCCAGATGATGATTATGCAGTGTAGAGCACAGGGTAGATATTCAATGTCCACTTGTGGATGCATATATGAAAATATCGATTGCTAAGACTTAGAAACAGATCCAAATGAGCAGGATTCAGGTTGAAGTGTCTTCAGCAGACAGTTGGTTAATAAAACCAACAACCGAAATGCAAAAGATGCTATTTGTTCTTGAACTGAAAAATGATTCTTTCCAGCAGGCAGAGAAGGCCATTACCCGGAGGGCCCATCTTGCCAGGTCCAAGTCGTTCCCAGGGACCCCGCAGCAGCCAGCAAGCACAGTCATGAACTGGAATAACATTTACTGGAATGGGATGGAGAGGCCTCCTTTTGGATGACTTGAGGGTGATTCAGAGGAATACTTTATGAAATTTTCACAGGGTCTCAAATTCTTCCTTGTTTTCAAAAATATATGCATTTCTAGGCACAGGGCGAAAGAAGAAAAAGAGGGGAACATGAATGATTCCAGCTCATTGTCCCTGATGATTTCGGCATAGACTCTGTGGTTGCTCTTTTTTTTTTTTTTTTTAAATGTAGTCCAAAAGGCTAACGGAAACACGATCCATCAGCTGTGAAAAATGACTAAGTGCTAGCTGTTTGCAAAGGTATTAACCATGTGACTCCTACACTATGATGGTTAAAAAAAAGTCAGTGTGGGTTGCTTTTTCACACCTCTGTGTGTGTGTGTGCGTGCGCGAGTGTGCATGTGAGTGTGTGTGAGTGTGCGTGTGTGCACGTGTGCATGTGTCAGGCTTGGCCAGGTTTGCTCTTGGCCTAGGTCTGCACAGCTCTGGTTTCAGTTGTAGGCAGCCCTGGACAATTTGCCTTTTTCTTCTGTTTGGAAGCTCTGCTGATAATGCTGTTTAAAGGGCTCAGGTGCTGACAAGCTGGGCACTGTCAGTATCTAGGGTCACAGGAAGTCCATCGAATTACAGAGCTGCTTTCACGCCACACACTGGAGCAAGGAAATGAATCATGCGCCTCTTTCCCTGTCTCCCTGTCCCGGGCAGTCTAGACCGCTTCTTCAAATTCAGATTTGATATTAATTGTTTTAGCAAATACTTAACGCTATTACTGTAAATGGTAATAGTAATCCCTTGAATGTGTTTTTCCTTTAACTTTTACAAATTTTAAGGTAATCTTAAAAATCATCTATCCTTCCCCCCCCCCCCATCCTGACCCCCGCACAAACGTGCTCACACACGGGCTACGAAAGCCTGGGATAGAAACCAAGTCTTTCTGATAGTCACATCAGTAACGAGCCTCACATTTTGGCGTACATCAGAGTCATGGCGAGGAGGGGTGCTGGGAAAAACACAGACTCTTGGTCGCTACTCCAAAGACCCTAAATCCTCAGGACTGGCTCTGTGTATCTTCTACACCAAAGTCTGAGAACAACCAGTATGTTAACTTCCTGATGCGGTCTCTACCCAGTATTTGAAGGCACTTGTTTTTTTAAAGCTCTTTCTCCTGTCACGCTACCCTCTGCCACAAGCTACTCTACCAGCACGGTCCACTTAGCTACCCATCTTAGCTCTCCTGAGGCTTGCTGGCACTTCTCCTCTTTCCCTCAGCCCCCACGTGCTGGCTCTTCAAATAGCCAGCTTTGCAGTTCTGGAATCATTGATCTGGGCCCCTATATATAGAATAAGAGTTGTATTAGATACATTTCTGAAATGCCTTCTTACTCTAAATGCTGTGTTTCTCTAGATAGCTAGTAATTTTCTCTACTTGTGCTGTTAGATTATCGAGCGATCCCACAGCAGCTGTTTTGGCTCGTAGGATTTCCCAATCTGTCTGTTGGCCGCCGGTTTGGGAGGCGTCTTGTCCCATCAGACAGACTTAGCAGAAACAGTGTCTGGGGGTGTGGCTCATCAGGAAGTCGAAGAGAAGGACACACTAACTGGAGACGGGAGGGCGGAGCCCAGGAAGGAGGCCAACGGCAAGGGGGGTGATGCTGAACACAGGGTGAACATTTAGGTAGTCTAGGCTAGTGGCAGGTATACACAGAGCTAAATCCAGAAAGCAAAATCCATTGAAGAACCAAAGGAAATTCAAGTATTACAAACAAATACTGGGGGTGATGTTTGAAGAGGGATGTTTGGGGACCTAGGCTAGTGGCAGGGACACCCAGGTCTAAATCTCAAAAGCCAAACCTGTTTAAGAACCAAAGGATGGTAGGTATCGTAAACAAAATTTGGGGCATGGCTGCAGAAGGGTATCGGGAAAAGAAGCACAAACTCAGAGTTGGCTGACAACGACTTTTGATTTCTCCTTCTCTGTAAGATGCCAACTGTGCTTGCCACCTTTCCCCACAGGCAAAGGGATTTCAGCCTGTGTTCTCAGCCCCCTCAGGCTTTGGACTGGTCTGGCCGGAGCGTTCAGCGTAATGGGAGGTTTGGGCCCACCAATGGGTGGTGTGCGAGATCGGACTTGCTCTGTTTCCAGGATCTGCGATTCATGGGATGGGGACTGAGAAAGCTTGGAGAAGTTGCAGCTGTCCCCCACTTACGTCTGCAACATCCACCTAGTCCCCATGACTGCCTTTTGGCCTTGGCGCCCCAATTTTTACCCGTTTCTTGGAGCTTTGCCAGCTGACTTGAGGGAAGTTTGTATTAGTTCCCTAGGGCTGCCCTCCCAATGTACCACAAAACCAGTGGCTTCAACAACAGAAATTTATGGCCTCACAGTTGTCAAAGCTGGAAGTCCCAGATCAAGGTATCAGGAGTGTTGGTTCCTTCTGAGGACCGAGAGGGAGAAATCTGTTCCATGCCTTTTTCCTAGGTTCTGCTAGTTTACTGGCACTGTTTGGTACTTCTTGGCTTCTGTTGTATTATCCCAATCTCTGCCTTTATCTTTACAAGCGTTCTCCCTGTGTGTGTGTGTGTGTGTGTGTGTGTGTGTGTGTATCCCAATTTCCCCTTTTCATAAGGAGACCAGTCATATTGGATTAGGGGCCCATCCTACTTCAGTATGTCCTCATTTTAACTAATTAATTCTGCAATGACTCTATTTCCAAATAAGATCATATTCTCAGATCCTGGGGCTAGGACTTCAATATATGATTGAGGGAGAGGCACAATTCAAGAACCCTTTAATAGGGCTCTTGCCTAGTTTTTTCCAACCTATTTTTCTTATCCCTGCAGCTAACTGCACCCTTAGCTATTGACAGGAGTTGAGCTTTCAACCAGATAGATCATTTGGAATCATGATACTGATTGCTAGTCACCTGACTTCACAAAGCACACAGCCTCGAATCCTTCTGGCACACTCTGTCTACCAGATCAGACTCTCCTGGATAGCAAGGCTGTCCTAGGAAAACATCGAGTGTGTCTGGAAACTTGGAGTCAGTGCTTTGCCCTGTTTCCTCTCCCCTGTTTTGAGGCCCATGCTATAGACAGGCTAGCACTCTCTACCTTCCTCTATTTCTCAACACATCCTCTGCTTATTCACACACTCCTTCTCAGGACAGCTCTGTGAAGGCAATATCTTGGAAGCATCATAGCTGACCTCCCAAAGCAATAATAGTGCTTCTTACAGGCTACAAATGCATTATTAATTAAACTAATAAATCATGTAGGTTAAAGCAACACTCCTGTGCTTTAGAATTCACAAAGTACCACCAAGAATATTCCCAAAAAGTCACATGTGGACTATTGGTACTTGAACTATGAGAGACCTACAGGAAATCTATAGGTAATGTGACTTCAACAATGGATTGAATTATCAGAAAGTGAACAGGCATCTATATATCTACTTTACCGTTACATTTAACTCACTGGATTATTCCCGAAATCTCATTAATCATTCATTTGACAGACTTCTGCTTTGAGCATTAGCTCTGCACTAAGTACTATGCTAGATCTGGAGAGTATAGATGAATGAGAGCTAGTTTCCAATGTGAAGGTTATCAGCTTCCCCATTCCCCTTTCATGAAATTATTCAGAAGACAAAGAATTTGACTAGATGATAGAAATGACTGAACTTGCCAAGTTCACAAGAAGAACGTGAAAAGATTGATTTCTTATATCTGGGTGTGAAATGAGCAGTAGAGGTGGGGGGTTTGGACTGTGACTTTTGTTTAAACATCAAGACCATCACATTCTGTGGAGATGGTTTGTAGTTAGAAGCTAATTAGTTCTCTTGCAGTGAACTTGGATAATCTCCTTCCTCTGACATAACTGTGAACCCTCCCCAGGAGCCCCGGAAGGCCCCAGCACATCAGGGCCAATGACTATGGTTGGATGACATGTAGAAGAGCATCTCCAACAAAAATAACAGGAGTCCAGAGAAGGAGCAGGGTGGGGGTGGGTGGCAGGGGTGTGAGGGTGGTGCTATGGGGGGGTGCTAAAAAAAGAGGGGCTGGGAAGCTGCTAGATTTTCATATCTGTCACAGTAGTAACAGATTCTGCCAGCACAGCTGCCCCAAGCTTTCTCCTGTTTATGGTAAAATGGCAACGAAGGGAAATTGTAGATGGATATTACCCAAGGAACAAATTTTCTTGGAAGCCTGAATTCATGCAGATAAATTGGCCTTTAGGCAAGTTAAGAAAGAAGGAAAAGAGAAAAGTTCCTATATGGAACACGAGGCAATTTTCTGTTAGTTCAGGCTGTACATCTTGGCCCCACCTCGGCCACCTGGGTGGACTGCTCCTTAACATCTTCTCCATTACCTGCATGCTTGGGTGGCCCATGGCTACAAGCTCCCCATCCGCACTACAGAGACTGGCCTGCAAGGAATCATTAGACCACCAACGTGATCTCAGCACGACCATGTTAAGTAGGCTGAAGTCAGAGACTGTGAATAGGTGTGGCCAACCCAGCTGCATACATGGATTTTAGAAGTCACTCCAATTAAATTACCTTGTTCTGGGTAGCTCTGGGTATTGTACTCTACTATTGACCCTCACTCTACAGCTGAGACTTCTCCAGTGTTTTAATTTTAGCTGAGGTGGTCTTCCCTCAGCTTAACAAAGAGCTCTAGTCTTCTGAGCCAATATGTTTACCTCTTTCTCTTCTTCTTCATCTTCTTCCTCTTCCACTTTCCACTTCAATTCTTCATCTGTTTTTACTCTCATAATGGTTCTATCTTCTGTGCTCCTTAAGATCTTCATAACTAGCACTATTATTGCATATCTTGCCTTTAGGAGAGTTATATCTATGCAAGTCTTCCCCCTGCTCACCTCTCATTCTCCCCACCACCTAGATTTCCTGGTGGCAGAAGCTGTGTTTTAGTCACCCGAGCCTCTTGCACAATGCCTGGCAAGGATGGCCATTTATGCCAATCTGGAGGTGAGAGAGGGGCAATTTCAATTTCCAAACAAACATCTCATGGTGATGACACAGACATTTCACATCAAATCAAACTTTATTTCTGAATCGAGTGTCTATAGAGGGAAAGACAGTGTGCGGGAGAGTATAGAAAGAACATTGTCATAGTTCCTGACCTCAAGCAAGTGAGCTTGCCATCCAGTTAAAGTGGCAGCACAGATAAATAAATGGCTCTATAATAACTTACAGGCAGGGTAGGTGGATGACAGGGGTAAATGCACGCAGCTCAAGGTCAAGAAACCCAAAGACTAATCTCAGCTTTTTCAGGAGCAAGTTATAAACCCATTTTCTCTGGGGCTCAATTCTTGAACAAAGTGAAGGAAATCAACTCCATTAGTGTTTTCCAAAGTATGATACACAATTTTTTTAGGTGACAGAAAGAATTCAGAATTAAACAAGAAAAAAAATCACAAGATAAGAAAGTTATTTCCTTTTAAATTCTCTTTTTGGTCACAAAAAAAAATGGGGCAAGGAGCAGCCTCAAACTCAATGTCTTTACCTATTATAGCAGGACTGAACAACATTTTGTTTTCATTTTATTTATTGTCAGGCAAATTTTTTGCAAGTTTTTGGCCACTTATGCTAATAAGATTTACTTTTAAAATAATGTGTTTAAAGATTTATTTATTTACTTATTTGACAGAGAGTGGGAGAGAGAGCAAGAGAAAGCACAAGCAGGGGGAGCAGCAGAGGGAGAGGGAGAAGCAGGCTCTTCACTGAGCGGGGAGCCTGATCCCGGGCTCCATCCCAAGTCCCCAAGATCATGACCTGAGCTGAAGGCAGATGCTTAACCTACTGAACCACCAGGCACCCCTAAAATAATGTGTTTTAAAAAAATAAATGAGTTGATTCCAAGAAATATATCAAAAAAATAATAGACCATTTCATGTGAGTGTGACAAAGTTGTAAATGTGGGGCTGGGATATTCAAAGTTTAAGCGATACCAAATAAGCAACCCCAAGATTCTTTTCAGCCCTGTGCTTCTTTTGATTTTGCAATTATTTCCAAGGGAAGATTGTGGCTAACAAGAGATAATATGTACATCAAGGTGATTTGCTGACAACACAATATGGGAAAGGATCCACTAAGGAAAATAAGATAAAAAGAGAGAGAGGCAAACCATAAAAGACTCTTAACTCTAGGGAACAAACTGAAGGTTGCTGGAGGGGAGGAGGGAGGTAGAGGGTAACTAACTGGGTGATGGGCATGAAGGAGGGCACTCGATGTAATGAGCACTGACTGTTACATGCAACTGATGAATCACTAAACTACCCTGAAGCTAATAATACACTCTATGTTAACTAACTTGAATTTGAATTAAAAAAAAGAACTAATCTGTGATATAGATATAGATAATAGAGATGTAGACATAGATTTAGATTGTTATATAAAGAGATACAGATAACAGATATGCAGATGTATATGCAGATATAGATAAGCAGATAGCAATAATATCCATAATTATGAATAATTATCTATGATACAGAAAAAAGTGACAGATATGTTTCCATCTTCCTCTCAAGGGGAGAGATAAGTCTTTGAATTCTTCAGTTTGGATTTCTCTTAACTTAGGGGAAATGCTATTTTTTCAAGTTTTAACCTGCAGAGGTATTTAACCTGCCTTGTCTCAAATGGACAAGATTACTGAAAATTTCAAGGGAAGTGGCCTCACATCAAAAGAGTGGTTGGACGGTGGGAACTAAAGAGAGGGCTGCAAGTCTCTTCTTCTCAAATGCGACAGCCTCTCAGATGAGGTGGTCTGTACTGAAAAGCTGGGGTTAGAGCTGGGGTTCCCATGATCCCTGTGGGCCCTCACCCCAGCCCCCACCATCTACGTGCGGCCTGGGCAAGCCATCAGAGCCAGTGACCAGGTGTGAGGCCAGTGAAAGAGGACTGCGCCCAACCAGCTCCGGCGTTGTGGAAGAAGACACAGAAACATGGGGATGGAAAGATCTCTTTTCTGGACATCTCTGAGCTCTCAGACCCCAAGAAGAAATGATATCAAACTTCTCATCAACCTTGGTGAGTGAAGCACTGAAATTAGATTTTTAAGAAAAAATATAATGTGACCTCTGGACTTTAATTTGTGGGAAATTGCACTCATTTTATTGAGGAAGGAGGAATGGAAGAAACTGGAAAGGCACAGGCTTTCTTTTCACACCCTCTTCCCTTTCTTCCTTTCCTCTTCCTCTTTCTCTTTTCTTTCCTTCTACCTACCAATCACACATATATGCATACAAATTAAATGTTATTTCATATAATATATACAACATATTATTATAATAATATAAGAAACCACATACCAATTATTACATGCATAAAAGATACAAAAAAAATTATAACTGAGACATGGTATCTTAGGTGTCAAATAGCTTATTCCATATCCAACACTTGGCCATGACATGGCCTCAGCACACTGATGAAATGCCAGAGCATATGCTCTCAGGGCTCTCATCCTCATCTTACGAGCACACGTTTAATTAAACCCAGTCCCATGCTGTGTTCTCACAGTCGACATCATGTCTGTGTTCCTCTGCAGAAGTGCTGTGCACCTCCCCTTGGATGTGTCACGTAAGTATAATTTGCAGTTGCACATAATTACTTTTCAAATGTTTCCACATAACACCTAGCAGAGTGCCACGTAGATATTATTTGTGAAATGGATGGATGGATAGATACCTAATAAATTACATTAGTTTAATTTTCTCTACAGTCAAAATTTCCCACCCCATAAAACCCTGAGGAGGCCTTTCCTCTGACGTTTCACTTCCAGCCTGGCGAAGTGGAAAGCCGTGATGAGTATGGCAGTTTACTGCACCATATTATACAATTAGTCCTCCTCCAAACACTGTGACATTTAGGAACATAGTGTCATTTTCAGACACAGCCAGTTACAATGAGTCTGAGTAGAGCCTGCAGAAAGAGAAAGACCCTAGGAGAAGTGTCTAGCCAGGCGAAGAAGGGAAAGTGGGCTCTTTTACCGCACCATCTCATCTGGTCACTGAGCTTTGTGGCTGAATAGCAAGTTAGCCTGCCTTTATTTTTGAGGATAAAACAGGAATATTTAGCACTGCCAAGAGGAAGAATCCACATTTTTTTTTCCATGAGAATTGCGGCCAAGGGGGCATTTTGATAAAATGGGTTCAGAGATCCCAGTTCGTGCCTGGTTTCTATTAAATATTCTCATCTTTCCAGTGAAAAATGGGAAGCAATTTCATGCTTTCATTATTCAACCCGATCTGGTTTCACCAAACACTCCATGGTTGTGGTCAATTCAAAAAGATGAAATATGTTTCCTCACTTGAACATGCAGTTAGGAGGGAGGCCTGCTGGGTATTAGACCCACTGTGGTGGCCATTCTTAATGGCAGAAACACGTGCTTGATGGCAGAAACACGTGTCAACAGAAGCCCAAAGATTGTCTTTACTGAGAATATTAAACTTGACCTTAATTTTGTCCATTTAGTCTGAAGAGTTTTAATCAACTAAGAATACTTCCACAGAAGGCCTCAGATTCAGTTTCCTTGGTGTCCCGACAACATCTAGAGTGATGTTATAAGGAGTTATTCATATTAAGAATTAACGATGTCATCACCATTCTGATTTTTCTGCCCCATTTCCACCCAGTGGCGCATGGAACCTCGTGTCCTAGGACTGCCAGCCATTCCCTGCCTCCTTCTCATTATTCATTCCCTCGTGGGCTCTCTGGCTGGGCTCCCTCAGATTTAATGAACACTGATTATTAGTGCGTTCTGACTGAAAGCTAGAATTAAGAATAGAGCGAGATGACAAACTTCCAAAATGAGAGAATTCTGGGTTCTGCCTGAGGAAAACAACATTAACCCAATATCCTTAGATCATGTGTGGAATGAACCTAGCTAAGCCCCAGTTTCTCCATCTTTAAAATGGAAATCCTAGTAGCATTTTCAGGAGGCTGTTGGAGAATTGAAGAGTTTATGTGCATGCTGTGACCCTAATAAGTGAGGGTTACCACTACTTTTTGTTGAGAACAACAGTTACTCCCTACCATCCTGTTTAACCTACCATTCTGTGTACTTCTTAACTAAGACACATTTGAAAACTCTTTGGTGAAAAAGAAGCAAAAATCAAAAATATTCCTTCAAAGATGCTGAGAACGAGATGGAGGAATCGTAAGTAAATGTATCTGAGGAAGAGAGAGGCCGGGGCTAACACAGGTTTTATGAATTCTCCTGGGTCGACTTTAATGCCTCCAACTAAGTTCTGTGCGTCCAGCTTGCCTCCTGCCCCAGTCCTTCCCAGATGTTCCTGCTGGGTGAACGCGGTTTTGCCAGACCATGACAGTTCCTTGCTCAGAAACCTTCGATGACTTCCTATGATTTACAGAATTGTATCCCAAACCACATGATCAGTTTTGAAATTCCTTTAAAACTTCATCACTCTTTTTCATACGCTCCAGCCAGATCCGACATGTTTTCTTTCGACAGCATGCTCTATTCTTTCCTGCCCAGCACTTTCTGTACATGGTTTCCTTCTCTAGAAATCTTACGAGGAGCCTACTTCAAAATATGATTTTCTCCCTGGTATTCTTCCCTAATCCCACCAGTAAAGAAGAAGTCTCTTGGACTTCTGAATTTCTAAGTACTTTTTATGTACCTCTGTAATGCCTATTAGAACATTCTGTACTGTTATTGTGGTTATTTTTCTAAGTTTCATCTCACAGATTGGATGAGTAGCTACTTAAGGCACCACTGACATTTTAATTCTAGTCCACACAACACCTAACACATGGTATGTGCTCAATACATGTTTACTGGATAAATGAGTGAATGGCAGGGATTGTATTAAAATTTCTCAGTGTGGTTCAAATTTCCCAATATTTAGTGTTATCTGAAATTCTTATTTTTATATTCAATATTTGTTTGTTTTCCTTCCATTCCTCTAGGCTCCCCATGGAACAGGGGTCTTGGGCCACGTTGTGTATGCCTGGTCTATAGTAGGCCATCAATTAATATTTTAATAACAATGATATTAATAATAACGACAAAGGTAAAAATTTCTGGGCAGCTACCACATGTCAGACTCTATATAGATTATCTCTCTAAATCTCAAATCAGCTCTATGAAGTAGATCTTCCTTTTAACAGATGAAGAAAAAGGCTTCTAAGAGTTTAGAGAAGATAACAGGCTCAGATCTCAATGTTCTAAAGAGTGTAACTGAGACTTTAACTTAGCCATCTGACTGCATTCCTTGCTCTACGGCCTCCATATGCAGTCCATATTTAATAAACCAAGTGAAACACGTCCACTGCCTTATGTGATCAGAAACTATCGGATTGCATTACTCTTCAAGGCAACAATTTTTAACATTTCATCTTCAAGTTCTTTGCACTCCCTTCCCCAGTGAACCCCGTTTCTGTAAGGAACTATGTGACCATGGCATATCATTTCTTACCATAAATAATAGTTAAAAAATTTATCACTTTGGACACTCCAATTACCGGTAGATAATATTTTCTTCAAAGAGACATGCTATGGATGAAATATTTGTGTCCCTCTAAAATCCGTATGTTGAAATCTATTCCCTCAATGTGATGTATTAATAAATGGGGCCTTTGGGAGGTGAGTAGGTCATGAGGATGGAGCCTTCATGAATGGCCAGTAGTGCCTTTATGAAAGAAGCCCCAGAGATCTCCCTTGTCCGTTTGCCATATGGGGTTACGGGTCCAAGGCACTGGCCATGAGCCACAGAGTGTAAACCAGATACTGAATCTGCTGGTGCCTTGATCTTGGACTTCCCAGCCTCCAAAACTGTGAGAAATAAATGTCTGTTGTTTATGAGCCTCCCACGTGTGGTATTTTTGTTGCATGGGCTAAGACAAGACAGATATTGGAACAATGTGGAAGATCAAATGCAGAAACACGATTTTAACAAAAGGATAGATTGCATGACAGTAATTCAGAAGCCAATAAATTAAAAGAAAAAATAATTAGAAATAGCAGATTTGGTGAGTGTACACAGATAGAGTCTTGATTTTTGGCTTTTGAAGCATTTCCTAAAATTTCCTAAAGTTTTCATACTGGGTCCTGAGAAAGACTTGAGGTGATTCTTAAAAATAGAAATTCCAGGGCCCAACCCCAGATCTACTGATTCAGAATCCCAGGGTGGGGGTGGGGGAAGGAAGGAAGAGATGTCCCAGAAGAATATTAGATTTAAGTAAATCTGGGAAGACATTCAAAGAATGTTTATTCATGTGAGTAATACAGGATGCACAGAGATGATAATATGAGGCAAGCAAGAAGGCTTTATGAAATTCTTTACCTGGAGAAAAAAAACATTAAAAGCTACTGCATACATCTTGTATTTTTTTTTGTCTCTTTCCATCATTTCTCATGTATTTAAGTTCAGAATTCAATAATTACCTTAGATGAAAGATTTAAAAGTTCAGGTTTTTTTGTTCATTTCTTGACTCTAAGGGCCTGTTCCTTTCTTTTACTTATAATGTACACACGCGCGCACACACACACACACACACACACACACTCCGTTCCGTGGCAGTAACAAAATCCTCACATTCCAGATATGTCTTAGTGAAGCATGATGGCTACGAATTCTTAATATTTTCACGTTACTTAGAGCACCAGTAGGTAGGTTACCCTGGCCCCGTTCCCAGAATTTAACAGTAGGGGTCTTGTGAAATGCTAAACGATGTGTATAACAGTATTCAGGTTCTCCAAGAGCCAATCCGTCAAAACATTTGCTGCTTTGAAAATGTGTTCTTCAAAAAAAAAATGGGCATATGGAACTTATTACTCTGCCTGGTGGCGTTCAGGCAGCAGAATCCAAAATAAGCAGAAAACCCTTTTGAGGACACCATCCTACCTTAAGGTAATAGGGTCTCTAAAACTGTCCTTCCCCGACCTAAGAGGTATAGAACTCACAGGAAATCACAGAGTTCCAAAGACTTTCCTGGGCTCCAAAGGTTGGAGTGGCATGAAAGTAGGCAGAAGCTCTGAAAAGACCGAAGAAGTAAGATTTAAATCAAAAATCTGAAAATATTTTGACCTGTTTCAGTAGTGCTCTCTCAGCTGGTATCCCTTTCTGGCTCAGTCATTGGCCCATAATTGTTTAATAAATACCTGTGAACAAATAAATCTGGCATTTTATGGCTATCTACTCAAGTAGAGACTAGAATGCATAATTACACACTTGTGGAAATTTGATGGATGGAAGAGAAAGCAAATTCCCTTAATCCCCAGGGAATAAAAGAGACATTTCCACAAAGAAGAAAACAATCAAGAAGAGGAACACGATTAGCCTCCTCTTATTTATTCCCTCCCCACTGATATCTATGTCACAGGGATTTAAGAGGGTTGGATGTGTTTTTTAATTTACATGTCCTTATTTAATTGAAATAGTAAAATATCAAAGGAAGCTGATCGATAGAAGTCATGAAGGATCAACTTACTTTCTTTGAACCCGCATAACACATGCTGGACTAGGTATTAAAAGAACACCCACGTTTCATTTTCATTAGCAGCAAGGACAGAAAATGCTGTTATCAGTCATTGCAGACAGCAAGAACAGAATTTAGGTTTCGAAGCTGAGAAGCCTCAAACTCCTTGCTGTGTTTTATTATGCATAACTGAAATTCTTCACAGTTACAAAAGTGTAAACTCCTCTTGATTGCATCAATATGTACTTGGAACAGGGAGATACGTAGACCACTCATGGTGAAGGAACGCTAGCTACATTTAGATTGGTTTTGAAGGTATAAAAGCAAGTCTGGAAAGCGTGGCTTTTTGTCAACGACGTAGGCATTTCATTTCTAATTTCTTGAAGATCATAAGACAAATATGTTGCCTCGCTGTAAAATCTCCCTCACTTGAAATTTCCTGTTAAAGACAGGTTTTTTTAGCATGTTTGATCCCCCCCCCTCAACACTGAAGAGCATTACATGGGCCCCTCTTTGATGGTTTATATTCTCTCAATGCAATGCTCACTTGTGCTCGTTACCTTATTTTTCACTATTTCATGATTTGTCTTTTGTATTTTATGAGTGCTTCCTTTGGGATTTTTTTTTTCCTAGAAAAATGACAAGAATGATCCACATAAGCCTATAAGAGAGGTTGTAAAATAAACATTATACCACGTGTGGGGTAAAAAAAAAAAAAAAACCAACTGCAAATGGCTGTTCTCACTTTCTGGCATTTACACACATGGCCATCTGTTTGAGGGCTGTTTCACTTGGCTCTTGCCCAACCTTTATGTAACCGGCCGATTGAAAGGAAATGACATCACCAAGTTTCCTGAAGACTATCACTGGAGCCTCAAAAAGTTAGGAGACAAATTGCTTAGTAAAGAGAAAGATGTTTTCAAATGTCTCTTTTTCCTTTCCACCCCTTTCATTCTTTTTCTAGCATTTCTAACCATCTCTTTTCCCTTTTCTGTACCTTCCGTGTTGAAATACTTGTCAATATTTTTGCTATCCACTTGGGGGCTCCTTTTGTTTGATCTGTAAGGAAGTTAGAGAGAAAAACATGCTCTTTTGGGGGGTTTACACAATAAGATTATCAGGTGTTGAAAAGGAAGGAGTTTTGGGACCTAACAGCCGGTAATAGATTTGACTGACTTCTTCGTTCAGGTGACAGCAGGTTTTGAACCTGTAGACCTGACCTTTTCTGAGGTAATCCTCCCAAGACCAAAATTGTTCTGCTACAGAGGGATACCTCAGCTATCCCCCCGTTCAGCTCACAGAGCATGAGTGAATGGAGAGGAACATTTGGAAAGTATATCGTATTTGTTGCCTACACCAAGACATCAAAGCTAGGAAGGGTGGAGGCTTTTATAGCACAGTTTATAGATCCTCTCACCCCAGTGTCTCAGTAATTTGCACCACTGGACCAAGGAGCCCTTTCATCCGATTGCAAAATTAAGCCATCTCTAGGGGAACCCTAGCACCTGTTTTTAAGGCTCACGGTTGTATGGAAAAAGTATTAGTGTTAGAGGAAATTAAATATATACCTGCTGTTCAAACTTTCTCAGGATCTCGGAGTAATAGAGGGACTCATTTACGCAGGAATCTCTTTAGGCTCCTATGTTAAAACTGTTTTGGGATTTTTAAATGCCTTCATAGGATCCAATCTGCTCGTGGTCTACTATCATAATGCCCTGCATCTGCATTCTTCCAAGTAGGGATGAGAGCGTCACTTTAAAAGTGTGTCCTATTTGTTCGTACCTGATTCATTTAAAACTGCCCCCCCACCCCACAGCCATTTGCTTCTCCACTTTTCCAAAATCACCGTGGGCAGTCGATTCTTTGGGGGCCCCACCCAGATTGCCTTTGCCAGCTGGTGCATCTCCTCAGGTGTTCTGAGTTCTTTCTGGAGAATGGCCATTAGCTGATGAGAGCCAACTGCTGGGGAAGTGAAAGCGTCACCATTCCCCCCACCTTCCCGAGTGGCGCACGACTGCCAGGTTCAGGGATACAAAAGCCTGGCCACATAGCACAGCCGCAGCAAGGTGAGACCCATCCGTGGTGTGATTTGTGCTGCAGTCTCCCGTGCGCCAGTCAAGGCCATGCTTCGCCCAAGGCCGCATGCTTCCTTGGCTCTTTCCCCTTCACTGTCCGGCTTACCCTACTTCCTTTCTGGTTTATCCTAAAGATCTCTCCCTCCAATCGCATGTATCTGAAGCCCTTTCTTAGGCTCTGTTTCCAGGACCTCCTACCCAAGATGCGCTGGTTATCGACCATGGTATCT
Organism: Ursus americanus; assembly: GCF_024610735.1. Classification (NCBI taxonomy): domain Eukaryota; kingdom Metazoa; phylum Chordata; class Mammalia; order Carnivora; family Ursidae; genus Ursus; species Ursus americanus. The sequence continues at coordinate 34,785,005 of NC_142141.1, read as the reverse complement.
GAATGAGGAAGTTACAAAGAGCTAATACACAGGTGTCTAAAGCCTAAGGAGGGCCCCTACCAGAGTTTCTACTGCAAGCCAAGAGGGGAAGCTGGGGAACTGAGTCAGCAGCCGTATCTAAGGAAAAAAAATCAAGGTAAGAATGTGAGAAAGAAGGAAACAACAGTGCTAGTCACATTACTTAAAAGAATTTTGAAAAGGTGATGAAGATTACAGAGGTAGACGACAAAATGTTGCTTAGATTTAAAAGAGTTTTAACACACGCGAATTATGAAAATCTCGAGGACGCAGAAAAGTAGAAAAATAATATCAGAATCATTTATTCTGGCTATCCAAATATAGCCACGATTTTGGTATATTTCCTTCCAGTTTTTTTCTGTCTATCTATATTTGTGTTCATATGTATCTATTTACATATATTTATACATTGAGAACTGCTATGGATACAATTTAATATCCTGAATTTTCTTCTCGAATATTGCATACACTTTTATGTCAGGTAGTACTCTGAAAATCTGATTTCTGATGTCTACCTAATATTAAATCCTATAGATTTACTATACTTTAAATATATTCCTATCATCAGAAGGTAGGTTACCACTAGTCTTTTATTGATTATAACACTGATGTAAGGAATAATAGCCTTCTACATAAATCTTGGTGTTCATTTCAGATTTTCGTTTATAGCCTACATTTATAGTAGTAGAATTACTGGTCAAGCACCTGGAATTTTAAATAAACCGCCAACTTACATTTAAAATTTGCCTGCACTGCAAGAGTCATTTCCCACAAAGGATGTGCCAATGTATAATTGCTCCAATAAGAATGCCATTTTATAACACCGTTACCAACATTCCATGTTATCAAACAAATTAAATGGAAGCAGATTTAGTACATTAAAACTAATTTTGTAGTTAACATCATATTTGTGTGTGTGTGTGTGTGTGTATGTGTGTGTGTGTGTGTTGCTTGGACCTTGTTTCCTCTTACTTCAAGACGAAAGTTGTTTTTGTTAACTCTAAAAATCAGCATGTTCTTGATTGCCTTTGCCCTTTTTCATGTGCTGTATTCAAGCCTACAAAAAGAGACCCTAAAGAAACCCTAGGTTCGAAACCATGAAACGAACTGAATTGCCAGAGGTTGAGGGAAGAAAAACATAGTCCGTCAACTCCTTGTTTTGGAGGCAGGAGGCCAAAACAATGAGTTGAATTCTTTCCCTCCACTAGAGTAAACTGATTCTTCACTCGGTTGAATTGTCTTTGTATATTGACATATTACACCCCAAACGCAACTCCTCTGTGCTTCGTCTTACAGACGTTTCAGCCCCCCAGTGAACCTTAGCACACACCTGAGCGATCAAGAACTGTGAGCAGTATCGTGGGACATTGTAGCAGTGAGAGCACGCAAGTCGGCATGGTACAGGAGAATTTAAACTAATGTGGAAATACATGGCAAGAAGAAGCGTGCCAATGACCCAATGATGGCTGGCAGGCTGGAAAAGGAAACACGGAAGGTGAGGATTCTGGAGAAAAGTGCACAGGAGCACCCCTGCAGGGCCACGCAGGGCCACGCAAGCCACGGGGAAAGGGAGCCAACCATCCTCAGACTTCTCCCCTATTTCCTGAAATTTCTCTTAAGGAATTGGGTCTGGTGTGTTCCTTATTTTAGAATGCACCAAGGGACATGCTAGGTCATCATTGACTTACTCATCCGATAAGCATGCTATTATAAATAACACCCAAACGCTTCCGTTATTTGATTTACAATAGTGAGCAAATTGTGCGTGTGTGTGTTCGCTATATGTACGCATTTGTGGGCATATGGTTTCAACGATACAACATCACTGTTAATTTTCCAACGAACTATATGCTTTGTTAACGGTGTGGAGACTAGAAGAGAACAAAGAACAAAAAGGAGACATGTGAGAGAAACAAACAGAGTAGGGGAGGAGGATCCCTGGCATAATTGGGGAGGAGTGGAAAAGCAGAGGAAGGGGTCAGCGTTCATGCCTAGCTAAAGTCTGCAGCAGTGAACACTTTGATACAAGGCGGATTTAAATTCTCTGTGACCGAACAGACCATTTTCCATTTGCTGCTTCTTTGACACTCAAATTCATAATGGTGGTCTTCCCCATAAGGTGCTTTCCCAAAACCCCCATTTTCGTTCCCTTTCTTTGTTCTTTTTCTTTTTCTTTTCCTTTTAAGTATGGTGCTGCCATTTGGTGACCCTGATGCTCATAAATTCCACACAAAAATACATTTTGGCACATAAATGAAATATGTTTTTTTAAATGTTGTAATCTTTTTTTTAAGATTTGTTTATTTATTTGACACACAGAGGGAGAGAGAGATTGAGCACAAGCAGGGGGAGAGGCACAGGGAGAAGGAGAAGCAGACTCCCCGCTGAGCAGGGACCCCCCCCCCCCCCCACCATGTAGGGCTTGATCCCAGGACCCTGGGATCATGACCTGAGCCGAAGGCAGACGCTTAACTGACTGAACCACCCAGGTGCCCCTAATGAACTACTTTTTAAAAGAAAACACAGTTTGAGGCGTTGCAGGCTTTGCTTGCTTATCAAAAATAATTTGATGAAGTTTTATCTTTAAAAACGTGTTCGGTTCAGTCAAGTAATGTTGGCTTTTAACTAAATTTTGTCCCTGAAATGAGTTGCCCTCGAATTGTGCACAGCTTTATTTACCTCTGTTCTTTGTTCTTGCCCTTTCCCTGACTACCCATGAGTTAAAATATGAACCCCAAAAAGTTTAGCTCCCCGAAGAGTCATGGCTGTGTCAGATTGAACCGCGTCAACTTTCATATTCTCTAGCTGGTGATTCAGAAATTTGATATGCCTTAAATATGACTTTGAAGCTGATGTTTAGCAAGTGTGCACCATATTTTATCAATTCCCTAAGATTTGTTTTCTACAGAGAAAAGATTTGATGTCAAAGGATATCTTTAGGTGGCAAAACTTCAGGGCCCTTCAGACTCGTATGTGAACTCTTTAAAGCCGTTGGGTCCCTGAAGTGCTGAGTGTGTGGAGGGAGGCATGGATGGTGTCTGAGATAGGCTTCGGGGTCTCCGAAGTGTCTGATTTTGCACCTCTTCCTCTCAAGGTGCAGTCGTGGATGAGACTGCTCTGAATGACTGGTGGGATAGGAATTGAGCCTATGGCTACTTGACATACTCTTGTAGAAAGATTTTTAATGTGTTGACCAGTAGACCATTCGGCTGAGGTAATTTTATATTATGTAGCATGGATGATTTAAAAATCTAAATCCAATAAACACATAGAAGACACACCCTACCTTAGCTATGTGTGGTTATATGTACGTGTGTGTGTGTGTGTGTGTGTGTGTGTGTGTAGCTTTGACGTATACATACAGTATCTGTGTGTATGTGTATAATTTAGAAACCCTGCTTTAGCTATGTGTTAGTTTTTTCCCTCTGACCATACGATTCTATTTTAAACATGAAGTAAGATGGCTTAAAAATATTAATTATAGAAGCCAAGCTTCTCTGAGTCATGCAGTGACCTTCCTCCACCCTACCCCCACCCTGCCACCTCCCCTGTTACTTTTGTGCCTTTGGCATAACCAGCTTTCTTTAATGAGACAGAGATTTCCTTTCCAAGAAATGAGTGCTAGCTCCAGACTGAAAAGATGAACATGCTAATGGGGGTGTCTGGCTCCCCCAAACTGATTTCTCCAGGTGTGTGTTACAGATGCACTGCTATTTTGCCGGTTGCTTTAGAGTCTGTGTTTTTCAGCGGCATTGTCTGTATCTAAGGGGATAAGACTGACCACTAAGAAAAAAATATAATGAACTTACACCACGGAGAGTTTTTCTACTTTCCTTTTCCTTTTGGTGGTGGGCGGACCTTGGTCTTGCAAAGGCAAAACTCACAAGAACTTTATACCTTTGGCTTAAACATTAAACAGAAATAGAAGAATTTAGAACGTTTGCCCTGAATGAGTAGACAGATGAGTTCAGCCTCAGGAAAAGTTGGAATGGGTTTCCTCCAAGTATGAAGAGGGCAGAAGGCGCTGTTTTGTTTTTTCATGGCAGAGGTTGGATCTAGAGGAAGTAAGAGGGTTTTTGGCTAAGTCTAAAGAAGTAAAGGAGGATGAAAACGGGGTTACAGTATCTGATACCGGACTCCTTATTGTTTGTGTCACTATTTAAATCATTTGTTCACAGTTGGTCACAAGACCTTAGTCTCTATTCCGTGCTAGGAGAGTATTCTTTCAAAAAAACAGGAAGCAACCCTTTAAGTAATTGCAGATTTACAGTGACGACCAGGCTGATCCCTGCTCTTTGTCGCTGCTTTCCTGTTTCAGTCTGGGGGAAGTGGCAGAGAAGAGACAGGGTGGGGGAGGCGACTTTTCACAGTGCTGGTTAAACGGAGCCTGGCCTCAGCTTACTGGATGAGTGATGAAAATACTTTAAACAGTTGCCAAACAGCTCAGTAGAAAATATTTGACATCTCACCTACATCAACAAGCAAGAGTTAAAGGTTAAATCACACACACTCAAGTGCTGGGGAAAAGGATATGTTTATGTCATCAACTTTCTTTGTTCTAGGACCGCCCTATGTCAACAAGGAGATAGACACGTTCCCTGCTCCGAGCCACCAGGACAATAGAGGCTGAGCCACAATTTGTGCATGGTGACACATCCCCTTCTAAGCATTTGTGGTTTGCTTCTAGTGACATGGGCTTCTTCACGGGTCTTTACGGGCTTCCAGATAGCTCTGTATTTAGAACAAGGTGGTGGTGGCCTTTGCTCTTTGTCCGTCCAGATTCTTGAGATCCCAGGCATGAAGCTCAGTGTAGAAAAAGGAAAACCTGGGAAGGAGAAATTTGCTTTTTTTTTTCTTTTCATACATTTCCTGTGTTGATTCCAAACGCCTTAGCCTCCAACTTAAAATCTGCTAAGTGATGGGTCCAAGGAGAGGTACTTTACAACACTGGTGCTCACACACTAGAAGGGTTTTTCTGGAGAGACATTTAGTGCCTTCCGCAAGGAAAAAGGGAAAAGATTGGGCAGGAAATTTCTTGACCAAATCAAGAAAGTTTTAAATTGAAATGTGTGAGGAAAAGAAAATACACCCAGATGACTAAGATAAAACTATTGCCACAGGTATGTCATGGAAGGAAAAAAAATAGTCTAGAAAACGCTTCTTATCTTTTGGTGGATCAAGATCCCTTTTGAGACTCTGGTGCTTATGAGTTCTGGATTATCTTCTTACACTAAAGTTTATACCCATGTTCAGGAGGATCAGAGACTCCTGGATGACGCTCTAGAAGTCTTAGCAGTCAGGGGGCCCCTGGGTGGTGTAGTCATTAAGTGTCTGACTGGGTTTCAGCTCACGTCATGATCTTGGGGTCATGAGATCAAGGCCCACGTCAGGCTCTGCACTCAGTGTGGAGTCTGCTAAAGTTTCTCTCTCTGTGTCTGCACCTCCCCATGTGCTCACTCTTTCTAAAATAAATAAATAAAATAAAATAAAATAAGCCTTAGCAGTCAGTCCAGGGCTCCCGTTAGGTGGCTCTGATGTGGAAAGTAAGAATAGGTATGCCTATCCCATGGTCAAAGCACTTTTACAGCTGAATGTTTCCTAAAATCAAGATTCTAGCTCCCCTTCCCTAGATGGTGCTGGAAGAGCAAGGCTAGATCTTTCTACCTTTCTTTCTATTTCCTGTAGATGCTGTCTACCCATCAGTTGCTAGATTCTTTTCATATGTTAACCCTGTCATTAAAGCTACAACAAAATTGCTGGCTGTTCTAATTTCTGGCCTGGAAAACATTTGCCCAGGTCTGTGGACTCATTCTCTTTCCAGTCTGTTAGGAATATGTCTAATTTAAGATGGATACATTAAGCAATTATCACCGGATTCCATGAAATATTGGCATCACTTAGAAAGCATCCTTTAACCTGATTTGGGGTTCCCTGACAGTCTGGTCAATTTTCACATAGCATTACAGGTACTGCAGAACCCCCAAGTAAAATTCAGACTCATTACTTCAGAGCTACAGTGGCTTTTAGGCCTTATTGTTTAATGATTCAAAAGATAAGCACAGATTTTTATTACACTATTTTTGATAACTGTGTTCCAATGTAATTGTTTTTCTTTGAAATATCATGGTTTTAATGTATTTAAAAACATTATTCCAAGAAGTGGTCCACAGGCTAGTCAGACTGCCAAATCAGTCCATGGCCGCAAAGTTTAAGAACACCTGGCAAAGAGCAATAGAAATAAGTTTTCACAAGTGTTTGCCTGGCATTCAAAGTTAGTAGGTTTGCCGGAAATATTGTAAAGGTACCATTGTCCTTGCACGACTGGGCTGTGGCCTAACAAAGGTGAAGATGTCCTCTCACTCGACAGCAGAATCTGGAACCGAGTAGGATGAGAGGGCTGGCTGATTTGGTTGCTAGAGTATGGCTATGTCTGCCTTGAGGAGACCATTCTTTTTTCTTTTTTCTTTTTTTTAATTTTTTCTTATTGAAGTATAGTTGACACACATTACATTCGTTTCAGGTTGAGTCAACCATACTCGCAAAGTCCTTGGCTGGGCTCTTGAGGCAGGAGCTGAGACCACCAAATCTATAAGGTCACGTGACTATGCTTTTTCTGCCTGCTTATTACTACATGTTGAAAAGAATGTCAGAATGTAGACTGAGAACTACTTTCATCAGAGCATAAGCACGGCCTGGTGTGGCTGTTGTGGGGGGAGCTTACGGCCCTTACTGACAGTTTTGAACAGCCCAATTGACTTCTCTCCGTTTACCCTCTTTTTTTTTTTAATTGGTCTTAGCAGTAAGCAGTGCAGTGTTTTCCATGGGCATCTTGTTTGCTTTTACTTTCCTACACTGCAAATCTTACAACCGTTTTCTTTTGTGTTGGCTGTTTGGGAAAGCGTTAACTGTTGGCTGCCTGTAGCAAGTACGTAAAATTTCGTGGCATAACTTTTGTACTTGTAACTCATTCTTAGGAGGCAAACTAGTGAGTGATTAAGAGCATGAGCTCTCGAGACAGACCATTTGGGTTCAGATCTACTAGCTTACTAGCCAAGTGACCTTGGACATGTTAACCTTTCTGTTTCCTTATCAATCCTCATAGGGGTTACTGTCATTGAGGGAGATAACTCGGGCCGAGCACTCAGAGCAGTATCAGAGTTCCAGGAAGAAAGAAGAAGTGTCAGATATTATCCCTGACTCCAAATTATTTTCTGAGATTATTTTTTCTCTGCCTCATGTTTGATTACTTCTTTTGTTCATTGAAAGCTTGTTACTATACTGAATACATGGTTTATAAACCTCCTCCCTTCTTTCTGGCATCCTGACAGCAGTGTGGAGGATGGATTTGTGAAGAATGGGATTAGAAGTATGGAAGTCAGTTAGAAGAATATAAGAATAATCTATTTGACAGATGATAACTAAACCTGTAGCAGTAGGAATGTGGAGGAAGATAGGTATTTGAGATATTCACAGGATTGAATTGACAGGACCTGGTGAGCCATTTTAGGTTAAAAATGAGTAATAGGAAATCTGGGAAAACTTCCAGTTTGCTACTTTAGATGACTGGGTAAATGATGGAACCATCAATCAAGATCAGGAATAGAGGTAGGGATAAACAATGAGTTAAGTTTGGGCCAGGTTGAATTTGAAGATTTTTGTGGGATTATTAAGTGAAGCCCAATAAACCATTGAAAATAAGCACCCACAGATCAAGAGAGCTTATAAGGTTGAATACATTGATTTAGGATTTAGCAGGGTATATATTTTTAACAATGCTTAAAGGTAAAATTGCCTGGTAATAAGTGAAAGCCAGGAGACTTTTGGGAAACAGTCTTGAGGACAAAGGCTGTGACTTACTCATCTTCATATTTCCGGTCTAGACACTAGCCCAGTCCCTGGCACAGAGGAGATTCCCAATCATTTCTTTCATGACTTACCAATGACCACTATGACTAAAAAGAAGACTGACTAAAAGAAGAATGACTAAAAAGAAGAAAGCCTCACAGGTGACTGAGAAGGAGCAATTAGAAAGATGACCACGGATTAGAAGAGAGTGATTTCTTAGAAGATGAGGGACCGAGTTTTAAGAATGAAGTTACAGTCAACACTTGGGGTCTTGGATGGCAAAAAAACTGAGATGAGTGTGCTGTATGACAGAACCAGGACTTAAGAAGATCTCAAGTATGGAAATCAGAGTTAAATCTCATGGTTACTTACTAGGGGTAAATGTATAATCCTAACTTAGGTTTAGAAAATCAAATGCAGAAGTACTGGAAGTAGATGACCTGGTTTAATCACATTCTGGAGTGTAATAGTATGCTGAGAGGTCAGAATAAATTAATTCTAGAATCTGACTGCCAAGGCATATAATTGGGCAATGCTATTAAAAATATCCAGTATAGGAATGTGGGATATCTTGGTATATGTCACAGTTACAGTTTGGGAAAATGCATTTCAAGAGGAAAAGTTATAAAACTATTGTACATGCTGGGAACAACAAGCAGAATGAGGAAGCATCTAGAAGTCATGCCATTCACTTGGAGATTGGTTGAGGGAAGACATAGGAGGGACATGGTATGTCCCAGCTTCATGCTGCAGGGACACTAATCTTATTCTGTGTAGTCAGGCTTTGATCAAAGAGTGGAACTATTGAAGTGATAAACAGAGAATCTAGCTCACTTTGAGAAATTTTCTATAATTAAGCCTGACTCTCAATGGAATTAGCACTTAGTGGGAAAAACAGTGAGACCTCTCCTCTGTTTATTTATTGAACTAATATTTTGGAGACATCTACCAATGTTCCTAAGATAGAGATCCCTAGGTAGTAGGGACATAACAGGAAACCAGTCTGATTCCTGCCCTACTGGATCTTACATTTAGATACACTTATTTATCAAGTGTTTATTAGGCTCATGCTGGATATTAGACTAGTCCTACCCCTCAGGGACAGAGTGAGAAAGGTTTCTATTCCTGTGGTCTTTACAGCCTGAGGGAAGAAGATATTAAGCAAATAAAAATACAAATCTACATAACGTTGCAGATTAGATGATCGTTTCTACTATGCAGCAGGATGAATTCTAGAAGGGAGAAATTAATCAGAAGAATAAATGTGGTTTGGTGAGCTGTGGAATGGTCTCTGTAAGGATGGGCCAATGGCAGGTAAATATGGAGAGAACAGTATATGAAGGGTATGTTCAAGGAATGGAGAGAAGTTAGGAGTCACTGGAACAAGGTGAGTTTGGTGAGGGCAATGTCTTGTAGGTCTTTGTAAGAACTGGCTTTATTCTAAATGCAATGGGAAACCACTGAACAATTTCAGTGAGGATGGCAATATAATAAAGTAAAATACATTAAAAAAAAGAAGAAGTCCTCTGGATTCTGCATGGAATGCATCACAGAGGGGAAAATTGAATATGGAGGAAATAAGGACTCCATTGCGTCAAATTGATGAGAAGTAATGGTGCTTAGTAGGAGAATGGAGGCGGTAGATGGATTCAAAACATATTGTAGAGTAGGCTTAATGGTAATTGCGGACCTGATTTGAATTATAATGATTTAACATGGGGAGTTAGGATGAGGAGAATTTGGAGAATAACCCTTAAGAACCTAGCTCCTGGGACTGGCTGCACTGTGAGAGACGTCTTCGGAGAGACATTTTTGGAGACCCTATGTTTGGCGTGGTGGAGAGATTGACTATGAACATGAGTTCCTTTTGGACAGGTGAGGCTTGTTGGGATGGCTGTAGACATGCAAATGATATCATTTACAATCAAATAAAGGCCAGAGACTCCATGACATGTCCCCTAGGGACAGGTCGATGACATCTCTTGGTGTTCAGGTGTGCCTTTGATCTGTCTCCCTTCCACTTCCCCCTTTATCTCAGAGATGGAGGGAGAATTTGAAGCTCAAATATTTTGCCCTCATTTTGTTAACAGAAAACTGTGATAGTGACTCTTTAAGACTTTTTTTTTCTAGGAAGGAATTCAAACAGAAGCCTTGCTACCTGTGTTGATTCAAATCAGAGCTATAAAAATGCTGTTTTTCAGATTATCTGCGGTCTTTTACTTGTGGAATTTATGTTCCACATTCTTTGTTAGTACTGAGGATGACCTTAGAGGTCTCTTTTTATAATGAAGATGTTCTCTAGAGATTTGATTGTTTGCTAGCAATCTCAGAGAATTCAGTGGAATATATGTTGCAGACATTTCTTTCATTGAAATATATCATAGAAGAGTCTAATGTGAGAAATTGAAAAAGTTGCCCAGAAATTGTTAAACATCAGTGTTTTTTGATAAGATTGGTGGCGGGTATGAGAGATTAGATCATTAAGTCTGGGAAGATAAGCATTCCTATGGATTAAAGTATGATTAAGTGCCAAAAGGTCTTTCAAATAAATACTTAAATAATAATAAGAGTTTATTATTAAACTCTTATGGCCATCGAGTAGGATGATGTGGAGTTTCATTATTCTCCTCCAACCCCCCAAAACAAGTCATTTTTCTTTATATAGTCTCTTGATCCATTGCATCTACACTTCATGCAACAATTTAGACCACCACCTTATTTCAATCCATCATCTGATATGTGGGCTATTGAAATAGGGTCAGTCCTGCTTTCTGGTTCTTCTTTCTGCCCTCCTGCACACTGCCATCAAAGCAAGTTTTCTAAAATGCTTCTTTCATCATGCTTCTCCTGCATTCAAAATCCTCCCGTCGGTTCACATATTAGGACAGTTAAAAGTCCCACCTCCTGTGGCGGGTAGAACCTTCATAGGACCCGGCCAATCCTACTGAGGGTATTTTCCCCATTCATCGTCCTGTAAACACACCGGAGTATTTCCACCTCTGTGTTTGTTTATGCTGCTTCTTCGTCCTGGAACACCTAACTCCTCCTGGAACTGCCCCTCCTCTTAAGGCCAAGACTGAGCTCCACTTCTGGGAATGCTCCCAGGGCACCGGATCCTTACAGATTTTGCACTGCTTGTCCCTTGCTTCTTTATATCATTACGTATTTTGTCCGTTTGCATGTCCCAGATTTCACATCTGTGTTATTTTCCTCTATTGGGAGAGAACCGTCCTTATGAGGCTTCCCTGCCCTGTTTCTCAGCAACCGTCTCCACAGTGCCTGGATGCCTGGCCTGAGGTCAGTGGGATCCTTGAGATCATCTGTATCTAGACTCAAGGCATTTTCCACTGAGGAAAGAACACAGGCTAATTGGGAAGCCTAGTTCTGGAAGTAAGAATGAAGAAAGATAGCTTTTGCCAAAGGCTCAGAGAGTGTATTGTGCAATAAAATGTGCGGCGTGTTTCTCTTTCCATCTTTCTCTGTCTCTTGTCTCTGGCTCAATGTGAAAGCTTATTTCCCCCTTTCTTGTACTGAATCATATTTTTCTATTTCCTCCCAGAATCTGTTTTCTCCTTCAGTCTTTCATCACCCCTAAGCATATGTCCCTACTCATCTAAGATTCTTTTTCTCTCCCAAATCATCTGAAATTGTTAATTTCGTTGTCTAACCTTTTCTCTCTTTTCAATTATAACACTCAATTTCCTTTTTAGTTATTTATTCCTTAAACTTCATTTTTATTCATTCATATTTTCTTGCTGGGTCGAGAGAGACTTTGACTTCTTCTCTCCCGCTGCGCCTCCCCCCTCCCCCAGGCCCTAAATAGTTCTCTGCTACAGGAATGGACATTTCTATATAAAACACAGTGTACATTCAGGTTAAATGGAGAGATATCCTCTTCTTCTTGTTGTTCCTGGCCAGTCGGTTATAATTTTGTATTCTTTTTTAATATTGTCTGAAGGTTTATTTGAAACTCAAGGTAAGGTTTTATAATAAGTTACTTTAGAGTACTCAGGTCTGCTGATACACTGTATTACCTGCTACATCACCTGCTGTTTACATACTAGCTTGATTTCTGTTATGACTTGGAGCTCTCTGATAATCGATGACTGTTTTGTTTGTTTTTGCCTTTACAATCCTGCCATTTAAATCTCTTATATCTGGAGAAAAACGGAGTATCCTCTTCACATGATATGCGGTAAACAGTACTGTCAGATGCATACAGAGGATGAAGGCTGTTGTCATTTTTAAAATAAATGAATGCCTTTCTTAGCCATGTAATCACAGCAACCCTCTTGGATGAAGTGGTGATTTCCTTCCTTCTGATTAAAACGAGTTCTTGTCCTAACAGTGCTAATCTCATGGACTCTATTACTCAGCATTATAATAGGGAGGGATAAACTCAGAATAGTTGCTCAACTGTGAGCTCTATTTGTCCTGAGAGAGTAGGTTGGGAATGAAATGCATAAAATTTAGGTGAATATTTTTCGTGTCAGGACTTAGTAGTTTCTTCTCCATGCCTGACTGAGACCAGAAAGTCAAACCCCTTCTACCTTGAAAGATTCCCAGACTGCAAATAAAAAATTCACCAAAGCGAAAATGCTACCTTTGTGTTTTAAGGCATGGTTTGAAACTGTGCTTCTATTTCAATTAATTTATTTTTTGCCTTTCCTGCCCCATATTTACTCCATTTACTTTGAATGCATATGGCTGCCCCTTGAGGGACCTCGGCTTTCTTTAGCTGAGTGGCCTGCGCTGTTACTTGAAACACGAGAGGTTTCCATGCATTTTGACTTTCCATAGTGTACCTTGTCTTAGCTTGTTGTCCCTTGAGGACAGAGCAAGATGAAATAATAACAATGCTAATAATAGCTTATATTTATTAAGCACTTAATGTATACAAGGTACAGTTCTACCCATTTTATATAAACTGCCTCGATTCATCTTCACAATAATCCTATGATATAGGTACCATTATTATAATATCTGTTTTCAGAAGAAGAAGCTGAGACACAAAACTAATAAACAGTCGGCTCCAGACCCCCCTCCCCCGGCCCAGGGTAGCTGGGGAAAACAACAACAACAACAACAACTGGACTCTATTTCCCACTATTTTAGTCACGACTTTATAATAAAACTATAGTGATAGAAAAGATAAGAATACTTATATTTGGTGGCAAGGATTGCTTGGCTACGTAGAGGAAAGGATTGATCTTCCAAAATTAGTAAATAAGATTTCTGGAGTCCCCAGAATGCTTGGTGAGGTCTGGGAAAAAGACATTTATTTGATGCTAAAATTCCATGCCCCAACTTTATCCAAGAACATCAGGGCTTAATGTGGACAACATGCAGTTAATACAGAGAGACGTAATCTTTTGCTTCGGTGAATATGCAGGACCCACCAGGGAATCTAGTAGTGAGATATTCTGGGAGTCGGGGGGAAGGTGTGTTGTGAGACGGGAAGTTTAGGAGAGGAAACAATGAAGGGCTTTATATTAAGCCCATGGTTAAAGGATCACACTGATGCCAGAGTAGTTGGTTGTCATTATCCAGTTGAAATCATTCTTGAAACACACCAGTCATCTTACTAGTTGCTTGTGATATGTGCCATAATTGCATATGTTTGAAAATGCAAATCCTAGATGAGTTCCATATTTCTTTTTAGGGTCATATGTATTTTAATGACAGCTGCTTGAAGTGGGTAATGACATCTGTTAATGGAAGCCTAAGTCCAAGGACAAAGTCATCCCTGTGTGTGAATAATGAGGAGAAACAGGAATATATGATAAGAATAGCACTTGGGCTTTTAACAGAATAGCCTTCCTCTAAACAAAACAAAGCAAAACAAAACAAAACAAAAAAACCCTATACTTAGTGCTCTCAATTACGCACTAAGCAAGAAACAGGACTTTACTCCAGAACCAAAAAAACGAGATATATAGAACAATATTTAAAACCAATATTTAAAATTTCAATTGTCCTAATTCCTGCTTACCATAATTATGATATTTTCCTTCAACTGGGTCATCGACTCTCTTCTTATGAATAGAAACCTCCAGATGATGCTCATTCCCTGAGAAAATTTGCTCAATGGCTCTTCAGTGATGTGCTAAATAGAGGCTCCTTCTTGTGCCCTTTACATTTATTAAGTTATTCAATCCTCATAGCAACCCTGCATTATCACTGAGGCGTAGAGCATTAAGTAATTGGTCCCGGGCAGCATAGCTAGTGAAGGGATTTGGACTCCAGAAGTTACACTAGGAATACAGGTGTGAATTGCTATCAATCCGCAATTTTAAGTCTATTAACTGGTTCTGAAGCAGTGTTCCAGTGAGCTGAGCATGGGAGTGTCAGGGACAAACTCCCATTACTCCACAGAACAAGACAAAGATAATGTACCATCTTGTAATAAGATTGCACTAAGCAGATCCCTTGTACATTCCAGATAGTAGGTCAGGCGGCTTGTAAGTCAGTTGAGTTTCACCCTCCAGCTGTGTCCTTTGGTTTTATCAATATTAAATCACACAGGTGGATTACTTTTACAACCTATTCTTAAGGGGAGGGGATACATTTCAAACATACTTGAGCAGAGGAATTTTCAAGCAAGTATGATTGCCTTATATGATAGGAAAGAATGAGGGAAATTAAATGTTTTGAGTGTCTCCTGGAAGTATCTGTATGCCACCAGGAACTAGCATATAATTTATTTCAGTTCATCTGTCCAAAGAAAGTATGAGGTCATAATTATTATCCCCACTTGGTAAATGAGAAAACTGAGGTTCAAGAAGGCTTACCGAGTTTCTTAAGACCGCAAAAGGCAGAGCCAGAACATAAACCGAGGAGTTTCGATATTCAGAATCCACATCGATGATTTCAGGGTGCACAAGTATTACTGTGTTGGATGCAGGATATGGTTTCCAATTTTAAGGATATATTTGCATTAAGCTATGCAAATTCCTGTATTCAAAGATGGAGACTGTGGTCTGGGGGAAAGATGCCTTTTCCTAAAGATCCCTGCAAGGAAATTAATGTGTCGGACAGGTAAGGACTTGGAGATTTCTAGGATGGTGTCTCCACGGATGGTAGTGCATTCATAGGAGGATATGATTTGCTTAAAAAATTGACTGCAAACGAATTTAATGATTCCAATTTGGGGCATGTTAAATTTGAAGTGACGTTGCAACGTATCGACAGAGCCGACTAGTAGGCAACTGAGAACAGAGCTCGGGAGTGAAGTCTGGGCTAAATTATACACAGTGTCTAGATGGAGATTTGAATCAGGGAGTGGATGAGATTTCCCAGGTTGAATATGGAGGAGGAGCCAGGGGCTAAAGAGAGTTCTGCAAATCACCTAAGGGCTGGGAGCTCTAGAAGGAGAGCCTGCAAAGGAGCCTGGGGAGCCCTCGTGGAGGTGGCAGAGCCCCCAGTGTCTCCGAAGACTAAGCAGAGAGACTTCCATGTGGAAGGGAACTGTCAGGTGCAGTAATAAAGAGTATTTAAGAGAATGAAAGCTGAAAAGGAGTCATGTGACAAAAATATAGAGCAAATCACTGGGGATACGTTAAAAAGAAAAAGAAATCGATGTGTTTTATTAATGGAGTTTCTAGAAAATGTTCTCAAATCACAGGCAAAGCTAATGTTTCACTATAGACTGACCCATTACAAGCAATGGAAATCATACTGAAGAGAGAAAACTTGCTCCTAACAGATTAGGTCTATATCACGTAATCATTTGAGATGGGCCACATCTCCGGGTAAGCTTGAGGAGTGACAAGGAAGCCGCACGGTTGGGGATGGGGTTGGGGAGGGAACTCTGAGTGTGGAGAGCATGCGTCCTGGGAGGTATTGCATGGACTCCGACCACACTCGGAATGAGGTGGGAAATATTGGGGGGGGGGGTTGAGCAGAGGAGTGATATGATCTGACCTGTGCTTCCACAGGGTACATGCAGATGCTACGATGGGAATAGAGTGTATGGAGTGCGGACAAAGCAGCAAGACTAGTTCAGAGGCTACAGGGATCCAGGAGAGAAGAGAGATGGTAGTGGCTTGGGCCAGGGTGGTAGAGGTACACGTCAGATAGCAGATGCATTTTGGAGGTGAAGCCCACAGAGAAAATACTGGAATAGGAACCGGAAACTGCATCCACAAAAATTTTTCCTAGTATTTTTTTTTTTTCTGTAAAAATAGCTGGTTGGAGGTAGAAGCAGCATTAAGATGGATGGTTTTCCAGACTGGGGGAAATCACAGCATATTTGGACGATAATGAGAGCTGTCGTAGTAAGGAAAAAGTTAAAAGACAAGTGAGTGACCAGAGGGATGTCCTTGCATAGGCCAGAGGGGAAGGGGGCCCTGCCAAGTGGAAAGAATGGCCTGTTTCTACTCAGTAGTCTAGACCACGACCTGATAGTTCCCAAACTTTTCATGTATGGCTCTCTTTTTAATGTGAACAACTTTCACGGACTTTCTATGCTAGCAGCTGTACTTTGAGTACTCACAGACGAAGAAAACAGAATTATAACCGTATTATTAATTATAATCGCAGCAAAGTTGTATTTCAGAAAGAGGGCAGTTATGCGAGAGACATTTGTTGTTGCTCTGTTTGGTGCATATTTAGACCGATGTCTCCTTTGAAACCCCAAAGATTCACGCCTACAGCCCACAGTTCAGAAAACCTGCTTTAGCAAAACTGCCCAACCAACCCCTTGCTTTCTGAGTATGCCCGGGTGCTTTGCTATTTCATCCGAGACTGTGTCTTCCACACCCCGCCGGGCATGGTGCGACGCCTCCACAAATTCTTTCCAATCATACACTTCACTTCTTTATGTTCCAATAATTGCTCTTGTCCTTTAAACTGCTCATATCGTTTGTATGGTAATTGAATGCACAGCATAATACCTCTGGACACCTAAACACTTCACCTCTATGACTCATGTGGGTTACATAGCTTCTCTGCTCTATTACCTGAGATTATTTCAGCCTGAAATTACATCTTGTTCATCTTTGTTTCTCAGCAGTGGACATTTCACTATTGAATGGAATGGAACTACTTGAAAAACTGGATTCATTTTGCGGTATTCCAGAGGACAGAATAATTAGTGGACAAAATTAAGAATAAGAATTAAAATTAAGAATAAGATAGATTTTTGGCTTAATGAAAGGAAAGACATTAATAATCTTTTGAGACCTTAAAAATTGGAAAGACTATTATTTAAAATAACCAGTTCCAGGAAAGTGAATATATCTGAGTCATTTTTTTCTCCCAACTGCCATTTAAGTTCTGTGCACTATACCAAGTGTAACAGATAGCATCACATTTACTCTTTATAATCGGCCCACAGAGAAGGCATTTTAATCATCCCCATTTTACTGGAACGGGTCAAGCAGCTTGCCTCGGTAGACAGCTTGTAAGTGGTAGTGTTGGTATTGAAACTCGAGTCTGTGTGATCAAGCGTAGATATTTGACTTGAATGCCTCACTGTGCAGGAGGGATGTATAAGCTCCAAGGTTATAAAAGAAGATACAACTCTAGGAAAATGCGAGGTATCTAGGTAGAACCCTATGCTTTTATTATAGTTCAGCTGGCTTGCTTTCCAAAAGAGAGCCATGAAATGGACAGAGAAGGAGAAGTCATCCACAGTGAGGTGCCTGAGATAATCTTTCACTTTGTTCATCCCCATTTATTCTTAGATCCAAATTATCCTTGATTCAGAATGAGAACAAGTCCAAGTTAATTGACAACCACACTGTGATGAGATAACCATTAAGTGGGCCTGGGGAGCCAGGGAGACCGCTCCAAATGTTGAGGAGACCTCGCTTTTCAGCACCGACGCAACTCTCAGACTCTATCGTTAATGCTACCATAGTTCTCAATATGCACCTGAAGTATCTAGGTGCTTAATTCATTTTACCTCCCTTCTTCATTCTCTTTGAGTCCACATATATTCTGAGACTTTCTTATATACTGTTAGTTCTAAGTTCTGTTATTTCTTGAGTATAAATAACAAATAAAAGAATCAATTTTATTTGATAATGTGTCATTTATGAATATAAAAAAATTCTGCAAATTTATATGGTAAACCATTTGTCCAATTCTTCACCAAAGAAGAATGCCATATTTTGGAAACCTTTTATTCTTGATGTTTTGTTCAAGAAAATATGTATTTACCTGCATAGAATGGGACGAGGATATTGAATAGGGAAATGTCCTAGGTGCACTCTCTTATCACATTTCAATACGTTTGCTCTTTCAGCAAATAATCTAATTTGACATTGAGAAGCTTGGAGCACAGAGGGAAACATTACCACCCCATCCTTCTGTGTTTCTGCTGGTTATTTTGACGTCCACTTCAGTATAACTGAAAAAAGCTTTATTCAAGTGAACATCAACTTCACTTTCCATAGAACTATGACCTTAAAAAACTGATCTTTTAACTTCCTTTGGGGAGCCATGTGACTGACTGCCTTGTCAGCAAGCTACTTTTCCTGAAGCTAAGTTATTTCCTTTCCTACAGAGAAAAATTGCTGTTATCACTTCCAACCCTTCAGTAATAGCCTTTTTCATGTATAGTATATGCTTTAAAAAAAAAAAAGATGAATGTCTCTTCCTTTTTGCTTATTTGCTCAAAAATTGTTTATCCTAAAGAAAAATGTAAGGATATAAGCACATTTCATGTACTGTGGGGAAAAAAAAAAGTCAGCATCTGCAGAGATTTCTGATCCAATAGATAGCTAAAATTCTCTAAAACAGCTACTTTAAGACATTCATTTCAGATACCTAAAACCCAAGAAAAATATGGTCTGGTTAAAGCCAGCATTACCCGAGTACTTCCTGATTTCTTTACAACTTTTTCTTCAGTTTTTATCTTGCATAATTTTTCTGTAACATTTAACTAACACTGGAACTACCGTGTGGCGTGACATTCCTCCCGCCTTACTTTTGAGACACTGGTCCCATCTTGATTTCTTCTCTTGACTTTCTCTCACCCTTCTTCACTAGCCCCTCTTCTACCTGGCCCAGTCCTTTAAATGCTCTAGCCGTATCATCCTGCTTTCTTTCTACATGTTCTAACTGGACATTCTCACATCCACGCGCCTAGCTTGAAGCCTCATCTAGTCACTGATTTTTTTCCCACATACAGCCTAGACTTCTCTCCTGAGCTCCCACCCAATTGCCCCCTGGGCAGCTCCTCTTAGATGTCCCACAGTCACCTCAAACTTAACATGTCCCAAACTGCACCCAGTATCTTCTCAGCCAGCTCTTCCTGTGTTCCCGTCTCCATGAGAATGTTTTTATACACGCAGCACTAAGCTTAAAATCACTGACTCACCCTCAATTTAATTCCACTATTAAAGATTCCTCCTATCTGCTCCTTCTCTTCCTTCCCCATTGTCATGCACTGAGCTCACGCACTCACAGCTCTCCTCCAGATGAGCACAGCTGTGATCTCCTAAGAGTGCCCTAGTTTCTTATCTCTCCTGTGAAGTCAGACATTCTGTATATCATCTTCTTTCTTTAAGACCTTTGATAATTCCCCATTTCATATACAGAAAAATCCCAAGCTCCTTAACAGATACTACCAAGCCATTTACAGTTTAGCCCCAATGGCTCCCCCGGCCATTTTCCCCACACTCTCCCCACCTACCCCAAAGGCATATGCATATAAAGGCATCTTTATGTCTTTGGTCTTTGCAAATGCCATTTTTATCTGTTCTTAAAATGCATTCCACCCTGTCTGATTGTGCCATTCGTTTTTCAACAGCCGACTCAAATACCATCTCTTCTTTGAAGTCTACCTGACTTCTCCAGGTGCACCTTCTCTCTCTGCTTCTACTGCCCTTAGAAAGAGGTTATGGCAGGGCCTGTTAGCACGAACCTCTTCCCTTTCCTGGCCCTACCTCTCAGCTCAAAACGCTGGAAGTAATCCTAGAATGGGAATACGAGGTGGTGGTGTCGTTGAGATAGACCTCCAAGCAGGTAGGGTGTCAGTGTCTTGTACTGGGTAAAGTGGAGGAGGGCAGAAGGTGAGGATAAACTCATGCCTGATAACTGACTGCACCAAGGCTTCATATCTGAAAGCAATTGGAGAATGATACGGCTGCCTCGGATGTCCTGAAGAGAATTAATATTCAGCAGAGTACAATCGGGAAGAATGATTTAGAAACATAAAAACTTCATATTTCTTATTGAGTTAACACTGCTTAGTAAACTAGGTACTTCTGTAAACCCATTTAAACGCGCAGAAACTCCGCAAGGAAATAACAGATTTTAATCCCAAACCATCAGCAAATTTTCCTTAACTGATTTATCCCTGATTCCAAGGAGTAACACCATCGCTATATTTCTAGTGAACCCTCTGGAGATCAAAGCATGATCAGAGGTCCCATGAAAGACATGTAGGAATGCACAGTCTTGTTCTGATCCAAAGTATGATTCTGGCTCATAGTATAAGGATAAAGCAAAGATAGGTGGCAGCTCCTACTCAGATCGAAGTTTAGAATGAGTACCTTTCCAGCTGCCGAATGATTGGGAACTTGCTAGAATCACTGAGGACCCTGTTGATTAGGGGGTATATTACTGTAAACCAGCCATGTTTGGAAGTAACTGATATGTTTGTTCATCTTCTCTCAAGGGCAGAAATGGAAGATATTTTATTATGTTATAGGATATTAACAGTTATTTCTCCCAAAATTATTCTGAGGGAAGACTGGGCCATTCTTGAACTTGTGTCTGATTCTTTCTCTGTACTCTCAATTCTTTTGCTTCCACTGCTTACCTGTATATTCCATTCTACATCACCGGTTTCTCAATTCTGTTCCTGCCAGCCCTGTATTAGTTTCATTAAAGTCTATTTTCTGAAAGATATCTTGCTTTCTCAGATTATTTTCCCATAATCCGTCTGAAAACCCAAGGCACTCCACTACAACAGAATTCTTTGGACCGTATAATATCAGCCTTTAAGGTGATTGTATTGCCCACATACTTGGTCAGAGAGACCTTTGATTTTCAACTTCCTCCTGGAAAGATGCCTCTTCTCTGGAATTTCCTGTGCTCTAGCCAATTCCCCATTACCTCCCTCTTCTCCTGGACTCCGGTTTCCTGACTCTCCCTGGAAGCCAACATTTATTACTCTTGGGGGTCATCCTTGACAATAATGTAGAAGCAATAGTCACGGAAATGTACATGAGAGATACCAATAATGTCAAATGTAGCTCCAGCAGGTTCTGAATGTAAAGGTTCGGCAAACACTAGAAGGAACCAAGTAATCAGAGGTAGGTGAGCATAAAGATTGCCTAAAACATGAGTAATCAGTTAATTCTTAACATTGTGTGATTTCACATAGGACTTCAACCCAACATGAAGGAGAACAGAAACGATTTCCAATGATAAGCAGTGAGGTTGGCTTCCTTACCTTCCTCCCCCTCAATTTTTAAATGGGCTTAAGTAATGTGAAAACCAGAATTCCCGAACAAATAAGAACTCTGGGTGCATCGAAATAGCTTTTATGGTAACAGTCGGTAAATTTTGGTGAGGTTGTTATAACGGCTCTTTTTTATACCCCGGAAGTTCTATTTTAAACATCTACTTCCACCAGAGACCCTGGGATTGCAATACACTGTCTGAGATACGCTTCATTACTGGTGATGAAAGTCATTGTGGAATGCTGTTTCGCTTTACAGGCTGCCAGCAACTTGTACAAATATCTAAGACTCTTTTTTCTTCCCCTTTTGATTTAAAATATCACATATAAGGCTTCGCATTAAAATCAGAGGTGTAGAAGCTGCTGATATCTGTAAATATTTCATCCTGCAGGTCCTCCCTGGTCTGGAAAACGACCTGTAGGGAATGTTGACTGGAGCCACCCATTTCTTTATCATAATAGCTCCCCCTGCTGCTTCAAAGTGAAGGCTTCACGATTGTTTGCCATTTTCCTTTCAACTTTTGAGGGACTCTGGAAACATGGCTGGAAAACATTATCCTCAACTGAACCGTGGCCAGGAAAGTCTCAGGAGGGAATTCTTTCCTGACATAAAATTAAACCTGGCTTCAGCATATCTTAGGGGGAAAAAAGGAGGAAAACTTACTGTTGATGTTTCTTGGCTTGATTTTCTCTCTGTTCTTAAAGCAACATTATTTTAAAAATCTGTAACAAAACCAGTCATTTGCCAAGTCAGCCCAAGTGTCCCAGCGGCTCACAGCTCAGGTTTCTCTGTCTTGCCCTGTTCTATTGCCTTACTCCACACATACGTTGCAAAATTTATTCATACCCAAATGCTTTTCCACTTACCTGCGGTAGGAACAGTGGCGCGCTCTCTCTCTCTCTCTCTCTCTCTCTCTCTCTCTGTTGTGGAAGGGATTCTGGTGCCCAAAGTCCCAGAGTCCCAGGCACTGTGGCACCAAGGTCGTGGTGGGACTTCCAAGTCACAGTAACCAGGCCTCCAGGTGACTTCTCCTCCAGCCTCACTTGAAAGCTTCACTCGCCTTCAGAAGTGACTCCTGAGCAGTTGACCCCAGGCAATGTATTTTCAGGTCTAACGAGATTCACTACTTACTTGGAAAAGAAAATCTGGAAGCTGTGGTTGGCGGCCTTTGCCTCTCTGTGCCTGAGGTAGATGGTTATTATGTGACCTGATGTCACTAGTAAGAAGATGGGAGGTTATTTATTCACCCAACGGTCAGATGTTAGAATTGAGTCAGAAGGAAAAAAAAAAAAATAGAATTGCCCGCACCAGAGCACTGATGACTCTGCTGGTGAAATGTCTTGAGTCTCAAGAGGAGGCCAGACACACTTGCCAAATCAGTGCTGGTTTAGGGTCACCCCCCTTTTCTGACATGACCTTCTTTTTTGAATCCCATGAAAAACAGTGAATTAGAAACAGTTTGTCCATGAGTGTGGAGGAAGTAGAGCAAGTGCATTGCCACTTCTGGGAATTTCTCTAGGGTGTAGAATGGTCCTTACAGGCCCTTGGATGTTCAGACATTGGTCTCTGGCTCTGAATCCAGCACTCACATTAAAACACACTTACAGGATTAAAGAATGCTGTGTGGGTCTGTCTCGTCACTCTGCACCCTGTGCAGACTAGAACTCAATGTGGGACACACTCCACAAGCCCTGCGGGGGAGTGGCCGAGTTGGGCCACAAACACACCAAGCACTCGCCTATTGATCTGGTTGAAGATCTGCTCCTAAGTGGCCCTCGTTGGAGATTATCTCCTCCCACTGGCTGACATGATAGACTGCTTTTTTGGAGGGTGAGGCACTCTCTCTCTAAGGCATGCATTTACAATCTAAGTATTTCACGACAGGAGAGTAAAATAACATTTTACAGTGAATGCATTTTTAAGGAGAACAGATAGCCAGTTACATTGCCAGGCCATAAGGAGGGGGGTCACAGTCGTGATGGCAAGTTGTGGTTCTTTGTGGAAGGTGGGTTGAAGCAGAAGGGTCAGGCCAGAGGCAGCGGGAGAGTCTGGGAGGGCCCGGTCAGAATCACCGGTGGGGAGAGCTGGCCACGTCTGGGGATAAAATGAAAGCACTACGGGCTGGGGCTTGTTTGACGGGGGTGGAAACTGTAGAAACCTAGAAGCATAGAGGTAGAGGGAGGAGAGCGGGCTCTGAAAAGAAATTCAGCTTCTCTCTCCTACTTGTTGGAGGCTTAATCTGAGAACTGGCCCCGTCTTCTCTAATATCCGGATACTTTATAAAGTGATTTGATTGTTCCTCATCCTGACAAGTGACATTCTTCTTCATCTGCTTGTGGAGGTCTCAGAATAAAGAGTAGGGAGATGGGTCCCGGAGCAGAGGGCCCCATCAACTCCAGCTGTCACCACTGGAGCCTGCCTGGCATCTTCTCCCACCTGCCCCCACGTGGAATTCTTCTCTCCACACTCCCATTCCACTTGCACCTCTGTACACGAACACGACCCCGATGGCGTCACTGGCCAGCTAAAACAAAAACATTAAATGTTTACATTTGGTCGACTGAATAATTTCTTTCCTGTGGTAGATTGATTTATTGGTACCAACTATTAGCCCCCCTTGCTGTGAGAGGATCAGACATCCACATCCAATGCAATGTGACTCCCGTGCCTCCTGTGTTGGGGGGTATTTTTGCCCTGTTGATACCTGGCTTGGCCATATGACTTGTTTCAGCCATAGCAATGTGAGCAGGCATGACATACATCTTGCGTCTGGCAGAAGCTTCAAAAGCCATCGTATGTTTCCGTCAGTCCTTTTCCTTGAGAAACCATGTTTCCCCAGCAGGGTCTGCTCCTTCAGCCAGGGACTCAGAATAGGACAAGAAGGCACAAGAAATAGAGCCATAACAGCCAATCCCCAACCACCAACGTGTGACACAAATAAGAAGCCAATGTCTGTTGTAAGCCACCAAAGCTTGTTACAACAAGCAAAATAGACTAATAGAAATCCTTCCCACAGTTTCGCCCCAACCCACTTGACTGAACTCACGGCACCACCACTGTGTATGCACCCTACGTTCCAGCCAATCTAGAAGCATCTCCACTTCTCCATCTCTGTGTTTCGGCTTTTTATTTTCTCCTAGCTCAAACTGTCTTTCCCCAGTCTTAGCAAACCTTACTTTAAAGATTCTTCCAGCTAGCTCAAAATCTTTCTCCTATATAAAATTTTTTTCTGAATGTCTTGGTTCAAAGTGATTTTTCCTTCCTCTGAATTGCAACATACAGTCCATGTTTATGCTGCCCATCTGTCCCTTTAATAATAAGAAGTGGTGTTTACCGAGCACATACTATGTACTAGATGCTGGTCTTTAACCAGCTGTGTTAGTTTGGATACATTAAGATGAGATGAAATGAAAGGTTAATTGTGAGTGAAAAGCCTGTGAAGGATAAAAGGGGAGGGAGTAGCAGAAAGTGGCAGGAGCCTTCCTACCACAATGATGTTCTGACAGTGCAGAAGGAGAGAAGAAGGAAGGAAGCCTGGTCTCACGGGGCAGTACAATTCCAAGAAATGTTCTGCCAACCCAAGGAGAGTCTTCAAGGCAAGGTCATCTTTTTGAGATTCTCCCGTCTCCTAGAATTGACCTTCTTTGGTACCCTCACCATTGTTGGTCATTGGCTGAGAGCAGCCTTGTGGGAATATGGCCCTAGATCCAAAAGGATAGTAGCTGGGCTTGTTCATCAGTTATGCTCCCACAGCATGAAACCTGGGCAATTCTTTCTTGTGGCCATATCATGTTAACATTAGTTCATCGAATCTTCACCAAAGTTCGATGAGGTCAAGACTGCTATCATTCCTGTTTCAAAGTAGGAAGACTGAGGCCCAGGGAGATTAAGTGACCTTGTTACCATCACTCAGCTAGCAATGGGTTGGAGCCTGACTGGTCCTCTAAACTATGATTGACTTTAACTCCAGGCATTTATTGTGTGAATGAGTAAATGCACCCTTGATGTCACCTGTGAGAAGGTGAAAATCAGAGATGATAGTCATCAATGCCACCCTGTTCTTATTGGACCCAGAAATGCACAGTCCTTTCTCCAGCTATCATGACACACAGCTTTTCCCTCATCTGTGGGTCAAGACACAGAACTGGATGTGTTTTCAGAAGACTACTATTTGCTGTTCTGATAGAATATGCAGAAATATTTTATGAATAAAACAACTCATTAGAAATGTATTCTAAAACCCCAAGGAAACAGGCTCTTTTTCCTGTCATTCTTGAGCCATCAATTCCAGTCCATTTCCTTCTGAGTCTAATGGACAATGTGTTGTTAATCTTGCAGGCTGTTACATCATGCCTGGTTTTTTGGTCTATGAAAGCAAATTTCATTTTCTCCTAAGAAATCATTTTCCTTCTTGTTCTGTGACTATGTTTCCCTTTCGTGAGAAGTTGTGAATGATCTTGCTGAGAAAAGCAAAGATAGATTCAGATAGATAGTTTATATTTTGACAGGAGACCTAAACTACTTCTCCCCACCTCAAAAACAAACAAAATAACAAACAAACAAAAAACAAAGAAAAGAAAACAGAAGAATTTTTAGGGTTAGGGTAAGTAAACCATTGTGTCCTATCTCCCTATAAACCAAACACTTTCCCTTTACCTTTCTCATGAGTCCACTTTAAGAAAACAAAAACAAAAAAACCCCAAACATATATATGAAAAGATATATAGATAGATATCTATGGATGGATATGAATGTAGTCGTCTTTCTACTGCAGTGTGGGGTCCTAGAGAGTGCTGGCATGTAGCTGAACGTACCTGCAAGAATCTTTCTCAAGGAAAAACTAGAAGACACCAAACAAGCAACCAGACAGACAATCAACCTCCCAAATCCTCCAAGGACTTTTCCACTTATTACTGTTCCCC
Organism: Ursus americanus; assembly: GCF_024610735.1. Classification (NCBI taxonomy): domain Eukaryota; kingdom Metazoa; phylum Chordata; class Mammalia; order Carnivora; family Ursidae; genus Ursus; species Ursus americanus. The sequence goes on along the minus strand of NC_142141.1, from coordinate 34,758,802 downwards.
TGACCACAGTGTCCGGGGATTTCACCGTTAAGCGCAGGGTCAAGCCCTGCCCTGGACAGCACGGTGCCAGTGGTGTCCACTCTCTTACAAGCACCTCTAACTGGTGCAATAAACAAGCCTGCTTATCGGGCCTGTAATTAAAAGGCACTTTACCCCACTGCCATTTTACGATTAATTCATTGGGGATTGTTTCTGGTTGTTTTTTGTTTTGTTCTGTTTTCTTTTCTGCCTTTGGAAGAAAACTATCAGGCACCATGACATTTCTGGCCATTCTTATTTTATAAAAAGAAATCCCAAATTGCTTAAGTTACAAAACACAGTTTTATTTCAGAAAGCAGCTCTTCAGTCATACTACATTAATGCACACTGCAGTTTGCAGTCAAAAATACCACTTGTCATCCACTTGCCAGAGCGCTGGACACGTCTGCCTGGTGTCACGGGCTTCCAGCTTCCTTGCCAACCTTTCCTGTCATGCAATAGCTGTTCTTTCTGACTCTGGGGCTGAGGAAGGGAGAAGATTAGGGGACAGGAAAAACTTAATTGTCATGCCTGTCCATGGCTTCTTGTTCTCAGAGCCCCACAGATAGTCTGCCAGGTCTCCCAACCTGCTTGGCCCCTCGGATAGTATCAGACAACGACTCTCTTCACCTTTGGCCTGTTGTTCACTCCCCCCACCCCCAGCCTTCGAAATTCTCGTGTTTTATTTTATACAGATCCTCTCAGTAAGGATCCTCTTGTCCTCAGGCAGAAATTCTTTTAGGCCTTTTATTAGGTCCCATATAAAAAGGCCCCAGGCTGGCATTCCTCCGCCTGGCCCTAGGCATTATATATCTTGGCTTGCAGTTGGAGGGAATAAAGTTAGTCCTCACTGCAGCTCCGTCTGCTCCCATGGAACAGCAGAGGGTCTCTCGCTCTGGCATGTGTCGGAGAAATTTCCCAAACTCAGGCAAAAAAGGCAGATTCTCCATGTCATCTCCTCTGAAACCCCCCTCGCTAGTGAGGAGCCAGCTCGCAACCCTGCCTCCCCCTGGGGTAGAGGGTGGAGCTCACAGTACAACTCTATCTCAAGCTCTTCTCCTCCATCTTCCTCTTCATTTCCCATCTGGGGACGCTCTTGAAGTGGTGACAGGCTCAAAATCCTGTAGCTGGGTCCTAAGGATTTCCTTGGAAAGTTGCGTCTTGATTGACAGCCTCTCCACTCAATATGTGACATTGCTTATGTGGCATTTCGGTTGAACCTTCCATTAATACTATGCTTCAACTCTTTCAGTGTTCTCTGCGTCCTTTTCATGTTCTTCTACGGCACATTCTACCAAGTACCTAACACATATCACCTCCCGGGGCCCCCGGTGGCTCAGTCGGTTAAGCATCTGCCTTCAGCTCAGGTCATGATCCCAGGGTCCTGGGATCGAGCCCCGTGTCGAGCTCCCTGCTCAGCGGGAAGTCTGCTTCTCCCTCTCCCTCTGCTCCTGCTCACTCTCTCTCTCTCAAATAAATAAATAAAACCTTTTAAAAAATAAAATAAAACATGTCACCTCCCTGGGGCTTAGCCTTCCTTCCTCCTCCCCATCACCTTCCTTCCTCCTCCCCATCACCTCTCCCCATCACATCTGAGCTTTGGGGCTTCCATCCTTAGAGCCCCGGTCTTTGCCAAGCAAGTTGTGAGGGCGCTGTTCTTGCACTCTTGCTCCACACCGCACAGGGGTGTGTTAAAACGCTGCCAATTGAAAGTGACACCTGGACTCAGTAGTTGTTTAAATTTGTGGATGATTTGTTGTTCTTGTCGTTGTTCTTACTTTTTAGCAAAATGCCTTTTACAAAACTAAATACTTCAATCCATTTGTTGGTAAATGTTTCAAACAAGTTCAAAATGAGTAAATGGGGATATAGCTAGAGTGGGGTCCCCGAGACTGCCCACCTGGTCTCCTCCACAGCCCCAAATTCTTCAAGAAACACACTTGGAAAAAATCTCTGCTTTAAAACACGAAATGACTTTTGAAATGGGAGCAAAGCGTGGGGGTTGATTTGAAGAAGGAATGTGTCCTCCAAAGCCCTTCAGAAGCCATCTGTATTTGGAAACTAGTGACTAATGGCCCCAGCCCCAGTTCCCTGCTTACTTCGGCATGATCAGCTTCTAAATGCCACCTCTTGGTGAGACCTCAATGCGCCTTGGAATTTGGTTTATTTATTTCTCTAAAACCTGAGCTTCAGAAATGAAATCCCCATGAAGGAACTCATAAAGGCAAAAGGTCTCTTTTCTTTAAAAGACCAAAAAACAAAAACAAAACCAATAGCTCTAAAAACTTGATTCTGTGGATTATGATGTTTATGGCATTTTAATGCCACTCCTTAAATCCCTAAACCATACGAACCACTGAGATTTTAACAGACTAATCAGGCTTCGGGCCTTTTGAACTTTGATTGCCAGCCACTGTTATTGCTTTGAGTTTTCCAAAGGAGAGGCGAAATTTCCCTTTACCCCTCCCACATTGGTTTCTTTCCTGTAAACGTACTAATGCTGTGGTATCGACATCATCTCGCCAATTTAGAGGAATGGCCCCTACTCTTTCACTGTCCCGCTCCCCAGCCTAGAGGGTTTTTAAAGATTCTCATACATATTCAGATCTTCTGGTCAGGCATGTGGGGAGAATCAAGTGGTAGCTACCTGGGGAACGACTGGCAGGATGACTCTACTTCTTTTGGGGTGAGAAGAAGGGTTTATGAAGAGTAGAGGGGAAAAGATTCAGAAGCAACACTAGAAAAGAACATAATCTCTTTTTTGCCCCATAGTATTTCCTCCTTGGTGACCCTGTGAGATCTTGTGTTTTCAATACAGGACTCCAAGGACCCTGCTGTAGTGAATAAAACATGCTAGTGTGACCTTGATGGGCCAGACACTAGGCATGATTAGAGGCTAAAAGTCGCGGACCCACAAAAATTTTGGACAGATTATTTTGCACTGCCTGCACTTTATCCCTGGGAAAGACTGAGCAGGAGGCCAGGGAGGAGGCCTGTGGGGACATCTGGTGTGCTTTCCTTGCAGCCTGGGGCCCTCGATTATTGAGAGTCTAAAGAGAGCTGAGATTCTAGGAGCTTGACTGCAGGAACGGTGCATTCTCCACACCAGCTGTGGAAAACATTCTCAAGACCTACTCCTATTAACCTCCTTCGGGCATCGAAAATGGCAAGAACCCTCTGTACCGACTGAAAATGTTGAAAGCGATTATTACCTTTAGTAGTGATTGTTGCCATTTTTGTTTAAAATTTATTTCAGAAGAATGCTGAACTAAAGGATAGATATCTAAAGATTAACATCTACTAATTAGAATCCTGAAGCCAGAAAGGAGCCATCAAAACTTTAACTACAAGGGTATCAGCTTACCTCATCCATGAACACCTCTGGACCGCTCTGACCCTTTTATCTTCTTTGATATCTGTAGTTCATACATGCAATTTGACACAGAAGTAGGTATTATCTTACGTTGTAAATGACTGTTTTATACCCCTGTTTTGAGTGAACGAAAACATGTTAAAATTTTAAAGCCCCATGCAAAGTTTTCTGGCTCAGCACTGGGTACAGGACAGGTTCTCAGAAAATCTTGGTATGTTGATTAGTGATTAGCAAATCACAGGAACTGTCAAATGCATTCAAGACCCTGATGGCTAAAACTTGGTCTGCTTCTCCTTATTGGCGATACTGACCACAGAAGCAAACTGAGGGCATTACACGTAGACATTTGCGAAGTTGTCAATTTCATGGCAGTCCTGGCAAAGGAGGATAATCTGTTGAAAATGCTTAAACCTAATTCATATATTGAATATGACTAATTTTTCCTTCCTTGTCAGTGAGAAAAAAAAACAACAACCAAACATTTGTGTGCCTGCAGCATTTTCGCTGCAATATAACATAAAAATTAACACACACTCTGGAGCATTCACATTCCAGCTCTGCCATTTATTGGTTGTGACATAGAAGAATTATGTAAATTCTTATTTTCTCTTTCTTAGTTCTTTCTTTCTTTCTTTCCTCCTGTCCTCTGACCGCAACCATAAAGTTGTTGCAGGATGACTAGGTAGCTTAGTGGTTATATCTCACACTCTATACCGTTCTAGAGGCTAACCACCAATGTAATGCAAACACACATTCATAGTTATACACACATACATACCCAGATAGAGAATCACAGGTGATCGATGATAGATAGATAGATAGATAGATAGATAGATAGATAGATAGATAGTTTTAACTACTCTCTTAAGAAGTTAGATTATGCCAAAGGGAAGACTCACCCACAATCCAAATCCGGACAGGTTTAGGTATACAGGTGGGGTATATACTTGGGATAGAACATTGGTATTTGTAAAAATGGGAGGAGCATAGAAATGTTGGGGTACGAAGGGGACCTGGGGGAGAAGAGAGCCGGATGATCAGAGTGGAGCACAGCCTAGGTGGAGGAGGAGAGCTGAGCCCTCATAGGTAGAGTGGACCAGAAGGAACTTGGAAGACAAAAATTACTAGGCAATCGTGAACTTGCTTGCCATCCGTCTCCCTGTGTGTCACTCGTGTATCTTTTATAAAAGCCAAATTGCTCACTGAGGCTTTCTTGTGGAAGTTCTTTTTGGGGGTAGCAGCGGAGGTGGGGGGATACTTATCAGAGGATAAGTCTCACTTTTTAAAATCTCTAAAATGGTGATAATAGCAGGGTTAGAGTAAGCCTCAAATGAGCCAGTGCTTATGAAATGCTATCCTGTAATACACAATTACTAAAAAAATTATTTTAAATACGTTGTGAATTGATTTATTTTTAATTTCATAACTGCTTGTGATTTTATAATTACTATTGATTAGAATTGCCTTTGCATGGCAATATAGTAAAATGGTTGAGAGTACAGGCTTTGGAGTTAGACAAACCTGGGTTTAAATCCTGACTGCCCCTTTGTGGTGTGCATTCAGGCAAACAACCTCTCTTTTTTTATTTGTAAAATGGGGATTATAACTACATCATACTGACATGGTGTAGAGGGGAGGGCTAATAAAACAACATTCTAACACTGTATTACTCAGGATTCTCAAAGGAAAAGAGATGACGTAATCAAATGGGGGTAATTTGAAGAGGGTTTAAGAAAGGGACAATTTATAAAGTTGTCGGTAGGCCATAGGGAAAGTGGCATAATGGTTAGTTCTGTATCCTTAGGCTAGCCATAGAGGACCACACCCCTCACCCAACCCACCCCTCTGAGACCGGAAGGTAAGGGTAAGGACTGGAATCCAGGACAGTTGTGTGGAACAGAGGATAGGGAGCCGCTTGATAGGACCCATAATGATCAGCATCTCTGAGCCACGGTGGAGGTGGGGTGCCAGATGGAGAGTGGACATAGAGAGGCATGGGAAGTATTCAGCATAGAAATGATTAGCAAAGTGCCTGATATGGTAAAACTCAATAAATGATTGTATATATTAGACAGAATGTGATACGTAGTATTTATCATCTTGAAACTACAGCCTTTTACCTGTACCCCAAGAAGTAAAGGGTGTTTGGTTTTATATGTCTAGTGGAATCAATGTGATTAAAATATTGGTTCTTGCCAATTCACTGGGTTCATGAGAGTCCTCTCACAGAGTCCCCCGTTCTCAGGAGGCACCAGCAGTGTTTTCAGCTCCCCTGCTGAACTGCTTTCTCGTGACAGGAGGCTAAACGTGCTCCAGGAGGAGCGACTGCACGGTGCCGATGGAGCCCCCTGTTCGCTTACTTCCCAGCCGGGCCGCCTGAGCCAGGCCACTACGCCACTCCGACACTCAAGTGCAAAAATGGTCTCTGAAACACTGGTAAACCCCAAGACTCAGTCTCCTGTCCTTTATTTTTCTCTGTCTACAATCAATTCTTGAGTGTAGTTTCACAGCTTTAAGTACCATAAGTAAGGGGCACCTGGGTGGCACAGAGGTTAAGCGTCTGCCTTCAGCTCAGGGCGTGATCCCGGCGTTACGGGATCAAGCCCCACATCAGGCTCCTCCGCTATGAGCCTGCTTCTTCCTCTCCCACTCCCCCTGCTTGTGTTCCCTCTCTCGCTGGCTGTCTCTATCTCTGTCGAATAAATAAATAAAATCTTAAAAAAAAAAAAGTACCATAAGTAAGCAGATGACACGGAGCCCAGGGTCTACCCTGAACGCCACATATCCAACTGCCAACTTACCATCCCCGCTTGGACGCTAAAAGGCGTCTTAGACTGAATTTGTCCCAAACCATATGCATGATTCTCCCTTCTCCACCTGCCCATAACCTCCCCACAAAACAGAGAGAGTCAGAGACAGACACAGAGACACACAGAGAGACACAGAGAGAGAGAGAGTGAGAGAGAAGAAAAAATTCTTGCTCCTGCCTAGTTATTCCATCTCGTCTAACAGACCTTCATCCTTATAGATGCTTCGGTCTAAACGCCCATTTATCCTCGACTCCTCTCTTCCTCTCATACTTGACATGCTATCAGTCAGACAACCCTGTCAGCTCTGTCTTCAAAACACATTCACACCCCTCCCCATCCCTACGGCTCTAGCCCCGTCTGAGCCACTGCCATCACTACGTTAGAGTAATTTGGATCCACAGCCTCTGACTGGTCTTCCTACTTCCACAGTTTTCTCCTTCCCCACACCATAGTCACATCCTCCGCGTAGATGACATTTGCAAGTATTATTCATGTATATTTGCTTAAATATATATGCTTAAAATGCTAAATTACTTCTCAGTTTCTCCACGTAAAAGTCAAAGTCTACCATGTTCTGTGAATCCCTACACGACCTGTGTCCTCACTCCCACTCTCCATGCTCTGACCTCACCTCTTATTTCTCTACCCCTTAATGACTCTGTTCCAGCCACGCTGGGGCTTCCTTACTGTTCCCTGCTGGAACATTGCATTCGCTGCCTCCTCCAACCGGCTCTCTCTTTTTCCTCCTCAGGTGTCCTGACTACATTTCCATCAGGTTCTGCTCAAAGCCCCTGGCCCGGCAAGGCCCTCCCTGATAAAGCATATGAAATTCGCAATTCCACCTCTCGGCTTAATTTTCTCCCATGGTGTTGTTATCACCTTATATATATTTATACTCATTTCTTTTCCTTGTGCTTGCTCTCTTTCCTCCAAATACAAGCTCCAGGAGGCCAGGGACTATGTCTGTCACATTCACTGCTATATTCTCACAGCCAAGACATGTGAATGAATTCACTCATAGCTCCGAATTGTTAAGACAGTTATCGGTTGATGGTCCAGTGAGATGAAAGTCCTGATAGGTTCTTTCTAATGTAAAAATAGATGTACCATTCTGGACTAGACTGTTAAGTACTTACTTATTTTATGTTCTATTGCCAATAAAAGTGTGAATAAATAATGTGATTTTAAGTCTTTTTTTAATTAAAGGAAATATATATTCATATCTAGATACCTTTATCATATGTGGGTGTTAGGATGCAAACATTAAGACCACAAAAATGCAGTGAAATGATCTGCCTGTCATGGGGCCCAGAATGCGGAGGAGTCCTAGCAAATATTGGTTTCCTTCCTGCCATCTTTCTGGAAGCAGAGGTACTTCTGTGTTCCTGGGCTGGGGGTGGGGGATCGGGTATGCATTTTATAAAACCTGTTACTCTGGTTATAAAGCTCTTCAAATTCCAATCAAAGTAGCTGTGGACAACAAGCAAAAGCAGCAACACCACCACCAGATGATTTCTGCAGAGTTCCCAAGAGTTCTTCATTTCATCCTACATCAACAATTCCTGAGTGCATACCCCCAAAAGGTGGAGTGTCTTATGATGGCCTAGTGCAGTGTTTCCCAAACTTACTCCCAAGGAAGACAAGCATTGACAAGATATTAACTGGAGTCCATCAAAGGCAATATTTCATGGTCAAGTAAATTTGGGGAAGACAGTTAAATAAGACTAACCAGATTCCAAGTTACAAGTCTTCCTTTTGCCTCTTATATAAAGCCTGTATTGTGAGTCTTCTGGAGAAAAGTCATAAATGTAGGATTTTCCCAACTTGCTTCGCCATAGAACCCATCTTTATAGACCCTCGAGTTCCACTGAACACCTTTTGAAATAGTATAGTTTCAAAAAATTTGATTCAATTTTCATATAATCCTCTCAGTTGGTAGGAGAAATATTATTTTTCCATCTTCCAGTGTTCCATTGTACAGGTAAGACAAATAAAACTCTCAGCATGATAAACTGGCCTTCGGTGTAGGTTGTAAAAGGGTAGACTGAACCAAAGTCTTTTACTTAGAATTTAATTTGCATTCCATTACACTACATTGCCATCTCTATTAGTCTTCTAGGGCTGTTGTAACATGTTATGACAAACTGGACTGCTTCAACAACAGAACTGTTTTCCTCTCAACAGTTCTGGAAGCTCGGAGGGAGATCTGCCTCACACGTCTCTCCTACCCGCTGGTGGTTGCCAACCATTCCTGGAGTTACTCGGCTTGTAGCTGTGTTGCTCCAATCTTTGCCTTCATCTTCACATAAGTTTCTTCCCTCTGTGTGGCACTAGTGGCACAGGGCACTAGTCATTGATCTTTCTACTTTAGTGTCTTAATATATATGAATTTGTTACGTGTAAGCTTAAAGCCCTCATTTTCCTAGGCTGGAATCTAATCTTTTTTTATGACCCAATATGGAGTCCTCTTCTCACCTTTGGTCAAAGTAGTCGCCTTTGTTTGAACATTTGCCAGCTTCTTTCTTTTTCCTTATTTGAATTTACCTGAATTCCATGCAGTATGCTAGGCACAATGCACCAATTTGGCACAAAGGGGTCATGATAATAATTTTTTAATGATTCTCAGGACATGCATGGCTTTTAGGTCACGCTAGCCTTTTGGGACATTGTTGAAGGTATTGGAAAGAAGTGTTCTTCCTTTTTGAGATTGCTCAGCTGCTACAGTTTAAGTCTAGAGTTTAAGTCTAGTGCTGGCGACTGTTCTTGTCCCTGCTGGGGAAAAGCCGCCTGAGAATTTAGCTAACATCAAGCACGGAAGAAGAGGGAAGAAGAAATGAAAGAGGAGGAGAGGTGGGGGAAGGAGAAGGGGAAGGGAGCTCCAAAAAACCTGACCCAACTGAGGCCCTGGGTCCAGTCATTTCTGAAATTCTTTATTCCAAAAACCAAAAGGAAAAAAAAATCTTTTTCATTTAATATAGTTTGAGGTAGACTTCCAGCCTTTGTCTGACACTATCCAGAAAATTACAGTGTAAAATTCCTTATGTCCATTTCTAATCTGCTAGAGGTGAGGAGGGTGGGGCTAGGAGCAAGTTTCTGCTTTGGGTCAAGCTGTGTTAGGCATATTCTATGTCATGTCATTTAAGCCTCAGGACACTTCTGTCAGGTATTGCTACCCTGTGAATACAAAATTCATAATATTAGAAGATTATTTTCCTTTAACTTGTAAGAATGAAGTTTAAAAATGAAATGAATGTGCATGTGTATTTGTCTGGGTATGTATTCATGTATGTATAGATACATAGAGATCTCCACGTACAAATGTATGTCGCATGTACATCTATGTTCGTCAGTGTGAAACAAACAAGATTGACCTGTTAGTGGTAGAGAGACTTCGGCTCCCTGTTTAGAATCAGTGCAGGGGTTTCCAAGGTTGTTAACTCACTTGCATCAGGAAAGTCAACTCTCAAATGAAACCTTGAATCGCCTATATAAATACTGAGAAATATAGTTCATTGCACCACGGACAAGCAGTCTGAACCAAAGAGACAATTGAGATCTTCGAAATTACTGGAAATCAGATGGAGGAATCAAAGAACAGCAGGAGAGTAGGAACAAAGCATCCAACTCTATGTTCAGTACCTTGGAGGGGAACCTGTGAGGTTTTTCACCGGAAGCTCTTCATTCCTTTTGATTCCCCCTGGCTTTTGATTCCCCGTGGGTGCCTCTGAGAAGGCTGTAACTGTTTAATTGCAAAATTAAGTGGAGTGACCCTACTGTGGAAAATAAGACAGTAGAAACTATTTTCAGTGTCTTAACCCTTGCTATGACAATCTAATCATGTCACCACTATCCTCACACACCCATTGAATGACCAGAATCTTTTAGTGACTCAACATCATCCGTAGGATAAAACATCTAAACCTCTAAAGCTTGGGGAATACATTCTACCAAAGGCCCCTCGATCAGAGCTGATTCTTGTCTCCCTGGGCAGCTTGGTTTCATCACTTGTGGCTTACACTCCAGCTAAACCAGTCTGGTTCCAGTTACACAAACCTCTCGTCCTCTTCTGCCTGCACGCCCCTTCCCAATCCTATTTGCCTGACAAATGTCTCATTAATTTTCTTAATCTCTTGCAGATATCGCCTTGACGGGGGCCTAAACCCAGAGTTCATCACCTTGCTCCCTGTGCTACTCACACCTTTACTTCTGTAACATTTTTTTTCCGTCAGAGATAATGAGGATAAGATTTCCATTAGGTATCTATTGATACAAATGGGGGATTTTGCTTTGAGAAATAGTCGATTATAGTGGGTATAGCCAGAGGCTTTGGGTCAAACTACTTGAGTTAAAAATCCTAATTCTCCCTCTTATTACCTGTGAAACCTCGGAAATTTCCCTTCCCTGGGCTCAATTCTCTCATCTGTAAAATGAAGGTAGTTAATATTAACACTCCATAGGATCACTGTGAAGATTTAGATAATCTGGATCAAGTGACGGTTACAGGTATGTTCTCAACACATAGTATATTATTCTGTCTATTGGCTTAAGGAAGAAGGATGTTCATCATCAGGAATTGGCCAAAGTTATGCCCAGAGCACAATCAGGCCATTGTCAGGACAATGCTTGGCATGTGCTCTGTTTTCCACTCTTGCCTACACATCAGCTGTCCACACAGCTGACCAGAGGAAGGAACACCATCCTTGCCCATCACCCAAGAAGACGTCTTTCTTTGTCTTGCTGTTCCCAAACTCCTCCAAAGTTTCCAGTCAAGTTGTCAGTATATGGTACTGCTGATGTGGGGACATAGACAGCCACAAATTCAGCCTTCTCCCAAATTCCATGCCTATTTTGTTGGCGGAGCCTTAAAAATTTTACCTTAAATTTTTTTTTTTTTTTTTTTGCCTTTTTTAACTCTGGTAAGTAGCTCCTTCCTACTCTGTCTGAAGTGTCTTCTTTGGAAAGAATGAGTGAAACACAATTCTGACAGGTGCTAGCCCCCCTCCTATGATCAAAGACCTCAGAGCCACCAGTCCATCCCCTGCTTCCCAAGAAAAGGCACATCAGTGGACAACCACAGCAGGAGTTCTGGGAGCAGCATAGCCCTGCCAGGCAAACACGCTCATTTAAACCAGCCGTATTATTGCGGCTTCCTAACTAGTGTTGTTGCAAGTGAATGTGATTCCATGTCCTGGGGAAGCCCAGGATGCAGAGCTGTGGGAAGGTCTACGGCCCACCTTCGTGCTGGTGAAGCCTGGTTAATCAGATGTACACCAGGAGGGAATCATTCCTGCCTACAGGTCCGTGTGCCTCTCATAAGTTGCTCCTTCTACAAAATCAAATGTGATGTGTTTGGTTAGATAACCTAAAGCATACTTCCATTGACCTGAATCATTCTCTTTTCCTCCAAAATGAAAGATGCAGTTAAGTTCTCCACGTTTCTCTTCCATGTTGGATGAAGGCAATTTTAAAATAGAAGAATTCCCCTTGGATTCATGCTTCTACCTTCCTTAAAGGGCAGTATTAAAGATGAACCAACATCATGCCAAACTGAGCAAGGCACCAGATTATACTTTAATGAAGCGAATGTGAACTTTGACCTTTAACCCTTGCATAGTGGTCACACAGAGCAGTATTGTCTTATCTGTTAGCATCTATAATAGAGTTTCAGGCATTTACTTTTAGAGAAAATAACCCGGTCATTTCAGTGGAACAAGATGGACAGCCAAGGTCAATGAAGCATCACAAACAAGTGTTCCAGCCAATCCTGGAGGCAGAATTGGGGGTGACTTTTTTTTTTAAATGGCATGTAACAAATAGGATCTGAGTGGAATTTTTATGCAAAACCCCAGACGATAACTCTTGGCAGAAGAACTCTATTTGTTTTTTTTTTTTTTTTAGCCCATCACCCCCACCCCAATCTGTTCTTTTCACTTTCTGAAATAAACACTTTGCTTTGCTAATGCTGGGAGGTGTAGGGCTGGGGAGTCACTCATTCTTTCCCTCACCCATAGAAACAATTTCTTAAGGTGTAAGTGAGATTTTTCCCCCCACCTCTGTCAGATGAGGTAGAGCCTTCCCAAACTTGGAAAGTAATCAAAATTCAGATAGGAAAGTCCCAGAGTCACCTGATGGAATCCTTACTTGCTTTTCTCAGGCAGGAGAAATATGTCACGTTCCCCATCTAGTGGTGTGACTTGGAATCATCCACAAAGGTAGTCTAACGTGAACTCTGGGAGCAGAAGATATTTACCGAATTTCAAATTCCAGCTGATCGTCCTGATAAAGAGAGTGCAGATAAGATAGAATTAAAAGATAAAGTTTCTATTCTCAAAGAACTTATAATGTGTGGAAAGGGAGGAAAACTACTTAACAATCATAGTCTAATACAGTAGAACCCCTTTCTCAGCAGGGGATATGTTCCAAGACCCCCAGCGGATGCCTGAAACTGCAAATAGTAGCAAACCCTATACAGGCTGGGTTTTTCCCTATATGTACACACCCATGATAAAATTTGATTTTTAAATTAAGCATAGCAAAAGATTAACAACAATAACTAAGAATAAAATAGAACAATTACAATAATATACTGTAGTAAAAGTCATGTGAATGTGGTCTCTCTCATCTTATTGTCCTGTACTCACCCTTCTTGTGATGCTATGAGGTGATAAGATGCCTATGTGAGGGGGTGCAGTGAGGGGAATGACATATCCTGACACAGAGCTAGGCTCCTAATTACCTTCTGACAAGATGTCGGCGGGAGAATCATGTTTCCAGACCACAGCTGATTGCAGGTACCGGAAACGGGAAAGTGAAACCACGGGTAAGGGAGGAGGGAAAACTTGTATAAACAGTTTTTCATATATTCCGAGAACATGTAGGCTCAGTACAGGTGCTTGACCCCCTTGTCCTCTCAAGGTCCTCACTGGGCCCTTGAGGAGTTGGTTTGTATGAGTTTGGGGCAGGGGCAGGGGGAGAGGGAGGGAAATATTAGCCAGCTGTAAACAGGAAGTGGAGTGTGACCCACCTGAAAAGCAAAGATTGAGTGCTCCTGGAGACAGCAAGGGGACCACCAGGCGGCTTTCCTCATAAGGCTCCGGGACAGGGGACATGAAAAACCCTCGACCTGAGAAGAGAGTAACTGATCTGGGGGAGCCTGGCACAAAACCCAGGGACACTGCAGATGTTGGTGGAGAAGCTCAGACAGCTCCCAGGCCTGTCACCTCGGGGACTCGAGAAGGGGCTGCCACAGTCCACAGTTGTCCAAAAGAGGCCTGATTTGCTGAGCCAGACCATTCCCCTCAGGTGCTGACTGTCTTCACCTCGAGATCTGGGGAAAGCCCAGGAACTTGGTGGCCTCTCTCCCCATCCATTCATTCCAGGATCACAGTTGGTTGTCCTCTTGACACCGGCCTCCAGGAGCAGTAAAGCATATTTTCTTTCTCTGTCTGCTAAGCAATAGATTGGCCGGTTCTAAAGAATCTTCCTCCTAATAACATGCTGGTTGTGGGTCTGCAAGGGTGGTCATAAACTTGAAGAGGCTATTAGAATACTGTACTTTATTTCTTTTCTAAAGGAACATAGAAGCATACTGTAGTAAAAATTATTTAAAGACGGAAAAAATACATTGATATTTATGAGACCATGCTGGAAGGTTATTAGGGCCTACTCTGCACAGGACGCGTGTTTCCGGACAACACTTGATGGGTGGGCTAGATCTGGATCTTCTCCTGGCAAATCTTTGCTGCTACCTCTGCTTCAAACTCTTGGCAATCTCTTTCCTCCTCTGTTTCCTGGGCCAGCTGCTGAAAGGACCTGTGCACCGCAGAGGCCCGCTGTACTCCTGGGCGAAACCTCAGCCACTTAGAAAATTCTCCTGTTCACTGTTTAGCTTGTTAAGACCTTCATTGATGTGATCCTACTCCATAGCACACTCTTCCTGTTCTTTTGCTTTTCTTTGCAAACTTTGTTGAACTTGAACTTTTCTCATACATATGACCTCATTTAGAAGTTGTCCCTTCCTTTCTTTTCAGGTCTCAGCTCCCTGTCCTTTTCAGCCGGCTTCTTCCCTTCTCTTCCTCTATTATTTTGTCCAACTCTTTCTCCTGCGTTTTCTCCTCCTCATGTTGCTGTGCTGTTACTCCTGAGACATCTTCGGTTTTCTTCTCATATCTTCTCTTTTGTGCTTTTTTTTTTTTTAATCACCCTCTTCCTCTAAGCCTTGAAGGGCTGTTTGCATGAGCTTCATGTTCAAGTCCTGCTCTGTTCTACGTTCCTGCTGAATATGTTCTAGTCCCTCTTGGAGAGCTTTTTGCAAAGGGTCCTAATTTCCTGCTTTCTCTACTGTTTCTTTAGCTTATTCTGTTTATTCTCAAGTTTACCCTTGTCCTGTCATTTGCCACAAGGTGCACCTCATCCTCCCTCAGCTAAGTACCACCCGCCTTTGTACCTTGATGTCAGTGACCGGGCTTCTAGCCCCGGGTGAGTTGTCCAGCAATTTCTGTCTCCTTACCACTTGAGCTTCTCATTTCTCCTTGGCCCATCAGTCTTCCTCCCAGAGTTCTGAGAGCATCTCTTCCTCCACAATCTCTGCCTCTTTATCTCCTCATGAAGCAGGCCCGTGCTTTCTGTCCCTTACCCGTTGTGAGGGACATGGAGCGCTCCACATGGAGCTCTTCCCCATGCTCCCTGAATTGTTGTTCAGCTTTTCAGCCACCAGATTCTATCTCTATTTTTCTTTCCTCTCCTTCAGTAATCTGGTGTCTCTCTCATTCTATTTTTTTTTTCCTCCTCAATTGTTTCTTCTTTTGACTGCATTTTGGTAAAATGCTCATTTTCTTCTGATTCTAACAGTTCATGTAACTTATTTCATCTTTCATCAGTGTTGATGGAATACTGTACTTTTAATAAGTATTGGTAGATGGACAGAGAGCCATCCCTAAAAAAATTAGAATAGGTGAACTTCATCTAGTTGGATTATGGACTCAATGGTTTAAATGGGGACAACTTAAAAAATAAAAATAATATAATAAAATAAATTTGAAGCAAAAAATGTGGGTAAAATTTTTTTAAAAAGATTGTGAAAACCAGCATAAACATTGATGGTTATTGAGTTGGTTATGACCCAAAATGCGAGCTTAAAGAAGTGTATCAGGATACAGAAAAAGAGAAGAAATGGAAATTAGGAACAAAAAGAGGCATGTAAGATAAACCAATGAAATAAATTATTCTAAATAATAAGACTTTCAGAAGGAGAGAAAAGAAAAGAGGAAGAACAGAAACCAAAGAATTAATGGAAGAAATCCCCATGAGTTGGCTGAAGACTTAAGGTTTTAGATGATAAAGACCATCTGAATGCTGGAAGACTTTACTGAAAAAAAGAAACACTCCTAGCCAAATCCTGGAGCAATTAATAAACCTGTGGGATTAGGACCTCTCCTTATTAAGCTTTCAGACAGAGAAACAGGGTTACAAAGAGACTGATAACACTATTGGTCTTCTTATTTGCCACACAGAAAGATAGAAAACAGTGAAACAACACTAAGAACTTTGGAGTAAAAAGTGCTGTGATCATAGAATCTTGTTCTCAAGATCCTGTTTATGACTTGAGGTGGGGGTGGGGTGTGTGGCATTTTTAGTCATACAAGAACTTAACAAGGAAACTGTCCCTGTATTGTCTCTGGAAGTGTTACTATAAAAATTTCAACAAAAGTTGGATCAGAGTATTGATTTTATTTTATTTTTATTTTTTTTAAAGATTTTATTTATTTATTTGACAGAGACAGAGACAGTCAGCGAGAGAGGGAACACAGCAGGGGAGTGAGAGAGGAAGAAGCAGGCTCCCAGCGGAGGAGCCTGATGTGGGGCTCGATCCCGGAATGCCGGGATCACGCCCTGAGCCGAAGGCAGACGCTTTAACGACTGAGCCACCCAGGCGCCCCCAGAGTATTGATTTTAAATTGAGGAAGGACAAAATACACCTCAGAGAGAGATAAGTAATAAATCATATATAGTTAATTAATATGTAAAATTATCAGAAATCTATAGGTGCATAAGAAAACACTCCTTAGTGTCCCTCTAAATAAATTCTGGAACAGGTTTCATACTGGTCATTCTCAGATAATAACATTCTCTCGTCACTTTTTCTTTCTTTCTTTCTTTTTTTAATGGATAGTTTCATTCAGTAATTAAAATATCAATCCCATGTAAGAGTCAAACTTCTGAATTCCAGCTGAGTTAAAGCTTCTTTCCTTCCCCTGCTTGGAATTATCTGACAAAGACTTTAAAGTACCTATTATCGAAAATGCTTAAATGAGCAATTGAGAACATTCTTGAAGCAAATATTAAAATTGAAAGTATCAAGAAAGAAATAGAAAACATAAAGAACTTAATGGAAATTTTAGAGGTAGGATACAGTATCCAAAATTAAAAGGAAAACTCACTGAGTAGACTCAACAGCAGAATAGAGTTGAGAGAAGAGCCATAAACTTGAATATAGAGACATTATTCAACCTCAGTATCAGAAAAAAAATTTAAAAAAGGAAAAAGAGCCTCAGGGGATAACCACACTACATGAAGGACTAATGTTCATGTAATTGGAGTCACAGAAGGGAAGGAAAAAGAGTATGGTTTTGGAAAAAACTTGAAAAATAATGACTGAAAACTTCCCCAATATAATAAAAATCTAAACCTATAGATTTAAGAAGCCGAGTGAACTTCAAAGAGCTGTCAAAACTCATCAAACTGTCCTGTCAGAATTGATGAATTCTACGCTATGTAAATTATACTTCAAAAAGTCGAAATCATTTTTAAATAGCTAATAAAAATCTGTCATTTAATAATACTCATTGTAAACCCTCTATTAGTGGGACTCACTGCTACCTGTTGGGGTTATTATGTGACAATAATTCATATCTGTAGCAATCAGCTTGATACTAGCTAAGAATTGTTAGGTGCTAACAGAAGGGGGAATGAACCATGAGAGACTGTGGACTCTGGGAAACAAACTGAGGGCTTCAGAGGGGAGGGGGGTGGGGGATTGGGATAGGCTGGTGATGGGTATTAAGGAGGGCACGTATTGCACGGTGCACTGGGTGTTATACGCAAATAATGAATCATGGAACATTGCATCAAAAACTGGGGATGTACTGTATGGTGACTAAAAACAAAATAAAAATTATTTAAAAAAATAAAATAAAATGAAAAAAAAAAAGAATTGTTAGGTGCTGCTTTGCATGATTTTAAAGTTTTTGCTAATTAAATCTTCCTAACAACCCTGTGAAGGAAATATCGTCATCTCTACTTGACAGAAGAGGAAGCTGATTACAAAAATATTAATTAGGAGCTAGTAAGTGGCAAATTCACTTCTTGAAACATGCAGTTTGACTTTAGAGACCAGATTCTTTATCACTACTGAGTATGGAGAGACAAACCCAGGCAATGTTTCATGTTTAGTCTCCCAAATAAAAGCTATATGTCAATAATAAGATACATAAAATCAGGGACAATAAGAGTAGGCTTGGGAAGCCTTCACTGGAAAAGGTAATTCTAGTTATGGGTCAAAGGTCGGGATAAATGTGAATTCTTGGGTAGCACCAGAAAATCTGATTTTCTGGAAGGCACTTGATACTAGACACTTAATTTCTCCATAGAGAAAATCAATTTCATTCTTGGGCTCACTAGGATACTCTCAGTAATAAAGGGTGAATGCTCATAGTCTGATGTAAGCAAAGGTCATGCTGCTTTGTTCATTGTAATTTTGTGTGCTTTAAATCAAAGCTAATTCTTGGGGTGTCTGGGTGGCTCAGTTGGCTAAGCGTCTGACTCTAGATTTTGGCTCAGGTCATGATCTCACTGTTGTGAGATTGCAGGCTACATCTGACTCCACACTGGCCATGAAACCTGCTTATGATTCTCTCTCCCCCTTTCCTCTGCCCTTCCTACCCTCCACTCTAAAAAAAAAGCTAATTTTTTTTTTAAAGATTTTATTTATTTATGTGACAGAGAGACAGCCGGCGAGAGAGGGAACACAAGCAGGGGGAGTGGGAGAGGAAGAAGCAGGCTCCCAGCCGAGGAGCCCGATGTGGGACTCGATCCCGGAACGCCGGGATCACGCCCTGAGCCGAAGGCAGACGCTTAACGACTGCACTACCAAGGCGCCCCCAAAAAAGCTAATTTTTTATATGAAACTCAAACATCTGTTAAATTAGACATTTAAAGCTATATTTAGAGATAATGTTTGAAAACTGAAGTCAAGGCTTTCACACTTGAAAAAAAGAATTGCTTCAAATGTGCTCTAATAATTCCAGCAGATGGCAATACAATCATTGTTAAAAGTTTGTTTCACCATCCAGCTGAAAAAAAAAAAAAAAGACAAATAAAAACAATATCCTTTCCGTTTTATTTCTCTTTTATTTTGTTTTTGCCTTTTTTTCCTTCTCTGTGTTGAGTCCCTCTAGGTTTCTAAAACCGTGCCTTCTACACAAGAATTTGTAAGGTTAAAAGAGCTGCCACCGTAACTACGAAGAGCTGCAAATGCTAAACTAGACATTGGCCTTTAGAAAACAGAGGACGCGTAGATGGCTCTTGAGTCAGGAGTGACACGGTCAGAATCGTGCATTGAGAAAATAACTGACAGGAAAAGGATGAGTGGAAGGATGTGGAAAGACAAGGTGAATGTCTGTTCGAGGGTTCTAGAACAGAGATAATGGGACATTGGCCTTGAGTGTGGTAGTGAAAACCAAGTTTAGATGAGGAATCACTGCAGACATAGAGGTGAGGGAAGTGAGTGAATGATTGGGTGTTAGCAATTCAAAAGAAGAACCAAAGGTAAGTCTTGCGTTTTAATCCTGATTGGCGGGAAGCTGACTAGAAGGAGAAGGAACAGAAGGGAGTTTGTAGAAGTTCTCCGATGCTGATGCTGAGTCAACTTAGCAGTTGACAAGTGGGTCGGCTGCTGAGATGAGAAGTAAAATTTAAGGGATAGATACAGAAGGGGTGGGTATTTGCAGCCACAGGAGTGGATGAGACCGTCTGAAAGAGAAAAAGGCTGAGGTTCAAGGAACCTTCTGGAGAATGCTTGCATTTGGGAGAAAACAATGATATGATTAAGTTTAGCAGGATTTTCAGGCGAATGTGATGTCTTCGGAACACACCCACAAGGCTGAATAGAACAAGAGTAACATATTTCAAGAAGTTTGAGGAGATTGTTTGAAAAGAGGCCAATGGACTTTGAGAAACAGTTAAAACAAACTGATAGGGGCAGAAAGATTATTATGAGAAAGGAGTGGACATAATATGGAAAAGTGTGTAATGTGTTTTGAGAAGTTTGACCATAAAGGGAAAGAGAGAAATAGTTGCATAGGTTGCCTGGACATTGGGAACAAGTGGAAATTTTTATACAAGAAATACTTCAGCATGGTTGTGTCTGACGTGAAGGAGACATTTGAAATTATACTAAAGTCGTTTTCCTTTTTTTCCCCTAAATGACATCTAGATAATTTAATGAAACAGCATAACTTCATTTTACTAGAAATTTGGGGATGTAAGAAAAAATTGAAAATACAATTTGAAAGTGAATGTTGCAACATGTTTCTCATTATTTATTATTCATCCAGTGTCTGCTTGGCTCCTCTCTGTTGCTGATGTCTGAAGCCTGGAGACTATGAAAGTTAGTCATGCTAATCAAGTCTGTTCCCAGTGCCCAGAGATCTGACATTGTGGGAAGCGATAGCCCTGTAGGGTCTGCTGTAGCGTCAACCAAGCATTTAGAATCATAGAAAACTCTGAAGCCCATCTCTCTGTTAAAATATGTGAGCATGTTTCCTTGTCCACCTTTTTCATTCTTACCTTTCTGGGTTTTTTTCCCCCCTAAGGAAAAGAAAAGATCAGTTGGCAAAGCTCGATCTTGCTTCCAGAATTGCTGAGTTTGCTTCTTGCCATTAGAACTTTGGTGTCACTGTTTGTGCAAAGGAATCTATAGAAGCTGCCAGTTGTCTGAGGAGAAACATAATATAACCTTGAATTGTAAATGACCGCATCTGCCATTGACTATGATAAACATACTGGTTTCATTAAAAACTCATAGCAAGATAGAATTTTCAAACACAGAGGCAATGGAAAGTGGGATAAAAACAGGAAGAAGATGGGGGAAAATTGTCCAGGAAAGTTATCTGTTCTTTACAGCACGGTTAAATATTTGCTTATCAATTCCTTTTTTTTTTTTTAAGATTTTATTTATTTATTTGACAGAGTTAGAGACAGTCAGCGAGAGAGGGAACACAAGCAGGGGGAGTGGGAGAGGAAGAAGCAGGCTCCCAGCGGAGGAGCCCGATGTGGGGCTCGATCCCAGGACTCCGGGATCACCCCCTGAGCCGAAGGCAGATGCTTCACCACTGAGCCACCCAGGCGCCCCATTTGCTTATCAATTCCTAAACCCCAGTCTCTGCTCTTAATTCTTTGAAACCCTGTACCATTTCTGTCAACAGTCCCATCAAGTGAAAGATGAAATTACTCCCTACTGCTGGGTATCCCATCCCCCATGTAGACGTGTTTGGAGGCCTGGCAGATGACGCCCGCCTGCCCCAGCGGGCTGTACAACACAAACGTCCATGCACATCAGAACCCAATCACAGAGAAAGTGAAGAAATGGACTTTTTCTTACATCTGTAATCTTAGATCTGGAACAATCCGGGTTGGTATTTTAATTCTGAGTTTTACAAACCAGAATTTATTTTTAGTAGGGAAGACTCCTATTTTGCTCATTCACTCCTGTTCATATTTTTGCAGAAGCAATTGACTAGGTGGTAAACACTTTATAAATCTGTTGTCCTGATCATTGCTTTGAAAATAGTGGGAATCCAAATTCACAGGGAAAACAGATTTTTAGAATAAATCCTCCCTCTTTCAATAAAGCTTGTTTCTTTAGGTTGGATTTTAAGATCCTTAAGGACAGGAACTTGTTCCTTTTTTTTTTTTGGTCATAAGGTTTATTTATTTATTTATCATTCATTCATTCATTCATTCATTTAAATTCCAGTGTACTTAACATACAGTGTTATGTTAGTTTCAGGTGTATAATATAGTGATTCAGTAATTCCATCTATTACCCAGTGCTCATCAAGATAGGTGTACTCTTTGCCATAAAGTGTATTTTTAAAGTACTATCTGTTTAACACTTTTAAATTCTGGCAATCACTTTTGGTTTTCTAGTCAACAGCCATTCCCTACTTTTGAGCCAACAAAACCCTAATTATTTTCACCTATCAGGTCACAAGAACTCTAGGAAGAAAGGGGAGGTCTTACCCCAGTCCAAGGGATAGCTAGTGATTAGTTTAAACCAATTTGGGCACTTCTGCCTCCTCACTTACAATTGGCTAGGAGTGGGGCGTGTGAGCCAGTTCTGACCCATGAGATACGAAGGGAAGTCCGTTGGGACTTTTAGGGAGATTTTTTTCTTCCTAGTATAAAGAGGGAAACACAGGAGAAGAGGCCCTTCCCCTTCCTACTTTTCAATACAGTTGTGTGAGGACACAATGTTTGTAACTGTCCCAAACTCGTGGGGAACGCAATGGAACTAGAGAAAGCTGAAGCAGAACAGTATTGTTTAGTTCTGAGTTCACCCATGCTGGCAATTATTTCTGGGCCTCTGGTCATGAGAGATAATAAATGCACTCATCATATTAGCCACATTTAGTTAGATATTTTGTACCTCGTAGTCAAAAACATTCTAACTGAGGTAGCAATTAAAAAAGATCTCTCACATTATCTCACCGATTCTGCTAATGATCTTGTGAGGAGGTGTTATCTGGAGTCCACAGAAGACACCGAGCCTCAGAATGTTGAAGTGAAGTGAGGAACATCACAGAACTAGTAGGGAGATGACCTAACACTGAAATCATAACTTTGGATGACTGCTCACATGCTCTTCGAAATGCACTTTATTGCTGAACTTGGGCTGAATAAGGTCTGGTAAATGTTTGCTGTAGTGAATGAGGCTGAAATCTTGGGGACATTTCCTTATTCCCAGGTAGGTTCTTGTAAACTTTCAGGTCTGCTGAAGTCTGGACTCTTCCTGAAACATTGGTGGGGGGGGCAGTGGGGACCCATTGTCAGTGTGCTCAGACATCAAGATTTGGAAGGAAATTCTTTTTCACATTTGTTCTATCATCCTCTTCCTTTCTACTGATTTATACTGAAAACCCAGTCTGTTCTTACTTCTAATGAAATGCCCCTGTTCAGAGAACCTCAGAGTGATTTGAGAAGTTACGTGGAGTACAACCTCACAGCACATTGCCCTTTCTCTCTCTGATCTCCTATCTTAGTTGGGCATGGAAACATATGATTCCCACTTCCACTTACATTTCCATTGGAGGGATTGGCTTCTCTACTTCATCCTGGCTATGACTTAGACCCATGACCATCCCTGGATCCTACCATGCCCATTTCTGCACATTTTAAACTGCAAATGCCTAGCACTAAAGCTCTGCCACCCCTACTTCTGAGAGCAGATCTGACTGTTATCACTCTGTCTTAACATGGACTCCTCAGAAAATGAGGCCAGATGAAAAACATACAAAATAATGCTTTATTCGGGGTTTGGTTCCAGGAAAACTGGAGTGAAGGACAGTCAGTGCGTTGCTGAGCTGACTATAGCTTTGTAAAAAGACACAACGTGTCATTCATCTTGCAGACCATCTTTAGAAAAGTTGTACAGACCTACTGTGTATCGGAACCGCCCATAGGGGAGGAAGGGTGAGTAATGTATCCGCTAGCTTTTCTTCATCTTCTTTTTTACCTTGGTGTGAGTTCACGCCTCATGGGAATAACTCCCTTTCACTTCCAGGTTGTATTACCAGGCCTATCCAGGCAGTCTTGGGGTGGGGTAGTGGGGACCAGAGCCTCTACAAATCCAGTAATGTTGGCTTTGGTTAATGTCCTACATGGGGTCTATGTTAGCAATTCTGTTGGCATTTGGCAGTCTCTGGGGCCACTCCTGCTAGCCAGGAATCAATGCAAGTGGTCAAGTGTGGGCATGGGAGTCTGGTGAGCGAGGTTCATTGGGTGATACAGAAAAAAACTTGGTCTAAACCCAATCTGTGTCCCCAACAAAATGAAAAGAGAGTTTTCTTTTTTCTTCGGATTTCCTCACTTCGAAGGGTTTGGATCTCTGCCAGGGGTTGGTATCCTCACTCCTGTTTCCTCATGCTTACCTGTTCCTCCAGGACCAGGGCTTATTTTTATGGATGAACAAACCCGACCCACCCCAAGAATATGCAAATTATGAAAACTATTTTGTGTCTTCACTGTTTGGAACATTCCTTAACTATAAGGGAATGAATTCATTTTTACAATTTGAGATCTTCTTGATTTCAGCTAATTTGTGTTACTACAATCATTAACACTTTATCAGAACAAAATGTACGTATAAAGATGTTTTGGCTTGTACAGTGTTTTGTTGTTGTTGGGTGAAATTTTTATTTTTTTTATTGCTTTCATAAAACACGCGAACTGATGAGTTAGAATTATACACTTCCAACAGGGACAGAAAGCACTAGATTAGTTCAAGGGGAAGGAGATGAGGTAGAAGAAGATGAAATTCAGATCATTAAAAATGGTTGTTTTAGTTTTTGGGACAGATTTTTGAATTATATTTTTTCTTCTTGACTAAATTTTCCTATGTTTGCAGACACTTCTAACAAAAGATTTGTCTTCTTTCGAGAATAAGCCAACGCCTCCACCAATGGAATTTCTTCTGTGTAAAAATCTCTCAGCAATATATTTGGAAACTCGTGTCTGTAGGGGCAGATTTGAAGACACAAGACTGACCTCACTCCAAATGTCAGCCCCAATACTCAAGCTGCATTCCTGCTAGAGCTTGTCACCAACAAATGCCATTTAACCAATCCTTCTTGGTGAAAAGTATCACATGTGCCACAGGAAGCCTGGGAAGCCCACTCTCTGTGGTGAGGACAAGGTTTCAGGCTCATTGGGCAATATTTGCATTTGAACTGCATACTGCGACATGTTGGCCAGGTCCTGCTTCTCATGGCATGTTTGTGATGGAGCTGGAGCATTTCAGCCACCCCCATAACCACAGCCTAGAGTGATTTATGATTCTGGTGAAGCGCTCTGAGTTTTGGTCAACACTGTTAAGATAAAAGAGTATTTAAAGAAGAGTGGCTGCTAGGGGAAAAAGTCAGCCACAAATGATCTAATGGGTCTGATAATTCATTAAAATATACTAGAAAGAGCACGGTGTCTGGATTTAGACACAGTTAAGTTTCGTTTCTGTCCTCCCACTTATTAACTCTGTACTAGAGTGTGTTTTTAATTTCTTCTGAGCCTCAGTCTTCTTATCTGCAAAATGGGAATACTAAGGCTTGCTCCAAAGAACTACTAAGAAGATGAAATGAGAAAGTGTGAGGAACTCTCAGGCTCACTGCCTGACTCCTGGCAGGCACTCAGTAAAAGTCCCACCTCTCTGCTTCTCCTTCCTCCTCTGCCCTGTACACCCTCCCTCCAACAGCTCTATAAACCGAGTGTCTTAGACCTGTCTTAGGCTGGCTTACACAGCAGTCATCCTTAATTTCCTATCTGGATGCCTTCTACTATCCACTCTAGAAAAGCTATATTTTTCTTTTCCCAGCCTCCCCTGTATCTCATGATGGAGGATATCCTTTTAGCCAATAGAACATAAAAAGAATTCTCCTGAGAGTTTTTAGAGAAAGTTTTGGTTTACTGATAGACAGAAGCTGCTGGAAACATTCTCTCTTCTTCCTACTTCGAATGCCTGTGTCTGGGTCAGCGATTTTGTGACCGTGAGGAATAATCATGCTAGAAAATTCAAAAGAATCGCAGGACTTCTCAAAGATGCAGATCCTGACCTGAATGAGCCCCTCCACAAGAGCTGGCAGCTGCCTACACCAGTCTTCCAGGTAGGTAAGAAAAAAAAAAACTATTTGATCAAGCCACTTATATAGAGTTAAGTAAATGGGACAAGTTTTGGAGGAAGAGGAGAAAGGAAGAGAGGGAGGGGAACAGAGAGGGAGGGAAGGAGGGAGAGGGGAGAGAGAGAGAAAGAGAAAGAGAGAGGGAGAACTACTTCCATAGTATGCAGCTGGGGAAGCAAATCCCTTAATTTTTGAAGTATTAAATGTTAATTTGGTAGGCTATGTAACGGTTCCCCCAAAAGATACCCAAGTCTTAATCTCCAGAAGTTGTGAAAGTTACCTTGCAAACCATAAAGGGAAGGCAGATATGATTATGTTTAAGAATCTTGAAAATGAAGAGGTTATCAGAGTGGGCCCTCAGTCCAATTAGGTGTATCCTTACAAGAGGGAGGCCGAGAGAGATTCACAGAAACATACCAAAGAACAAGAGACAAGAGGAGGACAGAGGTAAGACATGGGACACAGACACCATAGCCAAGGAACACCAGCAGCCTCCAGAAACCGGAAAAGGCAAGGAACAGGACTGTGGCCCTGCCAACAGTGATTCTGATGTTGCCCCAGTGATACTGGTTTTGGACTTCTAGCCTTCAGAACTATGACAGAATGAATTTCTGTTGTTTAAGCCACTACAGCTGTAGTACTCTGTTAGAGCAAGCACAGGACATTCATACACTCAGCTATCAAAAGACTCTCTGATTTCATTGTAGGGTATGAGTACTAGTGATAACCGGTATTTGCTGAATGCCCTCTGTGGACCAGGCAACCACACTTACCACTCCGCATGGATTACCTCATTAGTCCTCACCCCAGCAATCCTCTGAGGAAGCTGCTCCTCTTCTCATCTCCAGCAAGGAGAGCTACTCCAAGGGAGGTACAGAATCTGCCAGGAGTCACACAGTGAAGGAGCATTGAAGATGGAATTTGAACTCAGGCCACCATTCCAGCCCTGCTGCTGAAGAAATGATGGTAGACTTGCTGTGTATGCTCCCAGTCATGTTCCTAAGATAAGTTACTAAGTAAAACAGTGGTGCGGAATTGACATCCACAATTGGAGATACTCAGGTCCTTTAACTCAGGTCCTCAAGAACATCCCTTTCTGGATTAAAAAATGAATACCTACTAGGGGCGCCTGGGTGGCACAGCGGTTAAGTGTCTGCCTTCGGCTCAGGGCGTGATCCCGGCATTATGGGATCGAGCCCCACATCAGGCTCCTCCACTATGAGCCTGCTTTTTCCTCTCCCACTCCTCCTGCTTGTGTTCCCTCTCTCACTGGCTGTCTCTATCTCTGTCGAATAAATAAATAAAATCTCTAAAAAAATAAATAAATAAAAATAAAAAATGAATACCTGCTAGGTATTAGATGCTGGGCTGAACACGGAGAGTAGGGCACACAGCCTGCTTCCAGAGGCTTCTGTGCTTCCTAGTCTCCCATCTCTCATCATTGCTTTACAACTGCATGGCAGTAGTAGACTTCACACCAAAAATTATATAACAAAATATAACTTCTAAAGTCTTTCACTAAACCAAATATATTAATTAACTGTAACTTTGAATGATCTACATTGTTATTCTTCCCCATATGTCTAAACCATGAAAAATAAATAGAAACATTGATATCACTATTTCTAGTAACCTCCATAGCATGGTTATGAATTACTCCATACCTCTGCTGAAAATATTCTTGGTTATTCTTTTTAATTGGCATATCAATATTCTTCGTTTGATAGTCTCATAGCCCAATGCTAAAGCAAGTGGCTGGCACAAAACCATTTATTTTAAGGTTAAAATTTCCTTGCATTTATTAAGCTTTTTATTTTTAATTAGGCTTTGTTGTTTCCTCTCCTGTCTAAAAAGTGAATAGCTGAAGAAAAGTTCTCTGTTACCTTCCGGTGTTCCACAGTGTGGCTCTGTGACAGGTTAAGTCATTAAGACCTTGATTTGTGCATTTGATTTTTCTTTAGTTTTTTGCCCACTTCCCATCATGTCTAATGAGGTAGGTTTTGTAGGGTTTTATCTTGGGGATTTTGCCAAAGAAAAGTAGAAATGTCTTCATGTCAATAATCTTCCTACCTTTTATAACAGGCTAATTATGTGTCCATGAACCCAACTTAGATCCCCTGCGTTAACACTTTCTACTAAGAGGGGAAGAGGGGCCAGTATTGAAAGGTATTTAATCAACTAATACGTCAGTACAGCGTCAGTTCACATAGATGATATGTATAGTTATCATAGATACTAATGCATTTGCAGGAAGGCGTATTTATACCATGTAAGCAAACAGACAATTATTAATGCAACTGTTGCATTTTACAGCTGGCTCAAAGATTTCTTCTTAAATAATACAGCTGACAATACCTCATGAAAACAGAGATCGTTGAAACTGAGGCTCTAACAAATGTTTATTTAGAGCCTTAGAGCTGAAGTCTCTTAAGCTTTTTTTATTTTTTATGAACTTAAGTCAACTGTTTTCCCTTTTTTTAAGTTTTGTAATTGATTTTTAAAATAATAAGATAAAAAGAATTACCTTCTCTAAACTACTTATTTGTTTAAGTGGGCAAATAATTAGTCATTGGTCTGTTTAAAAAATATCTTCCAAATGTTGCTCTAGGAAACAAAGCCTGGATTTAATTTGTGAGAAGTACACACACAAATCAAAAAAACAATGAAATTCTGCCTGCTGCACTCTTTTTGCACTTTAAAAAAACTGCTGACACTTTGAAACTCACCACTAAAAAGTGTTTTTGATCTACGCTCACAATCTATGAGGCTATGTTAAATAATCTTGATATTATCTCCATGAAATTTTCACAGTCTCTGGTTGTGATGGGCCATCTTATTCTGTTCCCTGAAGTCTTGAATAACAAAGATGCTTGTAAAATGGGTTAAACTAAAAACAGCTTTCCTTGATGATCAGACTTGGAAGATTTCAGATCTCTGTACCATATTGACATTCTTTTATTGAATTCTCTAAAATATTACAAAACAACCATTTAATAAAGCAAAACCAAATACATTAGAAGTCACTGCTGTGAGTTAGAATACCACCTTGACAGATCTCAACAATACGTCACAAGAGGGAAGGCTGAATGTATGGTTATAGAGTGTTGGGGTCTGGGCAAGTGTTTCAAGGTGGATAGATGATGGAAATTGGGCAAAATTTGTGACAGGATTAAATTTGTTTAGAATTAGTGAACAGAGCAGGGTGAGGGTCTTAAGGGAAGATTTGATGGATAAACTATTATTTGATAAGCCATCTCTTTGCCCAAGAAACCCAACTATTGTCTCAGATAAATTAATTGACATGAGTATCTTGAAGAAAATAATATTTATTGGTTTATAGTCTTATCTTTCCTGGGTGAAGTCTTATTGAACAACTAATTCATATTGCTACAAGTAGTCTCAGTTCTCACTTTTCATTTTGATGTATGTTTCTAGTTTATTCTTTTCACAAAGACTCAGAATCGTGGGTCCGGGGGATGCCTTTTAGAGGTAAGTCCACGAGCTTTGGAGGAATTTGCCGTACCACTAAAAAAGGTTGTGGAAGGGTTGTAGTTGGTGGAAAATCAGAATGGGGGAAGAAAGAAGCATACTGGTAAATTGCTGGCAATGAACAATCTTGCCTGTATTTGAGGAGCAACGATTTTTACTGCTGAGAATCATCTTCAGGGTATGACACATCAAAACCAAGGACTTTGGCTCTGCTTTTTATAAGATTCCGTGCTGAAGTGCAGCCAGGGAACTTACTCAGAAAAGGAGACAACATTTTCCATCACAACTTTTAATGCTCTTAGAAGAGGTGTTGATCACAAAGTCTTTATATAGGGAAGGGACAAGGTAGTTGTTGATAACATATCTGCTTGGCAAATACGATGTTCACATTCATTTGCTCTCAGTAAATAAATTCTTTTGGTTTTTCAACAATAATGTGTATTAGTTAGTTTTTGTTTTTTAATAGCTGGACAGTTTGCTTCAGATCTTTTTTGTTAGCTGATGATTCTGGTAGCAGATTTGGTATATTTTGGATAGCAAAATTGATTCTGTTTGAATTATAAAAGGTAAGTCCTTGTCCAAATTCATAATTATATTTTTAATCACCTTAGTACGATTTCTATTTGTAATTGGTCTGTGACTCTGGTGGTTTGACTTCTATTGCTCATCATTCGGTTTTTCTTCCAGGGAGCAGGTGGCTGCAAGTCTGGTCATTCTTCAATAATAAGACTCCAGTAATTCTCCAGTAATAAGACTGAAAGGAAGTCACCTCTGTTCTTCCTGCTAGGGTGAGAGATGCGGCTGCTCAGGGGTATTGAATTAGAAGGGATAGCATGAATTACACAAGACAATCAATAGATGCTTATTGATAATATGACTTTAGACAAGTCACGTAAGCTCACTTAATCTTAAATACTTCATCTGTCAATGGAGATAAACACAATGCCTATTTCTTAAGGTTGTTATGAGGATTAAATGGAAAAATATGCACATAAAGCATTGAGCTGAGTACTTGGAATAGTTAACAATGAATGGTTGCTGTTATTGTATTTATTAAAGATGTATTAAGATATGTCATGTATTTATGATATATAACAATACAGATGATGGAATAAAATAATTGGTATTTTATCTCTGGCTAGATGGATTGGTAGCCTCTTCATTAGAAAATCATGAGGAAAAAGTGCCAATACAGGGAAGTGACTGGGATGTGGTATTTTTTTATAGTTACAGGCAGTTGAATACCTACAACATATGCATTGGTATTTCTATCTCATACCTTTATTCTTTTTACTGAATATTAATGGCTTTCTAAGTATGTTGGCAAATACATTTTCCTTAATGAAGTGTTGTTTTTCAACCAAAGTCTGAATAAAACCCCAAGTATTCAAGAACTACATCAGGGTTTCTTTGAAGAACATTTGATCATAGTGATAACGCCTGAGTACTATTTGATCAAATCTTACCCAACAAATCTATTCCAACGTGCCCCAGATGCAAATGATAGGATGTGGAAAATCAAGGAGAATAGACCTCCATAGCTTCAGCATTAGAAATAGAGTCAGTGGGAAGTCCATGCATCTGTGTCTTCTCTTCTTAAGATTTACCCCATAGAAAATGATTTTCTTCTCATGAAACATGGTGTGCAGTTTTTTCTTATGCGACAGAGGCCTATGTGTTGACCCTGCTATGCACGATGGTGTCGTACCGCAGCTTCCTGCCACAGCATCATAGACAACTGGCAATGGTAGCTCTGGAAACTGATGGAGAAAAGGTCTTTTATTAAGTGATAAGTACACCTCAGCTAAAATGACAATCCCTGTGCCACAGGCTGCCTATGTTCTCTGGGAGAAATACATAAATACATAAAACTATTGCAGTTAGGATTTAGCTTAGTACTCGGTACCTGTAGTTAAACTTTGCAATCAACTCTTCTCATGCTTTTGTTAAGCCTTCTTTAAATAGAACTGAAAACTAGACTGAAATTGGAGTTCTTTATAATGAAAACACTACAAAAGTCAAAGTCAAAAATATCTTTATAGTCATCAAACTGTAAAGATAGAAAAAATGCTATTTTTAAATACCACAACTCAGAGTTTGCTTCGATCATATTAGATTTCTTTTAAAAACATGCAAAGTTTATTTACTGTCAAAATCTCTAGTGCCACTCCATTTTCATTATCTTCCTTCCCACCAGATTCAATGAAGTGATCTACTTTAGTGTTTTGGGCCAGGTTTTTATTATTTGGTGGAAGACTATCAAAGCAAGGAGAAAGTTGTTTCTCCTTCCTTGTTAAGTATACAGCCAGAAAGAACAACAATATTTTTAAGTTAAAAAGTCATTGCAACCTAATTGAAAACTTCAGGCCAAATGCTGGGAATGCTGTGGTTGACCATTCTAAAACAAAAATTGAAAACAGATTCTACTTGGCTTTAAAAAGTAAACTGGCTAATAATCAAGATAGATAATGAGCAAACACATAAAGTATATTAAAGAAGAAAATAGTATGAAATGAACAGAAAGAAGAAACAGTTTAAATAAATAAGGTCTAACATCCATTCACTTGGCTAAAACATTAGGATGTTCATTTGTGTGGTTAATACAGAGCAACTTGATTTTCCAAAGATAACACTGAAGGAATGTCTGGAGAGAATTCTGATGCATCTGGATTTTGCCCAGTTCTAAACAGGGATTAACACCAACCATGCATATGTCTCCTATGAACCCAAACTATCTCTTAAAGCTGTTGCATCTTTCTTCTTATTCTTTGAGTACCAAAAAACCAAATCAAACATTTGTGCCTTACACAACCGAGAGATTGTGTACAACTCATGACTTGGCATCTTCTGTAAAATTTAAGCTACTGATCCACCATTAGTAGAACACATGTTTTGAATTATTTTCCTGGTTGGCAAATGAATTTAGATCATGCCTCTTTTGTTCACGGAAGATAAACATTGAGTGTGATATATACATATAAGCATATATGTTTTATATATGTGTGTGCATATATAAAACACATATATATGATTTATAGTAGATCACATATATGTGTGTATATAGAATACATGTAACATACATATATATATTTATTGAATATTGAATTATATGTATTTCAATGAACCAAAAAAGAACCCAGTAGAGTTGTGACCTAAATTCATTCACAAACTGGGAAAATAACTCAAAACAGATGTTCTACTAATGGTGACTTACATTTTATATATATATGGTGGTGGATATATATGTGTGTGTGTGTGTGTAGAGAACATATATACACCTGATATATATATATCCATTGAAAAACTACATATATATATATATATAGATATGTTATATGTAACATATATAACTTCTAAACATATGTATGTATACATATATAGAAGTTAGAAATCTCAAGATTGAATGTTGAATTCTGGGTCTATCACTTCCTCGCTGTATGCCCTTGGGTAAATTACTTGACTTCTCTAATCCTGCAATAATATTTGTAAAATGAGGATAATGGTGTGTTAGTTTCTTAAGAAACAGCTTCATGCCTTGGAAGAGAGATCAAGGAAAGACTATGGCTACATCATTTTAGATGCACCTTTACCTCTAAGTTAACATCG
The DNA here is from genome assembly GCF_024610735.1 of Ursus americanus. Classification (NCBI taxonomy): domain Eukaryota; kingdom Metazoa; phylum Chordata; class Mammalia; order Carnivora; family Ursidae; genus Ursus; species Ursus americanus. Next base: position 34,726,559 of record NC_142141.1, on the reverse strand, counting down.
AGTGTACATGTTCCGCCCATGGAAGGTCCAGGATATCATCTGTATTACTAATGAGCATCATTACAAATAAAGAACAACTTTCTCATCACCTCTAGTTGGGTTTCTTCTTCCCTACCCTTTGTACATAACTTTCTCTAATAAAAATAATGATGTAGGTTGAGAAAGAAAAATAATTGACTGCCAAGTTGAACTACAGCTACAGAATATTAACCTAAATCCTAAATGCAATAGTTTCATTGTATTCAAGCATTATTAGGAGACCATTAAACACCTCTGGTGACAATATTCCACTTTCATATTATGGACATATACCTTGTAACACACATGTTGCAAGTATCTCCCAGCTCATTATTTTTCTTTTAACTTAGTTCATTTTTAAGATTTTCTACCTCAAAACTTCTCATTTTGACTCGTGCAAATCCAATACCTTTTTCATTTCTAGCTTTTTCCCTTAGTGTCATAGTTAAATCCCAGGTCATCATAACCTATATTTTCATCTATGATTCTCCCCCAGTATTTTCTTATGAAATATTTCAAACTTAGAAAACCTTAAAAGAATTTTACAGTAAAAACCTATATTCTTACCATCTAGATTCCACTATTAACATTGTATTCTCCTTACTTTTTAAGTATAGTTCTCCATCTTTCCATCACTTTGTCTATCATATCAATCTATTTTGATGCATTTCAATGTAATCTGCAGACAGATGACTTGTCCCAAATACTTCAGTATGCACACCATATGTATTTGATATATATATTGTGTCATTTTACTTTTACATACGGGTTGTGTTTCCTGTGGCTGCTGAAACAAATCGCCACAAACTGGATGGCTTCGAATACCAGAGTCATTCTTGTCCAGCTCTGGACGCCAAAAGTGAGGAATCAGTTTCACTGGGTTCAAAGTGGTGGCAGGGCTGCTTCCTTCTGGAGGCACTGGGGAGAATCCTCTTCCATAATTTTCTAGCTTCTGGACAGTGTTCTTGGCTTGTGATCCCTTTCTCACATCATTCCAACTTCTTTCTTCCTTTGTCACTTCTTTTCTGTAGTCAGATTTCCCTCTGCCTTCCCCTTTCTTATAAGCTCAAGGGTGATTACATTGAGGGTAGTCCAGATAGTCCAGGATAATCTTCCATCTCGAGATTCCGAACTTAATGACATCTGCAAAGTCCCTTTTGCTATATAAGGTAACATACACCGGTTCTAAAGACTAGGACGTGGGTGTCTTTGGGGCTGTTATTCAGCCTACCGTGCATGCAAACATTTATTTCATCTTCTTTTTTTTAAACAGCATCAAGTAAGACTCTGATTAAATTTTTTCCAAATAATTGCCCAAATTATCGAAAAATACTAGTATAAATGATTTTAAAGTTAAGAATTCTCAAATCTAATAGAGATGATACTTTTATCATATATGATGATCCTCATATTTTCTCCATACACTAAATTCTTCCTCAAGTTACTAATGACAAAATATGATAATGATTTGATTTATTGAATCTAATTATAGGTGTTTCTAAAATTTCTTTGCAGTTGGGAAAACAAGTGAAAATTGAAGAATATGACTTAGTTGCCACAGGAACATAGCCACCAATTTATGAGGAGTTTTATTCTCTACCGGAATGTTTATATCAGAAAACTATTTACGTGAGAGAAGGCTATTTGAATTCATATATGGAATATAAGAAAGAAAGAACAAAATAACACCCACTCAGCTCTGTCAGATATTAAATGATGAGGAACTAAGACAAATAGCACAATCAGAAAACAAGCCAGATATTTACATCAGAATTTTCATGTTAATTCTAAAATATTTAGAGCATTGAAATTTGAGTTATCTGTTGTTCTTCCAGTAAAGGCAACACCTGTTCTTAATAAACATAATTTTTCCCAATTGTCTGTTTTCTGAATGAGTTGTGGAATCACTAGCATTAAAACTTTTTAATTGAAACAAAACCTTTGGCATTACAATATAGTCTTTAATCTTTGGTAAACATATGACTTTGCAAGGGAACACGTTACTGGATAAATATTCCATGTTGAATTGATCAGGCCCATTTCTAGAGAGTGTGTTGTCAATTAATTGGTTATAAGAAGCATGCTTTTTACAAAAAATGGATGATGTATCTATTCCCATGACCTCACCCTAAATAAGTACATTTTAAGGTTTGTTTGTAATTATTATTCTAAACTATGAAATTATTTTTTTATTATGTTATGTTAGTGACCATATAGTACATCGTTAGTTTTTGATGTAGTGTTCCATGATTCATTGTTTGCATATAACACCCAGTGCTCCACGCAATACGTGCCCTCCTTAATACCCGTCACTGGGCTAACCCTTCTGAAACCTTCAGTTTGTTTCCCATAGTCCATAGTCTTTCATGGTTCATCTCCCCCTCTGATTTTCCCCCCTTCATTTTTCCCTTCCTTCTCCTAATGTCCTCCATGCTATTCCTTATGTTCCACATGTAGGTGAAACCGTATGGTAATTCTCTTTCTCTACTTGACTCATTCCACTTAGCATAATCCCCTCCAGTTCCATCCATGTCCAAGCAAATGGTGGGTATTCATCCTTTCTGATGGCTGAGTAATAGTCCATTGTATTTATGGACCACATCTTTATCCATTCACCCGCTGAAGGGTCTCTCGGCTCCTTCCACAGTTTGGCTATTGTGGACATTGCTGCTATGAACATCAGGGCATGTGTGCCCCTTCATCTCACTACGTCTGTATATTTGGGGAAAATACCCAGTAGTGCAATTGCTGGGTTGTAGGGTAGTTCTATTTTTAAGTTTTTGAGGAACTTCCATACTGTTTTCCAAAGTGGCTGTACCAACTTGCATTCCCACCAACAGTGTAAGAGGGTTCGCCTTTCTCTGCATCCTCTCCGACATTTGTTGTTTCCTGTCTTATTAATTTTTCCCATTAAAATAGGTGTAAGGTGGTATCTCAGTGTGGTTTTGATTTGAATTTCCCAGATGGCTAATGATGTTGAACATTTTTTCATTTGTCTGTTAGCCATTTGTATGTCTTCTTTGGAGAAGTGTCTGTTCATGTCTTTTGCCCTAACCTATAAAATTATTGATCGATGTGCTTATTTACCATTTGTATATCTTCTTTGTTGAGGTGTCTGTTCAGATCTTTGCCCATTTTTTAATCAAGTTGTTCATTTCTTATTGTTGAGCTTTAAGAGTTCTTTGTATATTTTGAATAACAATCCTTTATCAGATATTTTTTGCAAATATTTTCATCTAGTTTGTAACTTGTCTTCTCATTTTCTTGAGTGTCAATACTTATACATATTTTGTTATTCTTGTTATATGTTTGACATCATTTAAATATCTTTCTCTTTCCATTATAATGTTTGTTTAATTTTGAATATAATGATTGGTTAATTAATGCTGACTTTTAGAAGCATTTGAAAGAACTTTCTGAGAAATTCAGATACTCCTTATTACAGTGGCAATATAGAATCTTTACTATAAATTGTGTAGGTGACAAGGAGTCCAATGTAACAGCATCACATTGTGATAGACGTTGGGTCAGACAAGGCTTACTTATTATAAGTGACTCACTTGGGTACACCAGCCTCAAAGCAAAATTCAAACGGTTGCCTCTGCACAATGACAAAGTACATACTGCATGCCGAGAGACTTCTGGGTTGCTTATATGTGGCTGAAATATGGAATGTTAAATATACAAATGGTAAGAGACCTCTATATTTCAAATAAAGAAATATACACATACTTAAAGCACATTTGTTAGTGTTCGATTTTCTTCCCGAAGTTCTATAACCTGGATTTCATGGACCCTTAGGAGATACGTAGATGCATTAGTAATATTTCTCAGACTATCTATTGTGAAGGACTATTTTATTTTCCAATTTATTGTAGATTGAAACATTTGCCCCATATATACCTCTCCTTTATTTACATTGTTGTGTGTGTGTGTGTGTGTGTGTGTGTGTGTGTGTGTGTGTGTGATAGTGATATAGGTTAGTGGAACATTTGCAGCTTTGAAAAACGTTTTACTGGCAATTTTCTGTTGTTTATCAGTGCTGGGAGAGATGGTGTTATTGAAATCAGTTCCCACATTTCAGTAGAAATGAGAGAATCTCAGGTAAAGATCAATGACAGTTCTAAACTCCCAGAACTTCCAGACAGCAGATGGGCTATGTTTATCAAAGCACACAGAGAGTGTGTAATAATAATTAGAAGGATCTAAACACAGTGAAAATGTATGTGTGACCCACTAGTGTTATACTTCATTTGTGTAACTGGAAGGACTCTAGGTCTGGCCACGAGAAGCCTGATTTGAGCCACCATGATATAAAATCAACATCTCTCACCCAAGATTCAGATCTAGCATCCCTTGAATTAAAAAGAAGTTGGGTAAATTTGAGGCAAGATAGATCAATCACTTCACAAGTACTTTCTGTAAATTATCTTACTCTCCTCTAATATCCCTATAATCATTTATCAGAGTAAATGTGCCCTGGGCAAAAGAAAATAAGCAGAACCTTCAGGTTTCATTGAGCCCAGACTGTGAATCAGATCTGGTTCCTGAGACCTCAAGCGCCACAGGAAGAGTGGAGACTTGCATACTGAGCTGATGAATGTACTTTTAATCTGATTCCATCTCACAGGAAGCCCAATAGTATCGTGAGTACATCTTCTTTCCAAGTGCTTGAAATATATGCTTAAATGTATGTTCTCAGCAACTAGATGTATCCCAGCTTAAGTCTCCATCACTGTGAAGTGCCATACCAACCTGGACAGGATATCTACAGACCCTTGAATATGAGTTGCTAACTTGCTTAAGTCACTGTTATTTTGTTTTTTTTTTTTTCTCTTACACTCAAAACTAATATTAACCAATACACTACTTAATATCCTTTCAATTCTTTCTCTAAGTTAAATTGGGTTTTTTTTGTTTATAATCAAGAAACAAACATGACCTCAGTCCTCAAAAGCATGAAGTGTTTGGCATTAATATTTTCATTTCATTTTTATGTGTTAAGAATTTGGGACTCAGAAAGGTTAAAGATAATGAAAAATATTACAGGGGAGGAAGTATAACTGGAGTTGGAAACCTTAGCTTTTTAATGCTGAAGGTCATTCTTTTTTTTTTTTTTAAGATTTTATTTATTTATTTTAGGGAGAGAGAGAGAAAGTGAGAAAGTGGGAGGAGGGACAGAGGCAGAGAAACCTGAAGCAAATTCCTCGTTGAGCAGGGAGCCCAATATGGGGCTTGATCCAAGGATCCTGAGATCACGACCTGAGCTGAAATCAAGAGTTCACCACTTAACCAAATGAAGCACCCAGGCACCCCTAAAGGCCATTCTTTTGATGTTTGTACTATATTACCTCTTAAGTTAAGGTTTTGCTACCTTATGGAGTATATTTTCTCTGTAAAATAGAGAATGAGGTGATTTCCTGAGAGTCATAGGGATGGTGTTAACCTAGTGGAGAGTGATGACAACTACTCGGAAGGGAGAAGGGAACAGAGTCTTGTAACTCCGAGTGTAGCAAGCAATCAGGTGGCTTTGGGCATCCCCTCATAGCTTGATAGAGATGCAGGTTTCAGGACACTACCTACTGAATCAAATCTGCATTTCTAAATATCCCCAGGTAATTTGTGTGGACATTAAAGTTTGAGAAGCACTAGGACAAGGAGGCATATTATCAAGCCATACTGAAGGGCCAGCTGAAATGGAGGCTATGCATTTATAAGCAACAATATTAATGTCTAGAAAACCCTGATTGTTGCCTAGCCAGAAACCACTCAATGCTTGGTTAACAAATCCAAATTCCTACCAAAATGCCAGATCCTTTGTTTTTTGCACTTATGTCAATGGCTTATGGCCCAAATCTGTCCAATGAAAGCTTAGAGGAAACACAGAGAGGATTTTCAGAGTCTTTCATGTTATTCAAATAAATGAATAGGAATAAACTCCTGTTTTCTTGGTCTGAATATTATTCTATATGTGATTCATGGAACTGTAGCGGTCATTTTGCAATCTTGGAGGCATAAACCCAAAGACTAAGCCAAGATAACAATCTGATGAATCAACGTCAAAAGAACAATTCCTTTGGATTTCTGGTACGTGAGACAATAAACGCCCTTATTGTTTAAAGGATTTTCATTTAATTTTTCCACTACTTGCAGGTAAGTGAAAGAAAGAAAGAAAGAAAGAAAGAAAGAAAGAAAGAAAGAAAGAAAGAAAGAAAAAGACAAAGAGATGGTTTGTGGTTTTTCTGCTAAAATACTTAGAACGTTAGATGAATATAAAATGAGGCAAATCGCAGAATTACTAGTTGAAGTTTTATAGGGTAAGTGTGTCTGAGAAAGAGCAGTTGAAGGTTTAAGCAAGTATTTCCCTGATGAACTGTACCTTGAGGTTGAAGCTGGGTAGGGGCGTGACAAAAACCAGGGCACTGGTTGGGATGGGATGACTGAAAACAGAAGATCAATACTTGACAAGACCAAAAAATTGTCAGGTTGGGAGAAAGAGTTAGAGGAGGAGGTTGTAATCAGAAAAAAGATATTAGAACTTAAGATTTCAGAGATGAAACAATTCTATTGATGCTTTTGATGTGGATGGCTGAAGTGGAATAGGTGTGAAGACCATTCATGTTGAGGAAGTTAAAGAAGTGTAAAACTAGGCTGTTGGATGAGTGTTTCCCTCACTAGGAAACTCGAATAAACAAATGTCCATTGGATACACTTGAAATTATACTAGATCTTAAGGTTGAGGTAGAATTCGATGAATATGAGGGACTGAATGGGACATTGGGGAACAGCTACATTAAGAAAAGTTTCATAAAGGAGTTTACATTTGACCTGGAACTCATAGAGAAATGGGAGCTCTCTACATAGATACAGGTATGCTTGGCAGAGGGAAAGTATGTGCAAAGTCCATAGACAAGAAAAAACATTCAGGGGAAGGCGGGTAGTCCTATGCTTCTAGAGCAGAAAGAAATAGAGGTTGGAGCTGGTTTATGAAGAGTCTTACATGGTACAACAAGGAGTTTGGATATATTCTGGTTAACAAATGTCACTAAACGATAGTTTTTCAAGCTTAAGGAATCAAAAGCTTTATTTTTTGTGAAAGGGAACATTTTCCATAATACGGATAATACAGATACCCCATCTCCCCCCCCCTTTTTTTTTTTGGTACTTTATGCATTACTTGGGGGCTGTTAGGAAGCAAGTAGACCTGACCTAATTACAGTTATATCTTCTTTGTTTTATGAACCATTCATTTGGGGATGAATAGATGTAGTTTACCTCCCCTGGCTAAATGAAGAGGAGGAAGGATGAGATGAATAAGCATCTTCCCGGGCAATGATTCCATGGTATATCAGTCAGCTTTGCCACAGCAGTAAACAACTTCAATGTTGGTGGCTCATGGGAAAAAGCATTATTTCTTGCTGTGATTATCTGCCACTTTTTTGGTCTCCACTGGGCTCTGTTGGGCTTCTTTACGACTTTTAGAATTCTGTTGGATGCTATTTAGATCTATAGTAGGTTTTTCTGAGCTCTGTTGGATTCTGCTGGGCTTAATTTAGTTTCATATATCTTTTGGTAGCTACTCTTGGGGATATACCATTATCATAATGGAAGGCCAGAGCAAGAGGGCAGCATACAAATCATTCTGTTGTATTTAAAGCTTTTTCTGGTCAATGTGGTGACAAAACTCTCTCCTTGATCAAACTCTAGTCAGGATTCCTTTAGCCTTTTCATAACTAAGCCTCAATCTTACTCTATAAAAACATCAGCTCCTCAGCACAAATGATTTTGCCCTCCTCCCCTCCCCCCACCTAGGAAACTTGAACAAACACAAGCATAGTTTCTAATAGCTCAATTTCCCACCCTAGGATGACCCCAGCTCCTCCTAAAATGCCTGCCCAAGAAAGCTCAGTCTTGCCAGGAAAATTTAGTTTGTTCCAGCCCAAACCTGGTGATAAGCAGGCTCCTGAACCGTCTCTTAGAGCAGTTTCTTGAGAAAGCTTGCAATTGTAAATCCTTCCTCTGCCTCTTTGAGATGTAACACTTCCACCAGTCAGAACCATCTCCTCAAGGACCTGAGAGTTGTCCTTTGTAATGCAAACATTTAGGGAGATAACTCCAGCTCTCAGTTCCTGTGGGAAGGTGAGGGCCTAACTTGTTAGGCTGCTGCCTCCTGTCATAGAGATACAGCAATTTGTTTCTCCTCTGGTTAAGCACCAATGAACAAACCCAGAGGCCTGGTCACATTAGTCAACTCCCCTTTCCAAATTTTGTAAGTTTCCACCTGCCTGACTGCTAACATCTCGGCCATCCTCCCTTGCTGCTTTCACGTTCTCCCTTTAAAAAGCACAGTCACCTTTGCAGAAAGCAGAGTTCAGTTCACGTTGGACCCTTTTCCCTATTGCAAGGGTTGAGTACTGAATAAAATCTATCTTCACCACTTTAGCGTCCGGCTTTGTTTATCTTTGACGGTAGCAAATGTCACATCTGCTCCTATGCCAAAGCACATCAAACGATAAAGCCCAAAGTCAATGAAGGTCAGGAAGCATGGCAAGGGCACAGAACAAGCAAACAGATAAACTAATGATAACACATACAGCTTTTTTAATAAAAATGAGTACTAGATATTCTAGAAAGTGGTTTTCCTATCAGATTTTCATAAAAGAAATGCTAAAAACAGTATTTTTGTATATTTTTTGACACAGTATTTTGTTAAAGTATATTTTTGACAAAGCAAATATAAATAGGAAAAGTTACAGCAATGTTGCTCTCTGAATTGGCAAACACAATTTCCTCAAGGGTACTAAAGCCATAAATTTAAAAAGTGTATAAAGTTTAATATCAGGAATATGTTATTCATTTTTATTCTTAACTGATGAGTAATGTTCCAATGTTCTTGAAATGGAAGTCAGTTAGTTGTACTGCCTTGTTATTATTAAAAACGTGTATTTGATAGGAAAAATAGGAAAAGTCATAAAAATGTTGGACAAATCAGAAGTCTGGAAAGCATCTAAGATCCCTGCTTCCTGTAAATCTTGTTAAAATCTTTCCACCAGACTTTATTTCCAGTTAACTTAAGAAAATCAAGAAACACTGTGTGATTGCTGCTTGATATGTCCTCTCATATCTTTTACAGTCATTGGGAGGAGGGGCATGCTAGGAAAGATAACACCAATTATTTAAAACAGTAGCATGCTGAGTGAGATTGTTCAGCCTTTTAAATTTCAGTCTCACTATGTTCCAACGGACAGAACAAAATGTCCTATTTGGATGACATTCATAGCCCAGTATCGACAAACAGTCTCAGAAAATTAAATTCCAGGCTAGTGTGTGTGTCCCTTTGTTCTGTGATATTTGACTTGAAGTGAAAATAACTTTGCAATGTAGTGACAAATCTGAAGTGACAGAGGTAATATATCTTTTTTTTTAAAGATTTACTTATTAATTTGAGAGAGAGAGAGCATGTGAGTGGGGCAGGGGGCAGAGGGAGAAGGAAAGAACCTCAAGCAGGCTCTATGCCTAGTGTGGAACCCAACACAGGGCTTGATCCCATGACCCAAGGTAATCTATCTTAGCTTCAAATTCAATATCCTTAATATCTTCATCAATTAGTGGGAGGAGAAGGGCAATAGATCACAATAGTAAATAGAAAATTATATTCATGATGGGTAGTTAATGGTGAAACATTCTACATTACTTTGTTCAATGTATTAAGTAATCATCTATTAGCTGAAAAGTTTACCTGCATTTCATGGGTGGGGGAATGGAAAGGAAAAGAAAAAAATCAATAAAGTACGATCCTTGCCCTTCATGAATTTGTTGGGTAGTGAGAAGTTCCAGGAATTGATATTAAACATTTATGCGTTTGTTGTTGATCATGACATAGCCTGTATTCATAACAACATCACACTGAGTAGAAAATAGGGAAAGCAAGAAGAGGGTGCCTGTCTTCAGAATTATTAAAACAAATTGGACACATGAGTGAATACTGCCAAAATAACATTGAAAGGAAAGCAAATTTATTTAAAAATAAATGGTACTTATAGTAAATTAAGAAAGATTATTTTATGTAAATATGACTAAAATTTACATAGTTATGGAAAATTGTGTAGAAGCCAAATAATCCCTTTCTTCTCCTACCGATCTCCCTAACCCTTATGTTCTACAGATGAGAGAAACCATATGATAATTGCCTTTCTCTGCTTGACTTATCTTTCTCTGCTTGACTTAACACTAACATAATAAAAAATATTCTTATGATAAAAAAGAAGCCAAATAATCTAAAGAATTAGGTTAGATTTAAAATAAAACTAATGATAGAAATAACAATATTAACAACTGTAAAAACTACACATTCCCTGAATATTTGCTCTGGTGTCAGTTATTACGCTGGGCCATTTATATACATTACTCTTCTAATTCTTTTTTTTAATTAGTAATGACTAATAATTAATGTTTCTTTTAAAAGTTACCCATTTTTAAAAAAAAATTCTGGTGTAGTTAACATACAGCGTTATATTAGTTTCAGGTATATAATATAGTAATTCTATAATTCTATACATTACTCAGTGCTCATCATGATAAGTGCACTCTTCGTCCCCCTCACCTATTTTACGCATCCCCAGCCACCTCCTCTCTGGTTACCATCAGTTTATTCTCTGTAGTTAAGAGTCTGTTTCTTTGTTTGCCTCTCCCCCCCCCCACTGCCCCTCCAAGTTTCTTTGTTTTGTTTCTTAAATTCCACAGATGAGTGAAATCCTATAGTATTTTTCTTTCTCTGACTGATTTATTTCGCTTGACATTACCCTCTAGATCCATCTATGTTGTTGCAAAAGGCAAAATTTCATGGGTTTTTATGGCGGAGCAATATTCCGTTGTATATACATACCACATCATCTTTATCCATTCATCTATCAGTGAACACTTTGGTTGCATCCCTAATCTGGCTCTTGTAAATAATTCTGCAGTAAACATAGGGGTGCATATATCTTCTCTTTGGCTAAATGCCCAGTAGTGGAATTATTGGATCAGATGGTAGTTCTAATTTTTTTTAAAGATTTTATTTATTTATTTGACAGAGAGAGAGAGAGACAGCCAGCGAGAGAGGGAACACAAGCAGGGAAAGTGGGAGAGGAAGAAGCAGGCTCCCAGTGGAGCAGGGAGCCCGATTCAGGGCTCGATCCCAGAATCCTGGGATCACGCCCTAAGCCGAAGGCAGACGCTTAACAACTGAGCCACCAAGGCACCCCAGTTCTAATTTTAATATTTTGGAGAAACTCCATACTGTTTTCCATAATGGCTGCACCAGTTTGCATTCCCCCCAACAGTGCGTGAGGGTTCTTTTTTCTCCTCATCCTCACCAACACTTATTTCTTGTGTTTTTTACTTTAGCCATTCTGCCAGGTGTGAGGTGGTATCTCATTGTGGTTTTGATTTGCATTTCCCTGATGGTGAATGATGTTGAGTATCTTTTCAGGTGTCTGTTGGCCATCAGTATGTCTTCTTTGGAGAAATGTCTGTTCGTGTCTTCTGCTGATTTTTTTAATTGAATTATTTAGTTTTTGGTGTTGAGTTGTATAAGTTCTTTAAATATTTCAGACGTTAACCCTTTATCAAATATATCATTTGCAAACATCTTCTCCCATTCAACTCAGGAGGTTGTCTTTTAGTTCTATTGATTGTCTCCTTCACTGTGCAAAGACTTCATATTAATGTAGTCCCAAAAGTTTATTCTTGCTTGTGTTTCCCTTGCCTCAGTGGACAGATCTAGAAAAATGTTGCTATGGTTGATGTCAGAGAAATTACCGTCTGTGTTCTTTTTTAGATTTTTATAGTTTCAGGTCTCAGGTCTAGGCCTTAACCCATTTTGAGTCTATTTTTGTGTATTGTGTAATAAAGTGGTCCAGTTTTATTCTTTTGCATGTAGTTGTCCAATTTTCCCAACAACATTTGCTGAAGAGACTGTGTTTCCCATTGCATATTCTTGCCTTTTGGTCAAAGATTAATTGACCATATAATTGTAGATTTATTTCTAGGATCTCTATTCTGTTCCACTTATCTCTGTGTCTGTTTTTGTGCTTTGATTACTACAACTTTATAGTATCTCTTGATATCGTGATTGTGATACCTCCAGTTTTATCTTTTTCAAGATTGCTTTGGCTATTTGAAGTCTTTTGTGGTTCCATACAAACTTTAGGATGATTCATTCTAGCTCTATAAAAAAATGTTGTTGGTATTTTGATAGGGATTGCATTAAATCTGTAGATTGCTTTGAGTAATATGGCCATTTTAACAATATTTGTTCCACTTGATTTGGGTAAATGATTTTTTAAATATTTTGTTGGATTCAGTTTGCTAATAATTTATTGGGGACTTTTGCATCTATGCTCATCAGAGATATTGGCCTATAGTTCTCTCTCTCTCTCTCTCTCTTTGTAGGGTCTTTATGTGGTTTTGGTATCAGGATAATGCTGGCCTCATACAATGAGTTTGGAAGCTTTTCTTTCTCGTCCATTTTTTGAAATAGTTTGAGAAGAATAGGTATTAACTTTTCTTTAATTGTTTGGTAGAATTCACCTGTGAAGCCATCTGGTCTTGGAACTTTTGTTTGTTAGGAGTTTTTTGATTCCTGATTCAATTTTATAATGGTAGTGGGTCTGCTCAACTTTCTATTTCTTTCTGGTTCAGTTTTTTGGGGGGTTATATGTTTCTAGGAATTTTTTCATTTCTTCTAGATTGTCCATTTTGTTAGCATATAATTTTTTAAATATCTTCTTATAATCCTTTGTATTTCTGTGGTGTTGGTTGTTATTTCTCCTCTTTTATTTCTGAATTTATTTGAGTCCCCCCTCTCTCTCTTTCTTTCTCTCTTTGTTGGGTCTAGCTAAAGTTTTATCCATTTTTTAGATCTTTTCAAAGTTCTAGCTCCTGGTATCATTTATCTGTTCTATTATTTTTTAGTTTCAATTTCATTTTTTTCTGCTCTAATCTTTATTATTTCCTTCTTTCTATTGGTTTGGGTTTTTTTTGTTGTTGTTGTTCTTCTTTTTCTGGGTCCTTTAGGTTTAAGGTTAGGTTGTTTATTTGATATTTTTCTTGCTTCTTGAGGTAGGCCTATATGGCTATACAATTCGTTTGTAGAGCAGCTTTTACTGCATCCCAAAGATTTTGAACCATTACATTTTTTAGAAGAGTTTATTTATTTGTCACAGAGAGAGAGAGCACAAGCAGGGAAAGCAGCAAGCAGAGGGAGAAGCAGGCTCCCCACCGAGCGAGGAGATTGATGGGGGACTTGATCCCAGGACCCTGGGATCATGACCTGAGCCGAAGGCAGACACTTAACTGATTGAGTCACCCAGGCATCCCTGAACCATTGTGTTTTTTCATTTGTCTCCATGTATTTTTTTTTATTTCTTCTTTGATTTCTTGGTTGACCCTTTCATTGTTTAGTAGCATGTTATTTAATCTCCATGTATTTGTGTTCCTTCTAGATTTTTTCTTGTGGTTGATTTGTAGTTTCATAGCATTGTGGTCAGAAAAGATGCATGGTATGACTTCAGTCTTTCGAAGTGTAAGACTTGTTTTGTGGCCTAATATATCTTTTCTGGAGAATGTTCCATATGCACTTGAAAAGAGTGTGTATTCTGCTGTTTTAGGATGGAATGTTCTGAATAAATCTGCTAGATCCATCTGGTCCAAAGTATCATTCAAAGCCACTGTTTCTTTGTTGATTTTCTGTTTGGATGGTCTATCCATTGATTTAAGTGGGGTGTTAGAGTTTCCTACTATTATTGTATTACTATCAATTACTTCCTTTATGTTTGTTATTAGCTCCCTTACATATTTGGGTGTTCCCATGTTGGGTGCATAAGTATTTACAATTGTTATATGTTCTTGTTGGGTTATTCCCTTTATGCTTATACAACATCCTTCTTTGTCTCTTGTTACAGCTTTTGTTTGAAAGTTTATTTTGTCTAATAGAAGTATTTCTATCCTGGCTTTCTTTTCACTTCCATTTGCATGATAAATTCTTTTCCATCCCTTTACTTTCAATATGCATGTGCCCTTAGGTCTGAAATGAGTCTCTTGTAGGCAGCATATAGATGGATCTTGTTTATTATCCATTCCTTTACCCCATGTCTTTTGATTGGAGCATTTAGTTCATTTCCATTCAAAGTAATTATTGATAGATAGATACATATTGCCATTTTGTTATTTGTTTTATGGTTTTGTAGTTCTTCTCTGTTCTTTTCTTAATCCTACATATAGTCTTTCCTTTCCTCTCAAGGGGTCCCCTTTAATATCCCCTGAAAGACTGGTTTAGTGGTGATGAATTCCTTTAACTTTTGGTTGTCTGAGAAACTTTATCTCTCCCTCTGTTCTGAATGATAGCCTTTCTGGATAGAGTATTCTTGGTTGCAAGTTTTGTTTTTCCTTTCAACACTTTGAATAGATCATGCCAATCTCTTCTGGCCTGCCAAATTTCTGCTGAAAAATCATCTGATAGCCTTATGGGGTTTCCCTTGTATATAACTATTTTCTTTTCTCCTGCTGCCTTTAAAATTATGTTTATCATTACTTTTTGCCATTTTAGTTACTATATGTCTTAGTGTGTACCTCCTCAGGTTGATTTTGTTGGGGGCTCCCTGTGCCTCCAGGATCTAGATTTCTGTTTCCTTTCTCAGATTTGGGGAGTTTCCTGCTATTATTTCTTCAAATACATTTTCTGCTCCCTTTTTTCTCTCTTCTCCTTATGGGATCTCTATAATATGAATGTCATTACATTTGATGGTGTAACTGAATTCCAGAAAGTCTGTTTTTATTTCTTATAATTATTTTTTCTTTCTCCTGTTCCACCTGATTGCTTTCCGTGATTCTGTCTTCCAGGTCTCTGATCCCTTCTCCTGCTTCCTCTACTCTACTATATTCCACCTAGTGTATTTTTAATTACAGTTATTGAGTTCTTCATCTCTGATTGGTTCTTTTTTTTTTTTAAGATTTTATTTATTTATGTGACAGAGAGACGGCCAGCGAGAGAGGGAACCCAGCAGGGGAGTGGGAGAGGACAAAGCAGGCTCCCAGCAGAGGAGCCCGATGTGGGACTCGATCCTGGAACGCCGGGATCATGCCCTGAGCCAAAGGCAGATGCTTAACGACTGCGCTACCCAGGCGCCCCTGATTGGTTCTTTTTTATGTTTTCTATCTCATTGTTAAGGGTGTCACTAACATCATCCACTCTTTTCTCAAGTCCAGTCTCTTTATGACCATTACTTTAAATTCTCTATCAGGCATATTACTTATCTCCTTTTAATTTAGCTCTCTTCCTGTAATTTTGTCCTGTTCTTTCATTTGGGACACATTCCTCTGTCTCCTCGTTTTGTCTAACTCTCTGTGTCTGTTTCTATGTGTTAGGAAAGTCAGCTACATCTCCTGCTCTTGAAAGTAGTGGCCTTATGAAGAAGTTGACCTGTAGTGCCCTGCAGTGCAATGTCCCCTGTTCATCAGAACCTGGCACTTCTAGGGTGTCTCCTATGTGTGTTGTATTCACCCTACTGTGGTGGCTGAGCTGTGCTTGCCTTCAGTCTTGTAATCTGCAATGGCTTTCTTTGGCTGTTGTGGGATAAGCTTTGGTCTCTGTGTTGTTAGTGGGCCAGACTAGGGCTGCCGTGGGCTTGAGTTGAGTCAGACTAGGTGCTTGCCAGAGATACAGTAGCACGGAACTGCAGGGCACTTTCCCTGTGTTGTCTCCTGAGAAGCTTTTGTTGGTGGGTGGGGCCTGCTGTCTAACCAGATGTCTGCCCCTAGCCCACTGCTGGGGCTGCAGTGGAACTGGTGTGTGTGGTTCTCTTCCTTTCTTCCTGGGGCAAAAGTCACTTTGGAATGGTGCTGGCTCTTATCCAGCTGTTTTCACAATTCCAGGTTTGTGGCACAGCTTGGGATAGGCTCTAGCCAATGGCCTATTGGATGGGGCAGATCTGCAGGAGAACATGGGGCCAGGATGTGTGGTGCCAGCAAGGTCCATGCTGGTCTGCTGCAGGAGACCTGCAGCTGCCTGGGAGAACTCCTTCCAAGGCCTACCAGTTTGGAGGAGGTGGGTCCACAGGAAACATGGGGGGTGGGTTGCATGGTGCCTTCAAGGTCTATTCTGGTCCACTCCAAGAGGCTGGGAAAATTCCATTCAAGGCTGGCCAGGATTTGGGATGGATCTGCAGAAGTGTGCAAGGGGAGAGCTGTTAGTAAGCTAGGTGGAGAGTGTTGGCACTGAGCTGATTCCCACAGATGTTCAAGTATCTAGGCTGGGGAGGAACAGGGGAGGGAAATGGCACCTCCCAGCTCTTTTGTTCTTGGCGAAGTCTCCCAAAGATCCCTGCCCATCCAGCACATGCTCTGAGATTAGTAAATTAATCTCCTCTCCATATAGCCTGAGTGTTTTTCAAACTGCTGCTTCTGTGCTGTACTTCATCATGGCTGTTTGATATGCTGTTTCTTTCAGGGTGGGAATTCAGTTTCCTACGGCCCTCCAGTTTTCACAGAACAGAGCCCACTGATTTTTAAAGTTCCAGTTGCTTGATTGTAAGAACTCGTAAAGCCAAGCCCAATGTTATGGGGATTTGTCTTCCCTGTGTGGGTCCCCCATGCTTGCGGTGCCTGATGTGGGGATCTGCTCCTCTCCCTCTCTACATCTATTGTGTCTCTCCTTCCCGTGGGCAGTCCAGTGGATCCGTTTGGCTTCTGACTGTATCTCTACCCTTTCCTACCCTTTTTGATGTGGCCTCTTTCTTTATATTTAGCTGTGGAGAGTCAGTTCTGCCAGTCTTTGGGTTCATTTTCTGGTTTATTTACACTGATGCAGGTGTTAGCTAGTTGTATCTGTGGGACAAAGTAAACTTAGGCTCCTCCTACTCTGCCATCTTCCCTGAGCATTCCTACTCTTTAAATTCTTAAAACTGCCCTATGTATTTAGAGCTGTTATTATTACCATTTCACTGGTGTAAAAACTAAGGCTTGGCATGATCTGGTAACTTTCCCAAATTTATAGGTATTGTGTTAGTGGGACAAAATTTTGAGTCTGACTCCAAAGTTTGTGTTAAATACCTGAATAATTAGCTGGGACACTTTTCACTAGTAGGAAGTAAAAGGTCTCTATTTGTGTGATCATAATATTATAATACTTCACAGACAAGCAAATATAATACTATGGGGTTTTTTTCTCTACGCAAACAAAACAAAACACAAAAACAGAAAAACAAATAACAAATAACAATTTAATTGGTCCCAGGACAGTAATTCTTTATGATGGTCCATGTCATCTTAGGGAAAATTAAGTGAAGGAATGAGCTTTTCTTTAGATAATTAATGGGGGTGAAGAAGATGAGATCCTCTTTAGATAATTAAGTGAAAGGGACATGGATTTTTTTAAAAAAGGAGAAACAAGCTTGTTCTGTGATCTTTCTTGCTGAGAAGAAGCAGCTTTACAAGTGTTACTTTGCTGCATTGGGATTCTGCCATCTAAGGGTGAAGTTTGATTTCTCTCTGATATTGTATGGAGTTTTTAGGGAGTAAATAACCCTGAGCCTAGGCATTTGGGAAATAAATGTCATCTTGCACAAGCTGTGTGCTGTGACATTATTGCCACTCCAAATTCCCTGAGTGGGTATAATGTCTTGCTACCAACTGAGATGATGTTTCCTTTATCGTCTACTCAAGAGAACTACCATGTGAAGTCAATTCAGTCAAGGAAATGTATTGACAAAACAGATAAAGTCCAGTTTGTGTATAGAAATTCTAGACTGAGAGCTCCTGATTTCTAGTGAGACACTTCTACCCAGGGAATGATTTCACTGTGCTTTACTGCTAGTGCCCCTTCCCTGATGGATCTCCAAAACCTAGAGAATGTTCTAGCTTTCACAGAGATTTTCCCAGGATAAGCCCAGTTCTTGGTACAGCTCCCTAGATGTCGTCTTCTATAACCGTAAATAAACTGGCCCTGTCAGGACACAGAGGAGCCTCAATGAACTCAAGAAGGTCTCCGGAGGCTCTCTGGGGGCAACTATTATTATAATTTCAGTAACATTATGGTTTTAAAATGGTTAGATTAAATGATTTTTTTTAAGTCCCGCTAGCTCTAACATTCTATGAATAAATAGAGTTTGTGGGCAGGCCTGGAAACATGCTCATCACATTTCTCTGGGAAAATGCATTACAAATCCAAATAGACTCAATTAATGGACTTCTGGAACACAGTTCATTAAAGTTGGGAACAGACTAAGTGGGAAAGAAGCATATAGGCTTTGGAGGAGAATATATTGTGTCCATGTTTGGCAGAGCCCAGAGTCAGTTTTCTACTCTAAATGCTGAAATAAGCATGGGGCCCATTTGTTGGGGCAGACAGAGCTCCTGAATGCTTTGACTGACTTTGGTGATGATTTATTTTTTCTCTAACTTAATCCTCTTAGCTAACTGTCTTATTGTTGCAATGGTAATATTGACTCACAAGGAAAGCTATATAAATAATAGAAACTGGAAAACTGGCTTCATAAGGAAGGACTTAAATAATTTCTCTTATTAAGTATATGATGCTATAAAGGAACTTCAAAATATTCTTATTGAATTTGAAAGTATGTTGTATAGGTGGATATATAGGTAAAACATATTTTGTACAAGAAGTGAGGACACACAATCAGCTAAACATGAATATTCTTAAAGGCAAACTGGCAAATAATTTTCACTATCCTTGAAAATCTGAGAACCATATGGGTGTGGAATTTCTGAGCCACCTTTGTATTTATTTCCTAAGCTTGGGAAATGAGAGTGCGAGATCAGTGGTCTAAAAGCTAAGAATGACACCAAATCTAGTTATGAAAAACAAGAGCTTTAAATGATCAACAATTGCAGAGTCTCCTTTTAAACTTTTGGGAAATAAACCCCACTCCCCTCTTCCTCCTCTTCCTTCTCAAATATTGTAAATCACTAAGAGTTGAGGAGATGAGTCCAGATCCCAAAAGCGAAGCCAGATAGTATGTGTCACGAAAGAGTGATGCTCTGGAACTTAGGAATCATGAATGCTGTTAATAACGTTTTTGAACTGAGATGGAGAGAGCACCCAGCATGACCAGAAGATTAACCAACCCCAGAGATAGACTATGATACAAGTAATGTGATGAGCTAATGGTAAGAATGCAGTTGAGAAACCAGCCATCATACAATGTATGGTCAATACCCATTAAACGCCCAGCAAATGAGAGATTCTTTACATCAGGAATTCTTAATTGGGATTGCAAGAAGATGAGGTCACACACCCTGGGAGATAGATTATTTAGAATCATGAATCATTTGGAGGATCATTTTTACACACGTACTGAACTTCAGAAATTCTAATACATACCTAGGGTTGTATTTTGATTTTTCCGTCCTTCTTCTCCTGTACCTCCACATTAAAGCACTAATAATCCTGCGTGTTAGTATGGGAAAAAGAAATCCTGAAAACTAATGACTTATATGGAGAAAGAATGTATTTGAGAAGAATAGTTGCTGGAAACAAACTGGTTGGAAAAATTTCCTTTTCTAGGTATAAAACTTTGGTCACTCTGGTATCTCTATAACCTGGTTTCTATACACATACCCACATCCTAATTTCTTTTTGTTTGCTTATTTCTTGTTTTGTTTTGTTTTATTTGTTGTCGTTGCTTTGAGTATGTAACCAAGGTAACAGTTGAATTCTCCCAGTCCTGGAATCATAATATGACCCTTGATGAGATTCTTATTAATTATCAGAATTTATTCTATCTTGAGGCTGTTTAGATCTGGTGCAATTTGAAGTAGATAATTTTTTGGTAAAACTTTCCTGCTACAAGACAAAATATTTTCAGTACTCATCATGAAGCTTGGTAAACAATGCTAGTGACCAGAAAAGATAATGGCAATTCTTGGTTATTATACTTCATATATATAGATATATATTTAATTATGCCAGCAAAAATAGATAAAAAATAAATATAATAGTACAGAAAGGGAAAACAATGGGCAAATATTTTTAATTATACCGATGCACTTTTTGAAATAAGAAATAAAAACTTTTAACCACATTTTGGCCTGTCACAATAATGAATAATAACATTACAATATCTGGTTTCAATCCCTAACTTCTGAAAAATTGAAATGACTTCATAGATATTGTTTTTCTTTGTGCATTAATGTTCAATAAATAGCATGGTCGAATTCTTCATTGATATTTGCTCATAAATGATCAATAAACAATTTTTTATTAATTTTAGTTTAAAATATATTTTTAAATATTTTTTCAATGCAGCAACAGTCATATAAATTATTAGAAAATTGTTAAGAGTTTTTAAAACTTTCTTTTTTAGAACAATTTTAGATTTACAGAAAAATTATGAATATGGCACAAAGAGTTCCCTTGTACCCACCCCCAGTTTCCCCTATTGACATCATACATTAAAATGGTACATTTATTACAACTAATGAACTGATATGTGCATTATGATTAACTAAAGCCCATACTTTATTCAAATTACATTAGTTTTTCACCTAGTGTCCTTTTTCTGTTAGGAAAAAATTATAAACATAAGAATGTTCGGAAGAGATCCAAAACAGTCCCATTTCATAATACATTCAGGAAATTGCAAAACTATCATGTCTGTTTGGACCCATTCTAGCAACTTTCAAATGATACATTCACAAAAAAATTATAATTTCTATGTATTACGTGGGAAAGCTTGAGATCACTTCTGATATAATGTATTTGTACTTTTGAACAGTCAATTTGAAATAAATAATGATACCCCAGTGATTATCAGATTAAAGAAATAGAAATTGAGTTCTTAGTCTTGAAACAACCACATGACCCTGAGTCTGTACGTGTTGGGGGCTGCTGGTTTAACTGGGATTTCTCCAAATTAACTCCCATGAAGAACACAATACTTATTAAAAGATAAGTATTAGACATGTGCTAATTTGTAGCTTATTTATATATTATTAAATTTCCACAGTACTAAGGACAGTTGTTTAGATTTAGCATTTAGACCAACAACAAAAAAGGGGTTTTTTCAAGGATGAGTATTGTGTCCTTTATGCTCTTTAAAATTGCGCATCAAAGCAGACATTTAGTTGATTTATTAATGCCTTTAAATCTTCTGCAGAAAATCCCTCCTCCCCTTACTGACTGCACCCACCACTCTGCACTTAGCAACTCACTGGGTACATCAGTTCCCACAGCACAGAGATGCAAATCTCAGCTTCCTTCAACTGTTCTCCTCAGAAATCTGTTTCCTCTAATCTAAGCAAGCATTTTGCAACATTTTCCTCCAGCTTTATTAAAGTATAACTGACAAATAAAATTGTAAGATATTTAAAGTCTATAACTTGATGGTCTGATATAGGTAAACAATGTGAAAGAGTCCCCCCCATCAAGTTTAATAACATCCATCCATCATCTCACATATTTACCTTTTTTTGACAACACTTAAGTTCTATTCCATTAGCAGATTTCAATTATAAGATAACAGTGTCAACTACAGTCACCATGTTTTATATTAGACCTCAGGTCTTATTCATCTTATAGCTGAAAGTTTGTAGCCTTTTATAAACTTCTTATCTTCCAACCTCCAGTCCCCGGCAAATGCTTTTCTCTTCTGTTTCTCCCACATGGCTTTTTTTTTTTTTTCTTTTTTTTCTAGATACCACATGTAAGTGATACCGTGTTTTTCTCTGGCTTATTTCACTTAGCATAATGCCTTTCAGGTTTATCTGTATTGTTGTAAATAACAGGATTTCCTTCTTTTTCAAGGTGTTGATATTCCATTGTCAAGTTTTTAAAAATGTGCTGATGAGGAGGTATTTTGAGGTCAGGCTCACGCGGTTTAGTCTTTTGGTGTCATGGCTGACACTCCCCACCGTCACCCCTCTTTCTCCTTCCCCTCAGAAGCAACACACAAACCACTCCTGCCCCTGTCACGGCATGCACTCCTAGGTGCCTTACCATCTGCTTTTCTCCACCATGGCCAAGATTATCAATGACTTTTTAAATATCAATTCTCCCATCAAAGAAATTCTCACAGGACCTGCTAATGGAATGGCACTCATCTGTTTCTTTGTATGAATGATCAGGCCATATGTAATTTTTTTTTCAAAGAGTAATTAGTTTTTTCCTGTAAGATTCTAGTTTCTAGAATAGTATGTATCAGTAGCTGTCATCAGTCAAGTTTGTGATGTGTACTTAGAAGAACATCAATACTAAGAAGTGAAATGGTTTCTCCTTCTTTTCGAGACTGATTGTAAATTCTACAGCTTGTCTCGCGTGCTTAAAAATCATCATGCTTAAAGCGTTGTCATTGGTTAAGCCTCTTTATTCACATTATTAACTGTGATTAAATAGTAATAATATACACAAATATTTTAATAATTTGGCTGCTTGTAATATTCTATAGATGCGTCGTTATCCTGGTCATGTTGAATTAGTGGGTTCTAATTTGATGTAAGTACTTTAAGTGTCTTCATGCTCCCATTTCGGTTATTTGCTTTATACAACCCATTTCCTGCTTTTGCTGGATGCAGAGAAGGGTGTTTTCTATTTTTGTTTTTAATTTTACTCTTCCCGAAGGCTATCTTAACTGTATTTTTCTTGGGTAGACAATATCTTGCCTGTGAATATTTCAGGCTTGACTAGAGTATACCCAATGGCACTTGACTTGTTAAATGAGGGTTGTTGGTTTTTTTTAATGAAATATTTGGTTAGTAGGTAACAAAGACAATTTATAATATATCACTCCACAGCCTACTATCTAGAATTTTCTCAGTGGAATATAATTCCAGAAATAATCTCTTTTCATATTTGTTATTTAATTTATCACATTGTGGGTCTCAAAGGTTGGTGAGGATAACCAGTGAAATGCAATACTCAAGGAAGGAGGTAAAAATGTTATTTGAATGCATTTGATAGCTTTCTACTTTACATAAAATGCTTTATTATATTCTCCCAACTGTCACAATATAATAATTCCAATTTAGAGATGAGAAAGTTAGAGTTTATTGATGATCAAAATCTTGGCCACAGTCATATGAATAAGTGGTACTGTTCTTTTCACCTTTTGCTAAAGCTAATTTTTTCCTGATTTTTGCAGAGCCCATAAATTCAGAGGCTATAATTTGTTGATGTATTTTGGCCCCCAGTTTTTAAAAGAATAATGTGTCAGATAATGTTATCAAAAAGCTTTTCTATGAAACCAGCTCTATAGAAAGTTTTTGCGCCTTTCCCTTATTCACTCTTGCGATAGGGAGGATGGCAACAATATGTTCTTTCTGTATGGTCTTCTTACGACTTCACTTTGACCCTGCCTCCATCAAGGAGTAGGGTCTATATTCTCTTCACCGGAATCTGGTTGTCCATGATAGTAACACTTTGTGATTTTTCTGTGCTTAATCATTAAAAATGATTTTTTTTTTTTTTGCCTTGTCCTTTTGGGAAATTCACTCGATCCAGTCACCATACCATGAGGAAGCCCAAGCAGCTTGCAGAGAGGTCCATATCAAGAGAATCCAAAGCTCAAGTTAAAGCTACACATGACTGAACTCCCAGCCAATAGCCAGCCCCAACTTGCCAGCCATGGAAGGGAGGCACATCTTGGAAGTTACCCTGTAGTCCCCAGTTGAACTGATGCCACACGGAGCAGAGGGGAGTCTTCCACACAGACCCCTGGTGGAGTTGGAGATATGAAAACTAAATAACTACAGCTGTATTTCTAAGCCACTAAGCTGCCTGTTGATTTGTTGTTCAACAGTAGATAAGTAGAACTAGTGTCAATTATTCTTTTTGATTCATGGAAAACCTACTTTTAAAAATCCTTTTCATTGCACTGTAGTTCTGAAAGTTTTTTCCATTAGATGAACTTTGACCTAATCTGATAAAAAAATAAATAAATAAATAAACAACCTCCCAAATTTTCCCAATCCCAGGAGGGCTTGCACAAATCTGAAATCATTTTTGTTTTGTAGTTTCGTACTTATCCTGCTCTATTATACTGTCTTGATTTTGAGAAGAAACATTCAGGGAAAAAAAAGAAATTAGTTTATTTTCTCTGGACTTGTTGCAGTGGTATGAATAGGGAAAGTAAGCTTTGCACTAGTTAACATTTTGATAAGAATCTATTTGAACCTCAGATTATTCCATCAGTACACATTATCTAACTTCTATTAATTCTATAATTGAATAGGTGTATGATTAACTTGTGGATTCTTCCTTCTACCAAACCTGCTTTCTTTCACTCAGCATGTATCTCCTTTCAGTCCATTTTTTGGTATCATATTCACAAATTTCTCAAATTGGATTTTTCAATTTTTTTCTCTCCTTTTTTTTTAGTCTTACCATGATAATTATTCACAGTCATGGTTATCCAGGCATAGACATCCATTTGACAAGCTTGTAAAATCATCAGTTATATTGTTCATCTGCATATTTTATCATAGCATAAGTAGACCATTCTCTGCAATGGTGTCGAATAATAAATATATGACTTATATTAATTATTCAAAAGGGGTAGGTGGAAAGGAACTCAGGAAAGTCACACAGGTGGCCTCACTTTATTATTACTTTCTGAGGGTCTGTATTCTGGGGACACTAAACCTTAGATTCTAGTGTCACAAGTGCCTTAACCTTCATTTCCCTTCCCTGGAAAACAAAAGTTTAAATGGGTACTTGTGCATAGGTAATTTACTTTTGAAGTATCCCTAGGTAATGGGTATGGGGACTGAAGGAGTGTAACCTGGAAGGAGGAAAAGGAACAATAGGAGTAATTTATCAATTTGGTATTGCGGTAGCTACAGGAGCTCAGTTCTTCTGAGAGCTTCTGATGAGCTGTTTAGAAGATATACTCCATTGGCCCATCAGACTTCACTTCAGAAATGCAAATGCAAAGATAGAATGATTAAGAATCTCAAGACAGTTAACCAGGGCACTAAACTCAGGACCCTGTGTGACTGCACTGGTTACACAGCCATGTAACTGGCCCTGCTTATGATCTTTCAGTTGTGTCACTAAAGGCTGGGGATGCTTGCTTGTCTTAAGGCAAAGCAGAGACTGAAGGTGTGAATGCAGGAGCTGGGAGGCCAAGGGGGTCATAAGAGCATGAGCTCATGGACTTCAGGAACACACACAATCTCAGGGAGGCATTTAGATGCAGGCAACTTAGAAAGCAGCAGTTCAGCGTGCACTCACCTAACTCTAATGAAAAGGCGGGTGCCAGCTGCCATTTGGATTATACCTGGTTTAGAACAGCTCGGCCATGTTACTTTTCAGAACAGCTGTAACGCATTTCAACTCATGTGGAGTTTGTGACGAGAAGTTCTTGAGTCTACACATTTTGCTGTTTATCTTATTTCTTCATCCTGCATTAATATTATATTAGCCAGATAGGGCTACCATAACAAAATACTAGAGTCCAGGTTGCTTAAACAACAGAAATTTGCTTCTGACAGTTCTGGAGACCAGAAAATCCAAAATCAAGGTGCCAGCTGACATGGTTCTGGTGAGAGCAATCTTCCTCATTTACAGATGGCTATTTTCTTTTTTTTTTTTCCTATATTCTCACATGGCCTTTCTTCGGTGCATGCACATGGGGAGTGAGAGAGACGGGGGCGGGGGGGCTCTTTTCCTTGTCTTCCCCTAAAGATTTGTTTATTTATTTTAGAGAGAGAGAGAGCATGAATAGGAAGAGGGGCAGTGGGAGTGGGAGAGAGAATTTCAAGCAGACTCACTGCTGAGCAGGGAGCCCAACTTGGGGCTTGATCCTAGGATCCCGAGATCATGAGCTGTGATGAAACCAAGAGTTGGACACTTAGCCAATTCTACCACCCAGGAGCCTCCTTTTTCCTTTTTTTTTTAATAAGACCATTAATCCTATCCTATGAAGATCCATCATTATGACCTCATTTAACTTTAATTACCTCCTAAAAGCTCCATCTCCAAATACAATCACACTGGGGGATCAGGGGATAGGGCTTTAACATACCAATTTGGATGGGACACAATTTAGTCAATAGAAAATACATATTTTAAAATCCTAAGTAACATAATATAATAAAAAAATATATTATTATAATAAAAAAATTAAAAAATTAAAAAAATAAAATCCTAAGTAACATAATATAATAAAAAATATATTATTATAATAAAAAATTAAAAAATTAAAAAAAATAAAATCCTAAGTAACATAATATAATAAAAAATATATTATTATAATAAAAAAATAAAAAATTAAAAAAAATAAAATCCTAAGAGATGAGGGGTGCCTGGGTGGCTCAGTCGGTTAAGCATTTGACTCTTGATTTCAGCTCAGATCATAATCTCGGGGTCCTGGGATCGAGCCCCAAGTTGGGTTCCATGCTCAGCAGTGAGCCTGTTTGAGATTCTCTCTCTCCCTCTGCCTCTCCTCCCCCCTCTCTAGAAAAATATATAATAATAATAAATAAAATAAAATCCTAAGTGTTGAATTATTTATTTATTCACATCCAATTTGATGTTTTATTTGGCTCATTTTTCAAACTGCTGCAATACTTGGGGCTCTTATTTTATGGAGTTGATACTTATTTAGCTTTATTACCATCCTGTGCCCCTATATTTTTTTAGATCCTCTGTCTTTACATGGAAAAGCTGATGGACTCCCAAATTTGCCCCAACCCCAAATATATCAATATGCACATCAGATGAGATCGGGCACATTCAGGGTTGTATGGTCATAGACAATATGTTAGTCTGAATAAACGGTTCTTCCATTTGTCAAGATTTACCTCACTGAGAGATAGTTTGGGCCATAATAGCAGTAGTTTTCTGTTTCAGAAGAGGTGTATAGAGAGCAAACTAGCTGGCTATGTGTTCATCTCTTCTAAGCAGTTGGTGCTGGAAATTTGGCGTTCAGTTCTGGGTGCTGCACTTAGAGGGCGCTGATTCACTGACATCTGTCTAGTAGGGAGGGTGAATGGTTTTAGAGTATGATCTATGGGAAACATTTGAAATTATCGGAAGAAAAGAGGATGTGGGGGTTATCTCTCTGATTTTAAATGTTTAAAGTCTTGTGAAATGAAAGAGAAATTAGACAATCCTGAGAACCCTCAAAAAAAAAAAAAAGAACTTTTATTAATGGATGGATGTGGGTGGAAGGCAAATTAGTTTGAGGAAGGAATTTTGAACAGACAGAGTTGTGCAAAAGGGGGAGTTCCCTGAATCATGTTGTAGGAAGCTTTTCCTTATTGACAGTATTCACGCAAGGGAAGAATATTTTATACCATGGTCACTGGCCAAGATTGAATTTGTCCAATGCAGTGGAATTGAGTTTGAATAGCGAGGAACGGTTCTTATATTGTGAGGCACCATTTGGTGCCCCGAGAAGGCTTATTTCCTGTTATAAAGTCTTGTGTTAAGGAATGCATAGTGTTTGTACTCATTTTCTAGGTATGTCATAACACGGTACCACAAACTAGGTGGCATCACACAACAGAAACTCATTATCTCAGACTTCTAGAGGCTAGAAGTCCAAAAGCAAAGGGTTGGATCATGCTCCCTCTGAAGTGTGTTGGGGAGGGTATTTCCTTGCCTCTTCCAGGTTCTGATGGTTCCCATCAACCCCTGGCATTCACTGGCTTGCAGACTGTCTTTGCCTCTGTTGTTACATGGCATTTCTCTTCTTACAATGACCTCAGTCATATTTAATTCGAGCCCACTCTAATGAACTCAACTTGCCTACATCTAGAAAGATCTTATTCCTAAATAAGTTCCCGTGCACACGTGCACGGGCACCAGTGGTTAGGACTTCAACTTGTCTTTCTGGAGGACACAGTTCAACCTGTAACAGTGACCCAAGGAGACTGACAAACTGCACTTTGATCCCGGCTCTGTCCCTGCTGTGCTCATTTATCGAAGCAAGTCAATTTACCTCCTGGCACTTCAGTTTCTGTTTCTGCTAAATGAAAGCAGTAACTTTCTCTGGCCATCTGACAGGGTCTGACGTGACTATATAAAGAGTTGGCATGTAGACGTCCGATCTCATAAGCTTCGTATATGGATAACTTTACTGAAACTCTCTCAATGTAAGTGTTTCTCCAAACGATAACTTATTTTTTCTTTTGAGCATAACTAAAGCATGAACTGCTTAATTTCCAGCTAGTATGAAAAATCTCATGAACATTAGCTACAAAAGGCCAAAAGGCAGGATCTGCAAAGAGAACATGAGAAACAGCACAGATTTATTTCATTTTGTAGGAGTCTGAGAAAATGAACTAACTTAGTCAACACCATCTACCCAGTCCACATGAGGAAAAGAAAAACACAAGGAAACTGTTATAAGAATTTATTCTAAGATTTATGATCTAATTTTTCACTATGACAGTCACTTTGTTCCCATAACATCCTATTCAAAGACTTTCTGGTGACCTAAATCTGTCATTTTCTCTTAACAGTCCCTTGTTTTCCATCCTGTCCTTGATTTCCAGCTGCTTTTTGTGCTCACTGTTGATTACTGTCAGTGATAATTTGGGGAAGCATGCAACATGTTTCCAAACAAAGGGAAGAATGGTCTGGCATTTAAAGAAGGACTAAAAAAAGACATTTCAGTCTGGAACCATGTAAGCTGGGAGGATGTGTTCTCAAAGGTTTAAAGTAATGGATATAGACTGAGAATGGAAAAAACAATCTTGAAAAAGAAGAACAAAGTTGAAGGACTCATACTTCCTGGCTTTGAAACTTATTACAAAGCTATAGCAATCAAGATGGTATGGTACTAGAATAGACATACAGATCAACAGAACAGAATTAGAGTCCAGAAATAAACTTCTCTTATGGTAAATGTATTTTCAACAAGGGTGCTAAGACAATTCAGTAGGAGAAAGAATAGTCTTCTTTACAAATGGTAGTAGTAGGGACAATGGAATGTCCACGTGCAAAATAATGAGATTGGAGCTCTTCCTCATACCATTTGCAAAAATGAGCTCAAAATGGATCATTGACCTAAATGTAGGAGCTAATCTAGAAAATTCGTTGAAGAAAACAGGAGTAAACCTTAGCGACCTTGAGTAAGGCAGTGGTTTCTTTGATATCGCACCAAAAACACAAGACAAAAAAATAGATAAATGGGCTTCATCAGAATAAAACACTTCTGTGCTGCAAATGATACCCACAAGAAATGAAAAGACAACCTATAGAATGGGAGAAGATATTTGCAAATCATATGTCTGATAAGAGACTTGTATCCAGAATATATAAAGAACTCTGACAACTCAAAAATATAAGGACATATAGTTCAATTTAAAAGTAAGCAAAGAATTTGAATAGACTTTTATCCCCAAAGGTTATATAAATGACCAATGAGAACATGATAAAGTGTCATTAGTCTGTAGCGAAATGCCAACCAAACCATAGTGAGATGCCACTTTACACTTGCTAGTGTAGCTACAAAAAAAAAAAAAAAATGATGGAAAAGCGAGCTTAGTGGGAAAGGGAGGGTGGCAGAGAGGTCTGAACCCTGATGATCAAGGATGATTTCACTGGGCATAAGGATGTTACACTGGAGACAGATGAGTAGAAACAGACAGAAGTTCCAGCCAGCCTGCTGGGGCCAATACAAATACCCGGAGTATGAGTCATCAATCAGACACCCTCCACATGCCCTGTGGTCAGGCAGAAACATGAGAGACCCAGCAGGAATTATCTCCTGACAGTATATTGTGACCTTGCTAAATTTACTTCTGAGCTCTAGTAGTTGGGGGGGCTGTGGGGACTTTGAAATATACACAGTCATGTTGCTTGTGAATAAAGATGATTTTCCTTCTTCCTTTTCAATATTTATGTTTCTTACTTACTTTTCTTTTCTAGAATGCACTGCCTAGAATCTCCTGTACAATGTTGAATAAAAATAGTGAGAGGGTATTCTTGTCTTGTTCTCAATCTTAGCAGGATTGAATTCAGTCTCTCAAGTACAATATTACTGTATTTTCTCCTGTCCTTTACAGGTAGAAGTTTCCTTCTATTCTTCGTTTGCTGATTTTATCATGAATGAGGGTTCAGTTTTGTCAGACATTTTTACCTGTATCTCTAGAAATGATATAACTTTTCTATTTTAATTATTAATGTGGCAAATTGCATTTGTTTTCATAAAAATGTTAACTTAGTATTTCTGCAATAAGCCCTATTTAGTCATGATGCACCTTTCTTTATTGTTGAATTTTATTTGATATTTTCTTAAGAATTTTGCATCTATTTTCATGAGGAATATTGTTCTATAATTTTCTTTTTTTCTAATGCATAGTTGGTTTTGGTATCAGGGTAATTCTGACCCCATAAACGCATTAAGAAGTGTTCCTTCCTCAATTTTCTGAAAGTTTATGGCAAATTGATTTTTTAAAATTTTTTAATATTCGGTAAAATCCATCTGTAAACCTGCCCCCCACCCAAAAAAGGATAGTAACAAGTGTTGACAAACGTGAAGTTGAAACCCTCGCTACATAGTTGGTGGCAGTGTGAAACGGTATAACCACTTTGGAGAATGGTTTGACAGTTTCTCAAAATAGAATTACTTTATGACTCAGTCATTCCACTCCTAGGGATATACCCCAGGAGAACTGAAGACATATGTCCAGACAAAAACTTGTGCGTGAACACTCACAACAGCATTAGTCATAGTAACCTGAAGTTGGAAACAACCCAAAGTCTACAATTGATGGGTAAATAAACGAAATGTAGTATATCTATACAGTTGAATGTTATTTGAATTGAATGCAGTAAATAAGAATGAAGCGCTGATAACGTGCTACAGCATGAATGAACCTTGAAAACAGTATGCTAAGTGAAAAAAGCCAGTCAAGACCAGATATTGTATGAATCAACTTGTAGGAAGTACATAGAACGAGAAAGGTATAGAGACAAAAAGGGGATTCGTGTTTGACTACAGCTGGTGGCAGAGAGGGGTGGGTAGCAGCCTCTGATGGGTACAGAATTTCCTTTGGGGATAATTAAAATATTCTAAAATTAGATGATGATCACATCTAACAGCTCTGTGCTGTTGCCTACTTTAAATAGTTAAATGTATACGTGAATGTCATCTCAATGAAGCTTTTGAAATATGTTATGGCAAAAAATAAAAACATGTGGTATTAAAGGATAGTCCAGAAAGGAAAATGAAGCATCAATATGCAAACTGAGTTCTGAAAAATGCTTAGGGATTAACTAGGTGAAGAGCGAAAGGAAGAGTCTAACAGACTGAAGCAACGGTGTAGACAAATCTTGCCATAGGAAGGGTTGTATTGAAGGCTGTGGTAGGCGGAATGCTATGATGGCCCCCAGAGCCCCAGAGTCCTCACCCTGATGTTTAAGCCCTGTGCAGTCTCCTCTCCGTGAATGTGGGGGAGACCTATGGCTTACTTCCCGCCAATAAAATATGACAAAGGTGAAGAGATTTTCTAGATGCAGTTGAAGTCCCAAATCAGTTAATTTGAGTTAATCAAAGTGAAATTATCCTCACTGGACCTGACTTAATTAGATGAAAACTCATAACAGAGGGCCTGGGGACTCTCAGAGGAGAGAGATTCTCTCTCTGTTGCTGTCTCTGAGGAAGCAAAGCGGCCTGTTATGAGAAGGCCTCTGGAGAGAGCCATGTGGCACAGAACTGGAGGTGGCCTCTAGGAATTAAGAGTGTTTCTCAGATGAAAGCCAGCAAGAAAACAGGGATCTTATTCTAGATGCAAGGAAATAAATTTTCCCAATAACACAAATGAGACTGGAAATTGTTTCTTCCCCAATTCATTCTATAGATGAAAATGGAGGCTGGCTTCCCCCTTGACTGCGGCCTGGTGAGACGTGAAGGCAGAGGTCTGAGCTCAGGTGTGACTGTAGTCCTGGCCCACAGGAACTTTGAGATAATATATGTGTGTAGTTGCAACCCTCTAAATTTGTGGTAATTTTTATGCAGCAAATAAAACAGAACAGTGCCGCTAGAGCTTTAGGAATGGGGTGATAGGAAGTAGGGGGTATGGGAGTGTGAGAGAATGGATCAAGACATGTCAGAGAGGGGCATGATCAGATCAAGTAATCTCTTCTTTAACAGGCGAGTGAGAAACCACAGCTGGTTTCTGAGCAGGAGATAGGATATGATTCAAGGAAAAATTTAAAAAGATCTCTCTGGCAGTTTTCTTTCTTTCTTTTTTTTTTTTTAAGATTTTATTTATTTATTTGATAGAGAGAGACAGCCAGCGAGAGAGGGAATACAAGCACAGAAAGTGGGAGAGGAAGAGGCAGGCTCCCAGCGGAGGAGCCCGATGTGGGGCTCGATCCCAGAACGCTGGGATCACACCGTGAGCCGAAGGCAGACGCTTAACGACTGCGCTACCCAGGCGCCCCTCTCTGGCAGTTTTCTAGAGAATGGATTGGAGATGGGCAAGATGGAAGTCATGGATGGTTAGAATACTCACAATTCTAGTGAGGGATTTAATTAAGTGGTAACTTCTAACGTAGGACCATGAGCTGAGAAGGAGGAAAGCTTTGTGTGAACTGAATGAGTCCAGGGTGAGGTGGACATTCAAAGCTGGGACTATTTTTGGATTCATTTCACTGATTGGAGCAACAGCATAAAAAACAACTATGTTTTTTTGTTATCAAGAATTGTGAGTCTGTATCTTTCAAGTAAAATGTCTCTTTCCAAAGGCGTCCTGGAGCTCTTGAAGAGAATCTTCTCTGGCACCATCCCCAGCCCCATCCTCTCCAGTGGGGCTCTATCGACCATCTTTCTCTCTTGCAGTGGCTCCTTTTTCTTATACATGATCCACAATGTGGCTTTTCCACCTCTTTCTTTTCTTATGTCCCTCAGTTTTTTCCAACTCCTCTTCTTTCTGCCCCCAGGCTGTGGACAAGCTTCAACATCTTCCAAACCACCGTGGTAGAATTCTGAGCCATCTTTTAACTTTTCCCTGTCCCTCAGTTCTTTTTTTTTTTTTTTTTAAGATTATTTATTTATTTATTTGACAGAGAGAGAGAAAGAGAGCGCATGAGCAGGGGGAGGAGCAGACAGAGGGAGAGGGAGAAGCAGGCTCCCCAAAAAGCAGGGAGCCCAATGCAGGGTTTGATCCCAGGACCCTGGGATCATGACCTGAGCCAAAGACAAACCCTTAATTGACTGAGCCACTCAGGTGCCCCCACTTCCCTCAGTTCTGATATCAATGTTCCTTGATGATACTTAGACTCACATATTTTGCAGTCACGTTTTGGAAAGGTTTGCGAGATCATACCTCTAGTTCAACAATCCTTATTTTACAGATAAGGATTCTGAGCCTAGTGGGGCAACTAAAGTTTTACACCCTTTCTTTTTTTTTTTTTTTTAAGCCTCCATGATGATCATTTCAGGCTAATCTATTACTTTTTATTTAGATTGTTGTCATAGATTCCCATATTATATGCTAGTCTTCCTGAAATCCTTCTTTAGTTATTTGTTAGTAATTATTCTATTAAGATGTTATCAATTCATTTAATAACTATTTCTTGAACATTCCTTTTGTTCTACCTATTTTCTAAGCTCTGGAGTAAACATGACAGAGTCAGGATATCCATGCTGCATCAAATTTATTTTTCAACTTCTAATATAGGAGACCAATGACAAATCAACAACAACAACAAAATGTAAGTGTCTCTGTGTGAGAAAGAGATCTGTTAGGTGATGCTATGAAGAAAACGAAGCAGAGCATAAAAGCATAGAATGATAAAACCCCGATTTGAGGAGCATGCCAAACAGAGCAAGAATGAAGTGAGGGACCCAGCTAAGCAAAGATCTGGAGGAAAAGCGTGGCAGTAGTAATGCACGGAGCAGCAAGTACGAAGACCCTAAGGCAGGTAAGCCTTGATGCATTCGACAAAGAGCAAGAAAATCATTACGGCTGGAGGAGAGGAAGCAAGGTGATTGGTTGGTAGCAGATAAGGTCAGAGAAGGTACAAACGGCCAGGTCATTAGAGGCTGCCCAACCTGTTCAAACATGTTTCAAGGAATAAAATTCGTCTCCTTAAATGGGTAACTAAGGCTCTCCATTGGTTATTTTATTCGAATTTGTCCAACTTTATCTTTGATAGCTCTCTTACGTGAATTCTTTATATCAGTCCGACTAGCCTATTCATTAGACCCTAAGTTACTTGGCATAGCCATGCTATGAGAATGTTCTCCCTCTCCTACTCAATCTCTGGCTATTGAAATTGTCAGGGTTTACAGAGTCTAATTCAAATCTCTTCAAAGAATCCTCCTGATTGGAAAGTTCTGCTTGTCAGTGCCATTATAAAGTTACATCTTCTTTACATTAGACTTTGTGTGTATGTGTGTGTGTGTGTGTGTGTGTTGTCTTCTCTATAATGCATTCTAAGCTTCTAGAGACTTGCTCATCACAGTTTTGTATCCCCTTTGTATCTTGGGTAGAGCCTTATAGAAAATAAATATTATTTAAAAGTGACTTGATTAGAGAATCACACATAATAACTTGGAAAGAAAAATGATTCCAAGTTTCATCCTTTCATTTCTGCAGGATAAAATGGGATAGCGATATAAACATATGTTGTAATTTACTTTTATTTTTTATCTTTTATTTATTTATTTTTAAATTTTCCAATAACATTGGGAGTTTCATTCTTTCATTCATTCATTCATTCACATTTTATTTATTTATTTGACAAATATTTATTGCATATCATGGTAAGAGCTGGGGAAACAAAACAAAACAAAAGATCAAAATGGTTATTGCTCCGACCTTCATGGAACTCATTAAAGTAGATAGGATGATTTATTTTAATGGGAGTTGTATATGTATTTAGTGATTTTAAAATCAGAGACAGTGTAATATAGTGGAAAGAGGGAAACTAACATTTAATGAGTACCTCCTATTAAAGGCATATGTCATCTCATTTCTCACCTCGTGCTATAGTTGCCATCTTATGTCATGAACACATAAGGGCACACGTGTTTACCATTTTTAAATAATTATTTATAAAGTTTATCTGGTAGGAAAATGTCAGTTTATGTCCTAATTATAAACTCTATTCTTATACGTATTCAACAACAAACATCTGTTGAAAGACTTTCCTGACAGATGTGGTAGAGTGGGGAGTCTAGTAAATAAGATGGGCAATATTCCTGCTCTCACGGAGATCGTCTTTGAGTAGTTGTAACAAATTTGAATCAGAACTATGAATTTACCATTTTAGTATTAATTAGAATTAATCTTTTTGGCAAAGAAGAGACATTCTCTCTTCGGTGGATACAGGATTCTTGGATCTGTATTCCATAAATCAGGGAGGCCGGCTTTGCAGTACCGGGAAGGTCAGTGAGCAGAGGAAGAGGGACAGCCATGTCCACCTGTGCCTGGTCTCCAAGAGAGCTGAAGAGGATGGGTCTTATGCCCAAGATAAAATTTGTCTTCCACCCCACTTCATAATAAATGTAATATTAAAATGGAAGACAGGATTTATACAAATAGATATTTGCCCACTCCTTTCTCTAAGGGTTGGAAAATTATGTTTGTTAAAATGTTTTTTGGAGAGGGGTGGGGGTGGTATACAAATTGCAACCTGTTTTTATTTACTTATTTTTATTTAAATTTTAGGCAGTTAACATTTTTAGATCTAGATTTAGATAGTTAGATGATATTCAATAAATACCGGTTATATTGGTGAAAGAATGCCGTAGAAATATTAGGCAGAATGGTCTAGTTTTTTTTCCAAGTGTGATAAATTCTTATATCCTTAAACAAGAAACATTCTTACACTGCTTTTCATTCTCAGGACTGGATTGTGTAAACTAATCTATCATTTATGAATCTCCTTTTGTAAATAATGAAACTATAAAAATTGTAGACAGCTAACAATATACACATTTCTTCTAAGAGCTCTAATACTCTCTAAAGGTTTTATCAGTGTTATTGTTGACAAGTAAATTGTACAGCTTGCTACAAACACACTTCGGAAATTGAAATCGATTTTTCCTCCAGGCTTCTACAAAATCATCTTTCAAGAGCTGCTATAATCCCGATGTTCCCAAAGCATTCCACACAAGTTTTTGCCACTTCCTCTCTTTTTCTGTGTTTCTTGTTCTTATTCCTTTCTCTTTTCCCCCTACTTGTGAGTTTTCTTGCTTGTCGTTTTGTTAAAAGTATGCATACTAACTTTAAAGATCAAACATTATGGAATAAAGAAATTTAACCAAAAATACCATTTGCCCAAAAACATTATTAGCATTTGGTGTAATATTCTGTAATCTGTATCTCTGTATTTAAGTTACTATTATTTCATGAATATCAATAAACAAAGATCTGTGTCATAATTGTAATTACCACATAGTTCTTCTTTGCATATTTGCGCATACTAAATCAGTTCCCACTTACCAATAAGGACCATATTTATGGTTTCAGAAGGAACTCAAGATCTTCCACTGAAATAATGGAAGAATTATTATGAAATATCATTTCCATGAGATAATTTTCAAACAATGTTGAACAAATAATTCTTTGATATTTTTAGAGACATCCATTTTCCAATAAAAATATTTGATTAAGTGTGAGCAACATATACTGGGGTTGAGTGAATTTCTAGAGGTCAATTAAATGCTATGTAATAAAGTTATTTTTACTCTGGGTCACTGGTTCTTAATCCTGGTTGCAAATGACACACATCCCCTGAACTTTGAAAAAAAATAACTATACTCAGATTGCACCCTGAACCAAAGAGAATGAATCTTCGAATGAAACCAAGGCTTCTGCTGATCTTAAAGCTCCTAAGTAGGGACACCTGGGTAGCTCAGTCGGTTGAGCATCTGCCCTTGGGTCAGGTCATGATCCCAGAGTCCTGAGATCAAGTCTCACATCGGGCTCCTTGCTCATTGGGGAACCTGCTTCTCTCTCTGCCTGCTGCTCCCCCTGCTTGTGCTCTCTCTCTCTCTCTCTGAGACAAATAAATAAATAAAATCTTTAAAAAATAAGAGGTCCTAAGTTGTGAGATTGAGCCCTGCATGAGGCTCTGCACTCAGCACAGAGTCTGCTTGGGTTTCTCTCTCCCTCCCACTCTGCCCCTCGCCTCCATTCTCTCTCTAAGATAAATAAATCTTTTTTAAAAATTAAAAGCTCCTAATTGAATGTGAAAAGTGAGGGCTGAGAATCACTGAGTATGATTCCAAAGTCATTGGATCTGTAGTATGCAGAATTCATACTACAAAGCTTGATAAATAATACCATCTTTTATTTTGGGGAAAATGGAAGCTCATCTTAAACTAGGGGAGATATGCATACATATAGTGCATACATAGAGTTTGTTCATTCTAGCTGGTAGAATCTCTTTTTGTGTATGCCACTTACCCTGAGCATTCTCTGAGAATCAAGTTTAATGCTAATGGATGGCTTGAAAAGAATATCTTAGGGCTATTTCTCTTTTTACTTGAGGACAAACCACCATGGTTTTCCTTGAAGGCTCAAAGCTAGATTTGTGGATTTTTTTGTCCCAAGTGGAATATTTCGATAAAGTAGCATTTTGGATTAGCTGAATTCAAGTTATGATATGGGCTTCCTTTGAGAGAGACCAAAGTATAAGAAGGGGAGGAAAACAGGAAAGATGAGGGGGAGTTTACTGTCCTTTGGAGTGACTGAACTGGATTTTGATATGAATGGTGCCTCAAAGCTATAGGGACGATATCATATTTTTCGTTTTACTAAGGTATAAAAAGAAATGGAAATATGTCTACTTTCACAAACCTCAAAGCATACAGATCTAAAAGCATCCAAAAAGGTGACTTTCATTGAAATAAAATCTATAGAAACCAATGTTTCCATGGGACACTGAAAAGTTATAGGCAAAAATGTCTCACAAGCATACTGGTATTTTTTGTTATTTCTTTTCTTAAATTTTTTTAAATCACAAATAAAATGATTATAGGTTAAAGGTTAAAGGGCAACTTTGAACTAAATGGAAAATTTCTGTCTTTGAATTAGTATTTCCTCAATTCTCTAATGCCAGGAACATTTGCATTTTGAAAAGAATTTTAAAAAATACTGTAATTTTTAAAAAGCAATAAAAACACATTTACTGTTATTAAGAATATGTGAAATAGGTTAAGATACAGGAAATAAATCAATATAATTGGATATTTTCAGCCAATTATTACTTTACAGGCATGGGTGTTTGTTTTTTTTTTAAGATTTTATTTATTTGACCGAGAGAGACAGTGAGGGGGGAACACAAGCAAGGGCAGTGTGAGAGGGAGAAGCAGGCTTCCCGCTGAGCAGGGAGCCCGATGAGGGGCTTGATCCCAGGACCCTGAGCCGAAGGCAGACGCTTAACCACTGAGCCACCCAGGCGACCCAGGTGTGTTTTTTTTGAATCTAGTTTAAGAGTATAATAGAATATATCTCACACAAAATAATTCAATAGTGTTTTCTGTTTTCGTTCTTTTTAAAATTTCATAAGCAGTTACAACAAATTGGAAAAAATTATTTCATGACACTTAATGATGATGAAAAGTGTTCTTCGAATATTTGTTTTTGAATTATTTGTGTTTAAGTTCATAAAGAACCCACATTGCTGCTATAGCATAATTTATGGTTGTAACAAATATTCCCTGGCTAACATTCAACCGACCTATAATTTTATGCAAAAGTTTTATGAGAAATGAACAGGATAACCCAGACAACTGTGGAAGCTTTCAATATCTAGAAATTTGACAATATATAGACAATATCTACAAATGTGACAGGTATAGACAGTATATAAATCTTCATATGATTTTTTCAATATTTTTAATTATTGAGATATCTTCAGGTATAAAGTGATATTTCCTAATCTCCACAAAGGATAAGATCTTTTATTTACAGGGTTTGCTTTAGATAGCAGCTCTTCACTATTGTAAGGGGCTTGTTTGCGGGACCTCTTGAGATTCAGACAATTAAACGTTCCTAGAGTACTGGGCTCACAAAATGATTCAGAAAACTATCAAAAATAGAAGAGGTATATGAAAAGATTCAAATAAGCCAGAATTTCCAAATTCATCAGTTAGAGTTTTAGTCATTTTCCCTGGGAATGGTTTAGGACAAAGAGTTATGAGGTGGTAGGATTGGACCAAAAATTGTTCTTTCTTAATCCTAAAAATGCATACTTAATAGCAGTTAAAGAATTTAGTAATGAACATGTGATTTTTTTACATCACTATTTTTGTTCCAGTTTTATTGTAGCCTAAGCTCAGAATTGTACTGTTTTTAGGGGACTCCTGGGTGGCTCAGTCAGTGCCACTCCCCCTGCTTGTACTCTCTCTCTCTCTCAAATACATAAATAAAATCTTTAAAAAAAAATAAAATAAAAAGGATTGTACTATTTTGAAGCAGTTCAAATTTTAGTTTCTGTGAAAGTTTCGTGTTAAAGTATTATTTTTATTTTATATTACATATGATAGTAGGTGGAGGGATGCTATGAAAAAAAAATGTATCAGGCAAGCGTAATGGAATTTGGTGATGAGAACATGTGAACAACAGCCAGGAGCTGTCAGTTCTAGCTTAGAGTTTGTCTCATTCTCCTTGTGTGGCCATGGCAAATCATTCAGCTCCCCCTGTGTCTCTTACCTCATCTATCAGAGAGAGAGAGAATAATATTTAGCCACTCATATACAGATTACCTATTTCTTGAGGGTAGAGACCTCGTCATCTTCAAGAATTTTTCCCTAGGATTTTTTATAGTGCTGGTCATTGGTAGTTACTTGAAAATAATTGGTCTAATGTTTAATATGTGAATGTAACAAATTGAGGTGCTAGGTGTATAAGTTATTAAAATTATAAGTATTAAATAATTATGCCATTACTAAAGGAGACATGTAGATGGATTATGGAGACAGCTGTCAGTCCAATTTGATTACTTTGATCAAATCCGAGAAGATAACTGTATGATTTAGCAGAAATATCACTGCACTGAAGATCAGGGGCTATAGGGTCTAAGAATGGCCTAGAGTCTCACCAAAGTCATAGAGTCTTAGAGTTGAACAGATGGAGATGTTCACCAAGGTCTCCTTCTCTTTCTCATTTTATGAATGAGAAAAGCCATGCTCACTTATCCTTAGTCCTACAGTTACTAATACCCAGCTCCCCTTGACTCATCTTCAGAGCTCTTCCTTCCACAACTTGGCCAAGTACTTGACCATACTAGCTGAATGTCTTCTTCTCTGGGAGGTTGAATTAGGTGATCATTAGAGTTTCTTAGTACTACAATTTCTGTATCATTTAAAGGTGAAAATCTCTCTTTTTTTGGTTGGTTTCTATTTTCAATTTGTATCCCTAGTAAATTAAAACAGTAAAGGATTCTTCAATAATCCTTATTGTCACCTTGCTGTCACTTTAAGTTGTTTCTAAG
The DNA here is from genome assembly GCF_024610735.1 of Ursus americanus. Taxonomy (NCBI): domain Eukaryota; kingdom Metazoa; phylum Chordata; class Mammalia; order Carnivora; family Ursidae; genus Ursus; species Ursus americanus. The sequence continues at coordinate 34,686,142 of NC_142141.1, read as the reverse complement.
TGGAATAACGAACCACAAAAGAACAACAACAAAAACTCTATAACACATTTAAAATGAGAACTAAAACAGTTTGATTCTGAGACTTCTTTGCCAAGGAATTTCGTGGCCTTTTCCCAATCCAACTAATAAAAGGCTTAATCCCTGTTTTGAGGCAAAACACTTTCAAAGTTGCCAGTGAATGTGGACGATGCAGTTGGAATCACTCCTGGTAACTTGAACAAATTATTCTGCAAATTTTCAATGCTGTGGGGAAAGAAGACCACAGTAACAAGAATGTCTTTCTTGCCAAATGGGTAAAGTTGAGGTGGGAGGGGAGTGTGATGTTGAGGAGAAGAAGCTATCCCAAAGAATCACCTGAACTCCTTGAGAGAGCGCAGAAGACTCCAACAGTTGTTTTACTCTGGTAATGATTAAGGGTACTTTAGATTCACTGTGCTTAGAAAGTTAGGTGTTGAAATTTTAAAATACTATATTTTTTCCTGTCTTTCTTTAAAAAAAAAAAAAATCTGTTCCAAGAGACTTATTGGTTTTTCAAAGTTCAGACCCAACCAGAGGGCCCTAACTCTCTGAAGATTCTGTATTGTTTACTGAAGTCTATTTAGTGAGGGGGTAGGAGATTTGCCCATTATTTCTTGGTTTCTTATGCATTCAGGCAGTAGGTAAGGCAATAAATGGAAAGATAAGTCTGAATACTTGGGTCTTACTGTTAAATCTTATTTAGTGACATTGACCAAGACACTCTTACAGGCTGGTTTCTTCACCTATATGATTCTCAACCGGGGTCTCCAAACTCCCCTGAGTCCTTTAGAATGTCAAGGGAATCTGAAAACCTTAATGTATTTTAAATAAAGCTTAGTTGAAATCAATTATGTCCTCCTCAGTTAGGGAATAGTGTCTGCATAAAACTGTCTCTCTACTTTTTATGGCAATAACAACAATGGTTTAATGTGGTCCAACAAGTGTCCTGTGCTGGGCAGCTATTCTGATCGAAAGTCTTTTTGTGCACATTAAATTATTTAATTAACAAATATATTTCTGTAGATATAACCTTTTGAGGCAAAAGGCATTGGAGGGAAAAGAAATATTATATTTTTTGAAGGATCAAAGATGGGAACCCCTGCCCTGGGTCATCTCTAAAGTGTTTCCTGGTCCAAGATTCTAGGTCAGGGATTGGTGAACCTTTTCTGGAAAATGGCCACATAGTAAGTATTTCAGGCTTTGCAGGCCAAACAATGTCTGCCACTACTCGGTTCTGCTATTACAGAATGAAAACAGCCATAGACAATATATAGGTGAATAGATTTGTATGTGTTCTCATAAAACTTTATTTGTAAAAATAAGCAGTGGGTTAAATTTGGCCAGCAGACAATAATTTGCTGACCCCTCTATTTGGTGATTCCTGAAATTCTGAAACTGCTTACTCATCAAGGAAACAGATACAGAGAGGACAGGTAAGCAGGAAGGAATCTGTTTTGTGTCTATTAAAGGCTTATACCTAAGTTTTTTATGCTAGGTGCATTGATAAAATGACATCAGAGGAATTGAGTTTTTAAATAAAAATTTAAAATTTTTTCTTGTTCGTTCAGATAGAAGAATGAACAACAAGGGGCACAACTAGCCTGGCCAAGAAACACACAGGCTTCGGCTCAAGAGATAGGAATGCTTGCCTATCATTCAAAGAAACCTGTAGGACAAGTAGTTAACCGGTACTACCCTAGAGATATAATCACCAGATGTACCTAATGAATTCTCTAACATAAATAATAAAGATATCTATTTTTTTTCCCAGATTCTAAGTCTCTTGAGCTGGAGAATACCTCCTGGGGGACCAGATGAAGTAACACCAGAACACCTGCTAGCATGACCTCATGGTCCTCCAGTCAGTGGTGCCCACCTTCTCAGGAGATTTCTGCCCCAAGTTTTGCCCTTAAAAACCTTCACCTGCAAGCCATCAGGGAGTTCGGGACTCACCACATTAGTTCCCCATTCTCGTAGGTGATGCTGAACCAATAAAAGCCTATCTTTCTTTACCACAAAAGCTCAGTGTCAGTTTTTATTGACTTGCTGCTGAGTCGGGCAGACAAACTCTCCTTTGGTTTGGTTATAATAACTGATGCCCTCAAGTTGTTGCATTTGTTCTTACAGTGTCAAGCCTACATTCATGCTAGCCAACATTGAGCACAATAGCTGGATGCAGAATAAGTTGTAGCAGCTTTGCCCCAAAGAACACACTGCGGGGCTCCAAGCTTAGCTCTGCTTTTGAGATTCCTAAATGGGGCAAGTAGAAGACTCAGTGCTGTGGACAGAAAGTCCCAGAAGATGGCTTTGTTCTGTATAACAGAAGCTCCTAGTTAAGACCAAATATCGATGTTCTGCTCCTTCATTTTCACTAGAACTTTTCGTTGGTAGCCGCAATCACGACTGCCTGGATTAAGTATTTTCTGGCCTAAGCAGAGGTGTTGTGTATGACTTAATGGAAATATTCTGGAAGGGAGGTGGTGTTTTGTTTTTTTTTTCCTCCTTTTTCCTATCAGCTAAAATGCAGACATGATGGCTGGAGTTCCAGCAGGTATATGGATTATGAGGAGAAAGTCACATGCTGAGAATGACAGAGTTGCAAGTTGAAAGGAACCTGGATCCCTGATGATTTTGTGAAGAGAAATCAACATCTAGTTTTTAAAGAACAACATTAATTTAGATTTTCTTGCTTTGGAACAGAATTCTAACTGAAACATCCACTCGCCCTCAGAAAAGAGGGCAGTCCTGGCCTCAATTTAGAAATTTATATTCATCTAGACTTGGGGAAGTTCCTGCTTCTATTTTGATTTGAATAGCCCTAGGATTTGTACTGCACTTCTAAGTCATTCATTGGTCATGCGACTTTTCAGAAATTGGCTCTTTGGCTGGGGGTGGAGGCAGGGGGAGGAGGGAACTGTGGTCCCTCTAGCATGTTATCTCAGATGCATTCATCTATCTCGTGAGATCCACAGGGTTGGGTTTGGATTCGGATTAAAACGCGTTGTAAGGTTTTGCTGCTTTCTTGTACTACTGTTCATCCATCTGTAGAGTTTCAAAGGAAAAGGTCAAGCTCTTCCCTTCCATTGGTTCTGTGAGATTTTTTACCTCACTTGTCTGACCTCTTCGTTTTTTCTAATAAGCCTCATTTTTTATATGCAAGTGTTGGCATTGTTTTCCTGTTGGGGAAAGCCAGGTAAACATGAGAGATGTGACTATACAACTGACAACCAAGGAGGTCTAGTTGTCTGGCATATAAGAAGGGCTGCCCACTATAGATTCTGGAATGAACCACAACTTACAGTACAATTTCCAAATCATGAAGGCAAGTGGGACCTGAAGCAAGGAACTCTTAGAGAGGCTAGGAGACCAGAGGCAAACAAGAGATGCAAATTCACTATTCTCACTGAAGTTATATTCTAATGGGGGTAGACAGAAAATGAAACCATACACTCGAAAACAAGATGATTTTAGGTTATATAAGCAAAAAATAACACAGGGAGTTGTTTGGGAGGATTAAAAATCTAGATGGGGTGCTGTAGATAAACTAGATAGCCTTTATGAGTAGGTGATATTTGAGCAGAGGATTGAATGGCAAGAAGCACCTCGCCATCTTGAGCTTCCAACGCACAGACTCTAAAGAAAGAGAGATCTTGGAGGGTTGGAGGAGTAGAAAACAGATCAGAATAGCTGTGGGGCAGTGAGGGAGGAGATAATGGTGGGAAAGGAGGCTAGAAGGGGGAGGACAGCCAGGATATATAAACATGGAAGACCATGGAAAGGAATTTGAATTCTATTCAAAGAGCAATGAAAGCTATTAGAACATTTTTCGTAGATGATTGACACATTGTATTACAAAATATAATGCTGACGGTCATGCGGAAAACAGAATATAAACGAAATGACTTGAACACTTAAATTTAAGATAAGACATTTTTGAAGTACCGATACAAGTCTGTTCATATTAACCAAGCTAAAGGAAGTCTGACTTGTTCACAAAATGGTGTTTTTCTTGTCAATTCAACTTGAAAATAAAAGAGTATAAACAAATAATGAAGCTCTTAACTCTGAGTAGACAAGAGTCTTTATTAACCTAGAAATTAAGATACATCAGGAAGTACAGTCCTGTTTAAACCAGTCACTTCCAGCTCAGGAAAAGTTTACAAAGCTGTTTCTGAATTTGAATGCCATTCAAATGCTTTGGACGACTTGCTGATTAATACAAGAGAAATGGCAAATGACATATGTCAGGTCCCAAGGAAATGAAAATATTTTCTGCAGTAAACAGGATGCAATAAATGATAATAGTAATAAAAATAAATTGAGCCAAAGGTTTTGGTGTGTGTTTGATTTTTGAAAAAAATGGCTCATGATAGGGAATTATGTGATATAGTTCCTTGGCTGGGAAAGAGGTGACTACCTTGTTCCAAGTAACAAAATATGACCAGGTAGCATAAAGAAGAGAGTCCCTAAAACACTGCCCACATTCTCAGAGCAAAATGGAGGGATCGAAGACAAACAAAATTATTGAATGTCAGATGATTTCAGGCATATGCGTGCCATGCGTTTTTATCAGTTATTTAACTTCATTGAATCTCAACTGTATAAATTTGAAATAATATTGCCTGTTCAAACATACCTCATAGAACTCTTTAATGTATCAGATGAGGTAGACATTCTAAAAATGATATGTCTTTAAAAATGTAGCATATTATTATTATTACATGTAGTAACAGTGATCCTCTTCTTGGAATTAAAGATCCACAATAACATGAAATTTGTTTTATGACATGTTATTACTATACATATTAAACATAATACTTAAGAAGTACTTCCCAGAGAATAGTAGATAGACACAATACTAACTTGCATATACTGAACATTTTCTCTGAGCCAAGCACTAGGCCAGTTTGCATGACTGTCAGGCACATTCTCATAGAACTAGCACTGTTGTCCTTCATTATGATGAAATCGAAGCTTAGAGAGGTTATACAGCTGGCCAGGATGAAAGTAAGTGGTGGGGTTGTAAGTAGCGACTCTCAAAGTTAAACCCAAAGTGGTCTGACTCCAGAATTCAAGTCCTTAACCAAATTGCCTTCTTGCTTCTCCACTTTTCAATCTTTAATTTAATTTAATTGTTTAAAATCATGGGATTAGTCAGTGGTGATACTTAGAAAACTAATTGTTAGTTCAGTATAACAAAACTTTCAGAAATGTTGCTGCCTGTGACAATCGTGCCTCAAATCTGGTCCAGGCCTGCATGAGCCAGGTCACTCTAGGTGGGGGCCAGGCAAGGACATAGGGTGGGAGGGACTGCATGGAGGTTATTGCCAGGGGCCTTGCTTTTGTTTGGGGGTGGTGGGTCCATCAGGCTTATTACATTATTAAAAATTATTAATTCAAAAACTAACTAACTAAAAGCAGACCCTGCCTTAAATGCAACAGTGATGACCATGTCATGAACAAGGATTACGAGCAACCCCCAATCTAATTCTCTGTACTTGATGTCAGCAAAATAAATGAAAATAAAAGAAAGACAGAGAATTAAACTTGAGTGTTCTCGGTTTGAGAACATGCCTTTAAATACCATTTTAGAAGCGTCTGAGGAAGCAATACTCTCCTTCCCCAAAGGGTGGCACTGTTATTCTAGCTAAGCCATCTGATCCTCTGCCCTCTGGAAATGCTCGCTTCAGGACTGAAACTAAACTCCTCTCTTGCTTCTCAGTTTCACCTGATGACTCATCTTGGCTGGAGTCTAGTTGTTAGAGGTTGGAATGGTGTGTTTTCATTAAATAGAAAACTTAAAGCAAATTATTTTATTGAAGAATCTTGAAGAGAATTTAGGAAGCTGGAATGTGGGGAAATTTTGGATGATCCGTTTTAAACTTGGCGGGGGGAGGGGGGCTTGGAATTAGGAGAAAAGGAGAGCTGCCTGATGGCCATGGGTCAGCAATATTGGAGTAGGACCAAAACTTCTATTAGAATCGACTAAATGTAGGGCATGGCTGCTGATGTGTGGTCTTTTCCACCTGGAAATCAGAACTTCTCATTTCTAACTAGCTCTGTGAGTAACAGTCTGGGCTTAGTTTTTTGTTTTGTTTTGTTTTGTTTTGTTTTGTTTTGTTTTTTTCTTTAAAATTAAGAGGCTTGAGCAGATAATATTTAAGCTTCTCTTTTCAGATGCATATGTACATATATATGGAGAGAGAGAGAGAGAGATCCTTGAAGTACTTACTAAATTATGAGCCAAGTTTATCTAAAACTATTCTTACTTTGCAAATCTTTTGTTGAATGTTGAATACTCTTGAATATAACTCAATGTCATAAGAAGATAAAGGTTTTGCTTTAGGAGTTTATACTGCACACATCCTCTCTAAGTAGCTTGCTACATATATGAATTGAATGCATGTTTGCAAATCACTTGTTTTCAGACTGAGTTCCCTAGACTCTGGTATACCTTACCCCTTTCTTTCCATTTATGCTCTGTTTGTTCACCTAACTCTTCCCTAACGACTTTGCATCCCTCTTTAGGATATTGCAAATGTGAATTCTTGTTCAGTCACCTTGCTTAAAGGGAGATGAACTATTGAACATAAATCATGGTCCATTTGTTTCACTTTTCAGTCTCATTTTGTGAGATTCCTCTGCCTTCGTTGGAGGGTAGGGAGGCTGAAAGTGAGGATAAGGGTACAGGATACTTCCATTTAAACACAGGAAATGTTTTTGTTTTAAATTTTGCAGCTGGTTTGGCTTTTGGTGGTCATAGGTTAATGGGAAATACATGTCTGTAAAACTCAAAATGAGCACTATAAATTTAAGATCAGTGCCTAATACTCAGTACTTCTTATTTTCCCAATAACTCCACAAGCTGGATTATGATTATCTTTATTTTACAAATGAGGAAACCAAGGCTGGGTTTATGAGTTACATAAATTGCCTCCGGTTGCACCATTAGTGATTGGCTAAGTGGGAGTTATGGCCAGGTCGACCAGCTGCAGGGTGGGCACACCACGGCTCTGCCCTCTTGACATTTATCCACAAAATGCCCTGCCCATTAGGTCAGTGATCTGAGAGAGAAGACGTCATCTAATTACTGTCTTCAGTGGAACTTCAGCTTCCAAACCATCATATCAAAGAATTTTGGAAAGAAATACTTAATTTTATTGCTGAATTATAAGAAGGCAATGATTTGTACCACTTATTTGAGTAATATCCTTACTTGGTTTCTCCACACAGTTAGTGATATTATTTCTTCAAGCGTTTGGTTGAATTTAGTGGTATGATTATGGAAAAGAATCACTTCTCATGTCTCACTGATATTAACATGGGAATGAATTCACTTTTTTTTAAATGATTTTTTATTATATTATGTTAGTCACCATACAGTACATCCCCGGTTTCTGATGTAAAGTTCGATGATTCATTAGTTGCGTGTAACACGCAGTGCACCATGCAATACGTGCCCTCCTTACTACCCTCACCAGCCTATCCCATTCCCCCACCCCCCTCCCTTTTGAAGCCCTCAGTTTGTTTCTCATAGTCCATAGTCTCTCATGTTTCATTCCCCCTTCTGATTACCCCCCCTTTCTTTATCCCTTTCTTCCCCTACCGATCTTCCTAGTTCTTATGTTCCATAGATGAGAGAAACCATATGATAATTGTCTTTCTCTGCTTGACTTATTTCACTTAGCATTATCTCCTCCAGTGCCGTCCATGTTGTAGCAAATGTTGAGAACTCGTTCTTTCTGATAGCTGAGTAATATTCCATTGTATATATGGACCACAACTTCTTAATCCAGTCATCTGTTGAAGGGCATCTCGGTTCCTTCCACGATTTAGCTATTGTGGACAATGCTGCTATGAACATTGGGGTGCATATGGCCCTTCTCTTCACTACGTCTGTATCTTTGGGGTAAACACCCAGTAGTGCAATGGCTGGGTCATAGGGTAGCTCAATTTTTAACTTTTTAAGGGACCTCCACACTGTTTTCCAGAGTGGCTGTACCAACCTGCATTCCCACCAACAATGTAGGAGGGATCCCCTTTCTCCACATGCTCTCCAACAATTGTTTTTTCTTGCCTTGTCTATTTTTGCCAGGAATGAATTCACTTTAACCATAAAACATTCTGAGGCAAAAGGGCATATTAAGAGAATTAAATTCAACTCTGGCTTGGCCTCTTATTACTTTTGACCGTTAGTGACAATTTATCCATGAGTAAGAACACATATGCCTTACTTGAAATATTTCAGTTAGTAAAGAATCAAATTAACGGTGTTACAAAATGCCTTGTTTTGTTTTGGTTTTAGTTCTAAAATAACTTCTAAAATTTGATTCTGGCCCTAATCGCCAGTTATTAATTGCTTTTAACTTTCCTTTCTGATTTGTATTCTTTCCTCATTTTAAGTCTAGTTTCTCAAGGAATGAACTCATACATCATCAGTGTCCAAAGACTTTCTTGATATTTAATGATGAGATTCATCTGCCAGTTTTAACAATTGAAAAACCCATACATTTCGGACAACTTACTAAGCAATCTAAGTACTCCTTAGTAGAATATGACTAGCAGAGCCCATTTAAAAATGCCCTTGGATATGCGCTCAGTAGCGAATCGAAATCAAATGATCCCAGCGTTAAGATGCTCCTTCTCATGCGCTATGATGTGGCTGATGACTTGAAAGGGAGCAATTTGTTTTCCTCAGTCAAAGAACGTTACATTTACTTTGAGCTTTTAGTGCTTTATTAAAGCAGACAAACAAAATGACTGGGTTTTGTCTACTAGTGTACTTTCCAGGTAAATGAGCTACATACTAATTTTTAAAAGCGAATTGTCCTCTAGACTGTTTTTCTTAGAACTTTAAGTACACAAAGTAGCTTTTCTGGGTAGTATCAGGAAAAAATGAGAAAGATGTGTGGAGATATGATATCATGCACTTACATGATATGATGTGTATAAATAGGAACAGACAGACGAAAAGTAGCAGAAGGGCACATTTTATCCCGAGCACCACTTCTATTTTTTAAGCCTCTCATCTAGATCAGTTGACGCATCAGCCATCACAGGCCTTCCCTGGGCAACAGGACCACTTGGCACACTCTGATTGGGAGTCAGCCATAGGCAGGGTCATTCATCCTCTCCTTGCCTTCTCCCTGCACCCCTATGTTGATCCTCTTTACGACCTTCTCTTTGCTAACTTCGGTATAGTTTGCCCTGGATGAACTTTTCCATAAGAAATCATTTTAGGATACTAGACTGAAAACAGGGTTCTTTGTTTTAAATTTCATCTAATCCAATGGTGCCTTGTAGAAGCAATGCCTTAATGGTGGAGTTTTAAATATCCTGGAGAGGAAGGAGGAGAGATGATTTTAAAATGCAAGGACTTCCTGGTTCCTCTACTCAAATTATATCGGCCATCACCGTAGCAAGCTGATCAATTCCAATAATTTGAATCTTCCAGGTGGTTTGCATTTTAATTAATTCATGCATTCAACAAATATTTGCTGAATGCTGACAAAAGACCAAGCACCGTCCTAGGTGTTGGGGCCAACAGCAATGAACGAGATAGGTGAGATCTTTGCCTTTGTGGAATTTATAATCTGACAAGGTAGACATTGATGCATGTGCCAAGTAAGATATATCTGATGCATATAATGAAATGTGAAGGACAGGTTGCTATGGGAACATGTGACAGGGAGAGCTAACCTACCCGGGGAGGCAGAGAAAGACTCTGGGATGAATAATCAAAAACAAGGACGGGCCAGGTAAGTTAGCTACCTGACAATGCCCCACATGCTTGCCATCTCATTACCCAGAGATATTTCTCTGCTTTCTGTCAGCCTGTTTCTGTCATTCCCAGCCTAATGATGGTTGTCAAGGGAATGAGAGAAATCATACCCTTTACTAAGGCTAACATTTATTCTCACTATTCTTGATTTGGTTGATTTGGTCTGTGCTTTATTAAAAGGTAGATTCTCAGGGCATTATTTTAAAATATGATGGATTTTCTGGTCACAGTTTCCATTAGTCTGCCATGAAACTGAAAGTTTGGGAAGTAGATAAATACTTAGAATTATGAACGACTGATACACAGTTGGGCCTGAGACCGAAAGAATGCTTTACAAAATACTCAGGATAATTACTTAATATGACTAAATAGTTCCACAACAAAATTCAGAAAAGAAGGATTTTTAAATGACCCAGTAAGAATTATAATTCACTTTGTATCAGACAAACCACACTAAAAAAAACATAGGAGAGAGCACACATCCCACAAATTCTCTCAAGGGCTGTTAGTTTCTCAGAGGCTTAGAAGACTGCTTTAGCAATAAGAGTATTTCGAACATGGTGCTGTTCGATTTTTGTTTTGTAACAAAGTCAGTATTTATTAAACAGACACTTTCTGGATGGCCAGGTTCTAGGCACTCTGCCAGACACTAAAAACAAAGAAGGACTCGAGACAAAAGCAGTCCTGCTTCTGGGCTCCTGACAATACATTTTTATTGTTTTCCTCACACTCAAAGTGTCTTCACTGCTCTAAAAACAACTCTGCTATTTCATCGCAGAGGCCCTTCAACCCATAATTTGAAAAATAGAGCATATAAAATTTTGTCATCTACTTCATCTTAAGTGTGCCATGAAATTCCCTCAAGTTCGACTGGCTATGGTTTTCGCTTGACCAATCCAGCCAGGAAGCACTCTGCGGCCTTGCCATCACATGGAAAACATGCAGTGTTTTGTAAATATTGACATTGAGAAGTGAGAAGTAGGAACTGTTGAAAAGAATTGTATCACCCTCAGCATTTATTTAAGTTGTTCAATGATTAAAGTTAAATAAACATTAATGTATGAGTGTTTTCAGTAGTCGTACAGATTTTGAAGGGCTTATTTATTTAAACAAGTAATGTTATATATCTCTTCACATTGATATATTTAGTAAAACGTTAAGTCTAAGAAGTATACAGATAATGGGGGGCGCCTGGGTGGCGCAGTCGTTAAGCGTCTGCCTTCGGCTCAGGGCGTGATCCCGGCGTTCTGGGATCGAGCCCCACATCAGGCTCCTCCGCTGCGAGCCTGCTTCTTCCTCTCCCACTCCCCCTGCTTGTGTTCCCTCTCTCGCTGGTTGTCTCTATCTCTGTCAAATAAATAAATAAATAAAATCTTTAAAAAAAAAAAAGAAATATACAGATAACGGACCCATGAGAAAGACCACTGAGAAACCGGAGAAGTGCCCTTGAAGAAGCTAGATTCACCGTGAAATGAAAAACTAGGACAGTAAAGATGAACCAAGAACCCTGAAGAAAACAAAGATTGAAAATGAGAAGAATAAATGCTCTATGATTAATGAGACAGAGCATTAGATACACATCATCAGACACAAGTGTGAATATAATACCACTTAATAAAAACTATTAAGATAAGCCAAGACTGTGTGTCATACACTGGAAAAGTTAGCTTCTCCCTCAAGCACATATGGACATGGAAAAACAAATTGGAAAAACACAAACAAGGCAAAACTTCGTTATACAAGCTAAAGCTTTAAAAGTCAGGTATTATGACCGTGATGTTTATAATGAAATCAAAACAGGCAGTTCAAGCCTTCATGTAAGAAACAAAACGTTTTCATTCTGGGCAAGTGCATTTATGTATCCATTTCTTTAAGATAAAAGCCTACTCACCATAGTTACTTGTATTGTTAAAAGGAACTCTTCTGAAAAGCACATAATGAGAGGATGATAGTATCTGTTTTGTGCTCAGTCCTTGTAGATTCTGAGCTGAACGTCAAGCCCAGGTCAGTTTGTTGTCAATTACTAAAGCTTTACTCAGTATCTAGAGAGAGGGGCCAAAGACAGAAGAGTGAGATCGGAGTGATAGCTTATTCCCATGAGGAAACATTATTTTTGCAATTATAAAAGATCCTCAGTGGATAAATATTATATTAAAGAGGCTGAATAGTCTTGGTGTATTAGGATGTTTACATCCTGGAACACACGTTATAAAAATGGAAAATAAGATGAATTTTAAAAATTTATTTTTATATTAAAAGCAAAATTTGAATGTGTTAATATTGAACACAGTATGAAAATATGGTAAGCTAATGTGAGTTAATGGCTGATTTATTTGAATAATTATAAGACAGTATGCTCAGAAAAAAATAGGGTGAAGATCTAGATGCCTTCTTTGATAAAAAATTTTCCAATGTGATAAATGAAAGGGATTATTAAAAATAAAAAAACATATTATGTGTATCTGAAATTATGTATGTTACTTTATGTTGGAGGAGGTAATCAAATGGGCATGACCGCCACTTGACCTGACAGCTGGCCCCAGGCAATCAGAGGCCCCTCACCCCTACCTCCCGTCCTTGGAATATACATTTTTCCCACTGTTCCCCCAGTGGGAGCTGTTCCAAGATGCTGCCTTGAAAGACTATGGTGTTGTTGAGGCCATCTGGACTGAATACATGGCAAAACCCAGTTAAGGCCTCTATATAAACTTTTATGATTCTGGTGGGTAGGTCCAGATCTCTCATAAGCCAGGCCCTCTCCAAAGTCTATATCTTTTGCTTGTTTGTTTGTTTGTTTTAATTTTTAAATTAAATTACATTTTATTTTTTAATTTAAATTTTGATAGTTAACATGTAGTGCAATACTGGTTTCTGGAATAGAATTCAGTGATTCATCCCTTACATACAACACACAGTGTTCATCACAAGTGCCCTCTTCAATACCCATCACCCATCCAACCCATCACCCACCCACCTCCCTCCATCAACCCTCAGTTTATTCTCTGTTGTTAAGAGTCACTTACGGCTTGTTTCCATGTCTCCGTTTCATCTTCTCCCCCGTCCCATATATTCATCTGCTTTCTTCCTTAAATTCCATGTATGAGTGAGATCATATGATATTTGTCTTTCTCTGACTGACTTATTTAACTTAGCATAATACACTCTAGCTCCATCTGTGTCATGGCAAATAGCAAGATTCCATTCTTTTCGGTATCTTCTGTTTCTGCCTGAACTATTTTCTTTCTGAGTTTGAACTCTAAGAAGAAAAGCGTCATCACTTTTACTCCACTCAGCACAATGCTTTGTAGGTAAAAGCCAATTACTCTGGGCAGAAAGCTAACTCAAGTAAGATTAAGTATTGTGAGGAAGAAGCTCATACCTCCTTTTAAAAATATTTAATAAATATAAGAAGTATAGATGTGTGAGACAATACACATGAGGCACTAAATATGAGGAAGTTAGTTTTAGAACAGGCAGGTGTTAATGTTTATTTTAGAATAAACCAAATAAAACAATCTATAAAGCTCATTCATGTAATGCCTGGTATAGGCCTCAAGCAATCTCTAGATCAGGGTTGGCAAACAGTCCTGCAGGTCAAATCTGGCCCACAGTCTCTCTTTGTAAGTAAAGTTTTATTGGTACACAGCCTTGCCCTTTTGTTCATGTATTATCTACGGCTGCTTTTACACTAAAATGTCAGAGTTTTTCACTACATCTGTATCTTCGGGGTAAACACTTAGTTGTGTTGGTGGGTGCAGCCACTCTGGAAAACAGTATGGAGGTTTCTCAAGAAATTAAAAATAGAACTACCCTACGACCCAGGGATTGCACTACTAGGTATTTACCCCAAAAATACAGATGTAGTGAAATGAAGGGGCACACACACCCCAATGTTCATAGCAGCAATGTCCACAATAGCCAAACTGTGGAAAGAGCCCAGATGTCCTTCAACAGATGAGTGGATAAAGATGTGGTTCATATATACAATGGAATATTACTCAGCCATCAGAAAGGATGAATACCCACCATTTGCATGGACATGGATGGAACTGGGGGGGATTATGCTAAGTGAAATAAGTCAAGCAGAGAAAGACAATTATCATATGGTTTCACTCATCTGTGGAACATAAGGAATAGCGCGGAGGACCACAGGGGAAGGGAGGGAAAACTGAATGGGAAGAAATCAGAAAGGGAGACAAACCATGAGAGACTCTGGACTCCAAGAACCAAACTGAGGGTCACAGAACAGGGGTGGGGAGATGGGGTGACTGGGTGATGGGTATTAAGGAGGGCATGTGTTGTCATGAGCACTGGGTGTTATACGCAACTGATGAATCATTGAAAACTACATCAAAAACTAATGATGTACTATATGATGGCTAACTGAACATGATAAAATTAATTAATTAAAAATAAAAAAATAAAATTAAAAAAATGTCAGAATTTGAGTAGTTGCAGCAAAGACTGAACGACCCACAAAGTTGAAAATATTTACTATCTAACGCTTTACAGAAAAAAGCTTACTCTAAAAAATATATATACTCTATTTTTCCTTTTATGGTCATCGTTAGGCCAGCTTCTGCTATTTCAAGACAGTGGTCCAATAGAAGCCCTTCAGAGTTATACAAAATTGAGCAAGAGAATCAGATTTATAAGCTGATCACGAGTTACATTGCTTTTCACTACCAGCAGTGAGTTATGCGATATATGACCTCAACTAAACTCTGCAAAATTCTTGGAAACCAGACCCAGGGAAAAAAATGTTTGTAAAAATACAAAATTCAGAGAAATTACATCACTCATTATGAGGCTAAATAATTCAGAGAAATGCCTTTGTGATTTCTTTCACAAACTCAGCTAGATATAATGTTTACAGCCTAGGGCAGCAATCTATTTTAAAAACAGCAGCCCATGAGTACATCTGCTTTGAATTGTGATCGATTTTCTAGGTGAGTGTTTATATAACAAATGATTACTTGCAAATATCAACTTCATCTAGGACTCAAGTGGAAAAAAAATGATTGTCGTGTTACAAATTGCAGAATGTACATTTCATAGGTTTGTACCTGATTTGGGCTTAATCCACCAAAAATCATCTTCCTGTCTAAATTAGCTTTTTTTTTTCTGATTGAACATTCTAATCTTTATATTTCTATTCTTTTTTTTTTTTTTTTAAAGATTTTATTTATTTATTCGACAGAGGGAGACAGCCAGCGAGAGAGGGAACACAAGCAGGGGGAGTGGGAGAGGAAGAAGCAGGCTCATAGCGGAAGAGCCTGATGTGGGACTCGATCCCGTAACACCGGGATCACGCCCTGAGCCGAAGGCAGACGATTAACCGCTGTGCCACCCAGGCGCCCCTATATTTCTATTCTTTGCGTATCTTTCTATTCTTTCTATTTCTACAACCTCATGTCTGAGCTTGGTATATAGGTTATAAGATAAAATAAGGACATAATCCTATATCAAATTATATCAAATATAAATTATTATAGCTTACACAGAGCATGTAACTATTATCTGATACCCTCATCAGCCCCTTGAGATAGAGCAGATAGCTTCAATTTGCATGTGGAGAAACTGAAGCAAAGAAAAGGCAAATGGTTTGTCTACAGTTAGATAACAATAAGTAGAATCAGGTACAAAAAGCAGGTCCTTTTATTCTAAATCCAGGGCTCATGTCATTGAAGTGATAACCTTCTCAGAGAATCAGATTATTTTCAATCTGTGAAATGACACAACATATAATCATTGTGTTTATTACTATGATTGTCATTTATAATGCAGTGGTTGGTTTTCACACTGTGGACAGAGGCTAAAATTTGAGGATTGATAGGATTACAACAACCATGTTAAAAATAGTTGTATAGCTTGTAACCAGTTTAATTAGGCACCATACTTGATTTTCATGGAACTTTTTAGGGATTCCTTGAATCGGTGTGTTGGATGGGAACATTATAGGAATTTCGTTTGTATGTTATTTCATTATCTCTATAAGGCATATTGGATAAATTTGCAACATAGAAGCAGTTGAAGCAAGATGTTTAGGGAGTAAGGGTGAGACACAGGAACCAATGATACTTACATTGTAAGCTCATTTCGTATGTTAGCTGGTATACCCTTCTTCGTAGCCTAACATTGTATCTCTAAAATTTTTATTATGCTCCTTTATCAGTAAAAAATACTTTAACGTATACCTGTTGAGCATGTTTTTATAATCAATATGTATATTTGATTAATTTATAATTTATGTATGTATTTTTATTCTAATACACTTTAAATTTTAAAGAAAAATGAAACTAAAAATAATATGAGGAAATGATTTTAAATTAATTTTTAATTTTAGCTATTTGCAGTCACCCCTTCTGCCCCACCAAAACAAAAACAAAAACAAAACTGAATCCACACAGGCTGGAGGACTGGTTTTTTGAGGGAGGTGGGGAGGTTAGGAATGTGATTAAATGTAAGTCAGTATTTTTTCCCTTGATTTCTGTGTGATTCCTACTACCGTTGGCTATTTTGGTGGAAGATCATCTCCACAAATGTATACAAACCCAAATAAAAAGAATGCATTATTGGCTATGTTTACTAACTCAAGATACTATTTTTAAATCTCAGCCACAAACTAAATAAAAGCGTTGTTTGGTAATTTGACTAGTAAATTTATATAGCCCTCAAGGTCAATTGGTTATTCACACAAAACAATTGGATTTTGTACAGTTTTAATAAATGAGTTCAAAATCCACTGAAACCCCTCATTGAAAAAAATCCTCAATGAGTCAGAAAATTTTAGATCCAGGTGTTTTTTTCCCAAGTTTTTATACATTGCATACTTAATTGCTTTCTGCATCAAAATCATATAATAATGGAAACGTATCCAAACAGCCACTTTCAAAATATTCTTTCCACAGCAGAGATTTCTTCAGAAAAGTGTTACTTCTTCAGTCATTTAAAACTGGTCTTCTGGGGCGCCTGGGTGGCACAGCGGTTAAGCATCTGCCTTCGGCTCAGGGCGTGATCCCGGCGTTCTGGGATCGAGCCCCACATCAGGCTCCTCTGCTAGGAGCCTGCTTCTTCCTCTCCCACTCCCCCTGCTTGTGTTCCCTCTCTCGTTGGCTGTTTCTCTCTATGTCAAATCAACAAATAAAATCTTTAAAAAAAAAAAAAAAAAAAAAAAAAAAAAAATAAAACTGGTCTTCTTTACAGTAAAGAAATCAAAGGATATCTTTTCATTTATTTCCCCAGATACATCCTAAGTGACATCAGCTTATGAGATCATTACTCCCTACCCCCTCCCTCCCATGTGGCTAGCAAAGGACAAGTCAGCTCTGCCACTTTGGGATGGATCACTTGGGCTTAGAGGTGCCATATTATGTTCAATCCCCAGTTTCTTAGAAGGATATTTTATAGACTTTTCCCATTTTTAAAATAAGGATTACTTGAATTAGAATCACATAGTATAGTCCACTTAACTGCCTTCCCTGAAGGCCCTGGGACTTCCGCTTTTCCTTCAGGATAATTCTCCGCCTTCTGTTACAGAGGTCTGAGTAAGCCTGACAGCAACAAGCTTAACATGAATATTAGCTGAGCTTAATATTATTCTTTGTTTGCATATCAATGAAATATACATCATGGCTCCCAAATTTGCTTCTTTCGTTCCAGTCTAGCGGACGAGTGTGTCTATCAGTGCTTGCCCACTGTCTACTGAAGAGCAAACGTGGATGACGTGGGACATCGCAATCGACCATCAAGCACTTCACACGTAGAAGTCTCCCAAATTGGGTTATTCAAGGGTGGGAACACCAGTGCAATTAAGGTATGAGTCTGGGGCTTATGAAACACCAGTTTCCGGGGCAACGTTTTACGGCCCACTCTGCTTGAGTCACTGCAGGAGCTTTGAGAGCGTTGGAGTTTGTCGCACCTTGGAGCCTAGAGTATTTTCATAACCTGTTTTACCCTAGGATCATCTCTGTGTGACAGCTAGAGAAAATGAGCCCTGACTTTCCAAAAATACTTACAGCAAGATGAAGTCCAAAAGGCGCTAAGGAACAGGACCGCTGACTTCACTTGATGCTCTGACCGTTAGACCACGCTAATTAACACATAAAATTGTCACAGCTTTCTGTCAAAGTGAACTTTATTTGAACCTGTTTCAAAGTAAACACACCAGGGCCTGACATGGACGCATAAAATTTTGATAATTTAGACATTAAAATGAGCCAGATGTCCTTTTATTAAATACATACTTCATATTCTGAGTGCAATCAGCATTAAAAGAGGTGAGCAGGGGAGGAGAGTATGCCAAACAGCAGCAGTAACAGTGTAGCTGGCGGTGCAGCATTTTTAGTTCTTGGACTTGACCACAACCTGTTTTTGATTCTGGAAATTGAAATTATTTTATACCAAATTATTAAATATATATCTCAGAAGACCTTGGGCGTGGCATAGCCATAAGATGGAAGGAGCCTGTGTCCCTGAGTCACCCAGTAGGAGATTCCCCAGTAAACACCCCATTGGACTCTGAAGGACCCCATATGGTTGTCCAGTGGATTGTGTTAAGCCACTGAGAGGTCAATGTGTGTTAAGCCACTGGTTAATGTGGCCAGCTGGTCTGACATATCTTGTCCTACTCCCCTTCTCCTCCATGAACTAAATACCATGTCAGTATCTCGTACAAGAGAAGAAATGGTCCATTCTACTTAAAGAGATGGAAGATACTATCCCTGAGTGGTACCTTGAAAAGTCATAAAGTGGAGAGAAGCCTTGTGTACATTAGGACAATTCCTCTAAAGAGAGATTTGGCTTTTTTTTAAATTATAAAACAACTTTCAATTTATAAAATTGACGTTTTATGCACAGTAATGTAAAGGACAATAAAAACCCTTCCCTTCCCTTCCCTTTCCAAAAATGCCCTCTCATCTTTGGTTTGATATGGTATACAAAGACCCCTTTGGCTTAAGAGATTATCTTCAGAAGTCTGGTACTAAAACATCTATTTTAATTAAAAGGGAACAAGGGTATGTGGACTTCCTTTTTCTCTACAACATTGCGCGTGTCCACGTACACTGTGCGAATATGCCACTTTGCGAAGCCATAGTAGGATACCTACATGTATCTAAGTCCTCCAGTGGGATTTCTCTTCATTAACATCCACATAAAAAGCTTGAGCTTTCAGTCTACTTTTTGTGAGGGGTCTCCACGTCTTCCAGATCTCTGGAATTTCATGGGATTACATTTACTCCTCACTCCATATTTCTGATAACGCTGAGTTGTCACTGGTGTCGACTGTTGCCCCATTTCCTTGGTTGTCTTTTCACATCATTCTGGATGCCATTCTTTCCTCTTCTCTTCTTTAATTCTTCAAAATGATAATGTAAAGGTTTTGAGTGTATCAGACTGCGAAAGCAAGGATACTTGCCTTGCCGCCTTATGGGTGGGAACCGCACTTTGCATCCTTATAGAAGTCCAAACAACAAAACCAAACAGCGACAGCAGCAGCAACAAAGCAGAGGTCTGACTGAACTCTAGTCTTCTAAAGAAATGAAAATTCCATTATTTCTTTGAAGATAACTGACTCTCTACCACGAACAGTTTCGTTCCTGTATTTTACGGTGCAGTCCCTGATGATAAAAAGACATTCGTGGCTATGACATTCCTGGAAGAAAGCTGTTGTTTTCCATTATGAGTAGAGGAAGTCTAAACGTGGCAATATGGTTAAACTCTGGAAGTTGTATCAGGAAGTACTTGTTTATTTTTTTATTTGGTGATCCAGTCTTCCGAAGTCTAGACCGCTTGTCAACCTTCTTTGCAAGTAACTGTCTTTTCCAAATGCTTCATCTCTGAGTATTAAAGAACAGAGAAACCTTTTCACACATTTAAGTTAAGAAAATGAAGGAGCATTTTTTTTTCTCCTCTCTGACCAGGAATATATGTTTTCTAAAATACACATGGTGACCGAGCCTACAAACATTAATTTGAAAGGTATTTGTGAAAGTTAGAGTCGAATCCAGCACACTGTCACCTACTATTTCCAGCACACTGAAAATTTAATATAAAATGATGATTATGTACAAGAAAATAAGATAAAACAACCACTCAGAAATTCTTATATTATGTCTCTCAGTGTAATTTGGCCTAAAGCCCTAGAAATATGGGCAACTTTTCTCGTGATCTTAAATGTGTTTGCTGCAGAAAGAGGCCATATGGTACTCTAGTAATGAAGAAACAGGAAACCGGGCTGTGATCTCAAGCCCATGAACATGAAGACAGTTCCTGGCAGCTTGTTTTTTTTTTTTTTTTTTTTTTTTTTTGTAGCCCTGGTTGGCATCCCCAGTTATACGTGAACAGAAACAGAATTTTCCAAATGAAGACAAGTGCACACTGCTGGACTGTCGGGTCCTGTCAGCTATTGCGCATTTGTTTTTCATTATTTTAGAGTCTCCATTTCAGACAGGCTGCCTTAACTCAATTTTCATTTGCAAGGATTACTACATTAAAAGCAGCAGCTCTACTAAGTCAAACGTGCAATAACAAACTTATCTGCTTTCACAGGGAAGGGGCTGTGTGAAGTGGTCCTACACTTCTAGAAAACAAACCATTAGATCTTTATTTTATCTAAGAATGAAAAAGAAATGGTGAGAACAAAAGGGAAATGACTGGCAAGTGAACCTGCTTCCCATTTGAACAACCTAGATCCTTCCAGACATGGAATTCTGGCTCCACTGGGCCTTTCCCTGAATCCCTCCAGTACAGGGAAGGGATTCAGGATTTGGATAAAGAACTCCCAGTGGGGTCAGTGTTTGACCACGTTCTAATAAGATTATTTTTATGTTTCCTCTATGTTATTCAGTTCTGAATAGATCCCAGTATTATAAGTTAGAGGTGGGGAAATGGTCACTGGATTATGTTTTTCTTTCCTATTACTCAACTCTTTGAAAGGGGTCCTGAAAGTTGAAATGTATCTTTTCATTTGTCTCTGATGAAGTGGAAATGGATTCTAAGTTTTTGGAAAACTTGGTTCCTTCCAGAAAAGAAGCAGGGAATGCCACAACGAGAAAATGAGGAATTGCTATGTAGTAATGGAGTACGAGGTTCCTTGTGGGATGATTTACTCGGTTGATCACTGTCTCCACCCTTCATGCTCTTCCTACCCACCCAAAGAAAGACACAATCAACCTCATGTCTTCCCCTTCTGGCTTAGTTCCAGTGATGCCAAAAAAGTTGCTCAATTTAGGAAACTCAGGGAAACATATTACTAAGACCATTTTGTTATATAATCCCGATGTTCACTTGATTGAGTAGTTAATGTTTCGGTTTTCAACTGGATTCAACAGAGTAATACTGAGAGGTAGATTGATTTGATTTCAAGTGCCAGCTTTGTGACCTGAAAGCACCATGGAGGTCAGTAGAAGAAACAAATCTCTGATCTCATCATCTCCTCTTTTTAATCAGATCACTGTTTTGTTTTGTTTTTTCCTCACCTCCACCCAAAGGTACAAAATGCTTTCTTAATGCTTCTGTGAACTGAAGCATGCCGTTTGAGCTGGCCTGCCTACCGGAGTGCTGAGGCCCAGTGCTAGTCCAATGCCCCTTATTCTTTTACAGTCTACTCTTGATGTACATACTTAGAAAGAAATTGATGTGCTTAACATGTTATTCACTTCAGGAGTGTTTAAAGTTAAACAAGAGAGATATTAATCTTATAACCAAATTAAACTCTAATGGTGAAATGTTGGCACCTAGAAATCTAAGAACTAATTTATAGAGGGATTGTCTCATGGAACGCTCAAATCCCAAATGTAGGTAGTTTTCTCTACCTCCTACAAGGCCATCACAGGACAACACCCAGATCGATTCTTAACAGTTCTTTATCTCCCCTCATCCAGATCTGAGTGCTTAGTTAGTCATAAGTTATGTGTATAAACTTTCAATGCTTATTAAAGCCCAGCAGAAATCAGTGTAATTGGTTAATTAAAAACCCACTGCCCTCTAAATTGCAATGGGCAACAGAAGTCAATGATC
Organism: Ursus americanus; assembly: GCF_024610735.1. Classification (NCBI taxonomy): domain Eukaryota; kingdom Metazoa; phylum Chordata; class Mammalia; order Carnivora; family Ursidae; genus Ursus; species Ursus americanus. The sequence continues at coordinate 34,664,322 of NC_142141.1, read as the reverse complement.
TTGGATATTTGGCCCCAAGAATGGTAAGAACTGCGAAAACTATTCTGAGCTTGTGTCAGTCACGTATGAGCCTTGCTGTCTGCTTATTTACACGTCGCATTTACAAGAGTTTGTTTTCCTAGCATTCTCCTTTGATTCCCATAACTCTTTTTTTTATGTTTTATTGAAAAATAATTAACATACATCACTATATAAATTTAAAACCTAATGGCATGATTATTTGATAAACATAAATAGTGAAATGATTATTGCAATAGGTTCAGCTAACCACCTTCCTCTCATACAGATAGGCTATAAGGACAAGAAAAAAATAGAAATAGAAATTTTCTCCCTGTGGTGAGACCTCTTGGGATCTACTCTCTCAATGACCTTCCTGTATTTCATACAGCAGTGTTAGCTCTAGTCATCACGCTGTACTTTACATCCCTGGTACTTACCTTATAAATGGAAGTCTGGTTTTCATTACTCTAAGAAAAAAATGCTTTTATAATATAACCTATATACTCCTGTTAGCAAGCCAAAGAGGAAGCCAGTTCAGTTCTCTCGTATGTATAAAGGAACAGAAAAAAAACTCCCCGGCAGTCATATTTTAAAGTGAATCAGGGCTATGCTTTTATAGTTTGTAAAAACCAATCCAGTCCAATTTTACAATTGAATGTCACTTAGGATTGGAGTCATTTTAATTTTCATGATCCTGAGTCATGCATTTTCCCACCAATGTGCTACTACAGAAAAAAAAATCAGTTACACTTTAGCAATAGCTCTCCATTCTTAGTACTCTGATGAGAGGTCATGTTGGTATAAAATTGGCATTTTCAGGGACTCCTGATAAATGTAAGTTCTCAGACTCAAGGCTGGAAATCTATAACAACAGAGAAAGATTTCTAATTTCCAATCTACCACCAGGGGAAAAGAATTGTAAGAATGAATGGTGGTACTGGTAATGGGCTTCTTTGGTTTTATTCTTGTGTGTACATAAAAGTTTATATTATTGCATTAATTGAGATTAGGTTCGGTTGCAAGTTATAGAAAACCCCAATAACAGTGGCTTAAATAGAATGGAAATTTATTTTTTCATTCAGGTAAAAGTTCAGAGGCAGGTGTCTAAGGTGTTCCAGTATCAAGGATTCAAGATTCTTACGGCAAATTGTGTTAGAATGCCGTTTCCAATGTCACCTTGAGAGCCAAGCTGGCTGCTGAAGATCCAACCATTACATTTGCATTACAGCAGTCAGGAGAGAAGGCAAGAGAGACTATAGTCTTTCCCCATAGGGCAACTTTCCACCACTCCTACTTTTACATCAGTGATCACGATATAGCCAAATGGATGTACCTAGTTGCGAGGGAGGATAGGAATGTAGTCATTGTTATTGTGAATATCTCTTCAGCTAAGACCTGGGGGTTTAGCAGCAGGAGAGAATGGATGTAGGAAGACAACTGGAAGTCTCGATTACATATATAATGTGTGACCTTGGGTAAGTTACTTTTCTCAATCTCAGTTTTTCACCTATATAAAGAGGCTGATAGTTTCTACCTTTTGGCGTCGTGGGCAGGATTATGTGAGATAATATATGTAAACAGCTTTGCAATGTATCTGACATGACAAATCCACAACAAGTCCTGTGACTGCAATATTCAGCATTTGGGGACCTTTTTAGCAATGGTTCTTTACATTGTAGAGGGCCAATAATGATAGTGAACTAGGAATGGCTCTGCCCTGTACATAAAACAGGCTCCAGACTAGCCTAGCCACCCACACCACACTTTTCACTACACCCCTAGATTTCCCTGTGATCCTTTCATACCAATATGGCCTCAGGAATAGGAAGAATATTTTTCACATTTTAAAACATGATTTTTTCCCCCAAAGACAGAGGAAGCAGTCTTAAAGAGGATGAGAAACAACTAAGCATTTAGTAGTAAATCATTTATAGTAATGTTGGTCCCTCACAAGTATTAGTGTTAGCTATTATCATTATTATTGTTAGTATTGTTAGTATTATCATCATAAATTTAGTGGAGAGCGTCTATGTCAGAATGTGTTTGGAAATATCTCATCTGAGAGGGTTGAAATTAGAGATCATAGCTCTAAAATAATAGGAATGACTCTTTCAGGGTTAAGCCAGGAAAGCAGAGCTAGTCTGAGCATCTGGGAAATAAGTGATTTATTATAGACATTAGATCTTACAGAACTGTGGGAAGAGCTAGTGAAGGGAAGGTCTGGAGCAGAGCATAGGGATCGGGCACAGAGTCACTAAGTTCATCTGTCAAAAACGCTGGCAAGAATGGGAAATTGAGAGCTTGAAAGTTAATATAGAAACTAAGCATAACGAGACGATGCAGGAGGTGCAGAGGGGCTTCCAGGGAGATGTCTACAGGAAGCACTCAGCCTCTGTGTACCATTGCCAAGCATCTGCTTGTGGGCCTGGAAGAGCGGTGTGCAGCCCGGCCCTCAGCTGGGAAGGCAAGCTGATCAGAGAGCGAGGAAGAGGAGGGACGACCTGGGATCTGGTAGGCATTGCTGCGTGTGAACGTCACTAGTACTTATCCCGGAGTCCTTCAACAAATCGCAGCCACTAGTTACCTTTCCCCTTCCAAGTCACATCTAGAACCACACAGAAAAGGAGATTCAGGAAAATATAAATCCCAGCTTAACCAAACAGATGCAGCTCAATCCAGCACAGGGCTTAAATGAATAAAAACTTTGTTTTAAACTAGAAAGTCACATTATGTGGCAAAATTTGCTCTCCCGCAAGTCAGTATTTATTTAGTCATTTTTATTTTTTATATACTTTAGTATTTGTTAAGGATGTTACAGGGAATTATCCTCAACTTGGAAATAAATAAGCAAGATGATTGTGTAACATTTTTAGCATTATGCCAAAGTATTATCCAACACACCTGACTCCCTTGGAAAATGGAACTTTCATTGTGCGAATCAAAACTGATTAGGATCCGGGCATTGCATAGCTCTGAAATATAGAATTTAAGTTATAGAAAACTGATAAGGTATAACAATTGGGTTTTCTTCTGTCAGAGATGATGACTTCCACATTCACAGTTTTATTGTTCCATAGGACATAATCTAATCTGCATTCAGAGACCTGATCTCAGCACCATTCTTCACTGCCCATGTAAAATTTATATTTTGTATTCTACTGGTTCCCTCATTAATGAGTCAAACAAAAACTTTTTGTATGCTTATTAGCTCTGTGTATGACAATTATGTCTTTAACATCTTGAAAATTATGCTTCGACAATCACCACAAGATTGTAAACAAGAGAAGTTTTTAAAGGCTGATAACACACAAGGTAGGTAGGACTTAATGTGGGGCATCTGAGAATACCGGCACTGAGAATCTCACTGGAACTGTATAATGGAGAAAGGACACAGTTGCAAAGACATTTAGCAGGAATTAGGAGAACAGGAGTGTTTGGAGGAAATCTAAGCCCTACAGAATGAAGGGGCAATAGAGCGGTCACTTAATTCAGAGTGAGCCTTGTTTCAATGAACAATGGGGTGCATGTGCCCTTTCATTTTACTACATCTGTATTTTGGGGGTAAATATCTAGTAGTGCAATTGCTGGGTCGTAGGGTGGCTCTATTTTTAATGTCTTGAGGAACCTCCATACTGTTTTCCAGAGTGGCTGTACCAGCTTGCATTCTGGCCAGCAGTGTAAGAGGACTCCCCTTTCTCTGCATCCTCACCAACATTTGTTGGTTACTGTCTTATTAATTTTTGCCATTCTAACTGGTGTAAGGTGATATCTCACTGTGGTTTTGATTTGTAATTCCCTGATAGCTAGTGATGTTGAACATTTTTTCACGTGTCTGTTAGCCATTTGTATGTCTTCTTTGGAGAAGTGTCTTGTTCATGTCTTCTGCCCACTTATTGACTGGATTATTTGTTTTTTGGGTATTGAATTTGAGAAGTTCTTTATAGATCTTAGATACCAGCCCTTTATCCATAATGTCATTTGCAAATATCTTCTCCCATTCCGTGGGTTGCCTCTTAGTTTTGTCGACTATTTCCTTTGCTGTGCAGAAGCTTTTTATCTTAATGAGGTCCCAAAAGTTCATTTTTGCTTTTTTTCCCCTTGCCTTTGGAGACATGTCTTGAAAGAAGTCACCATGGCTAATGTCGAAGAGGTTACTGCCTATGTTCTCCTCTAGGATTTTGAAGGATTCCTGTCTCACATTGAGGTCTTTCATCCATTTTGAGTTTATCTTTGTGTATGGTGTGAGAGAGTGGTCAAGTTTCATTCCTCTGCATGTGGCTGTCCAATCTTCCCAGCACCATTTATTGAAGAGACGGTCTTTTTTCCATTGGATATTCTTTCCTGATTTGTCAAAAATTAGTTGACCATAGAGTTGAAGGTCCATTTCTGAGGTGTCTCTTCTGTTCCATTGATCTATGTGTCTGTTTTTGTGCCAATACCATGCTGTCTTGATGATCACAGCTTTGTAATGTAGCCTGAAGCCAGGCATTGGATGCCCGTGGCTTTAGTTTTCTTTTTCAACAATCCCCTGGTGATTTGGGGTCTTTTCTGTTTCCATACAAATTTTAGGATTGTTTGTTCCAGCTCTCTGAAAAATGTTGATGGTATTTTGATAGGGATTGCATTGAAAGTGTGGATTGCTCTGGGCAGCATAGATAATCTTTCTATTTCAAGATCCTTAACATAATCCCATCAGCAACGTCCCTTTTACCGTGTAACACTTCACAGCTTTGGGGGATCAAGACAGGAACATCTCTGAGGGGAAGGGGGCATGATTCTGCCTGCCACAGAGGGAAAAAAGTCTTATTTGTATTTTGTAAGTTATCCAGCACTGGTGTTCTCTGGGTTTGGTAGGTGTTTAGAATTGATTTTCTCTTTTGGAAAGTTTCCATGAGTTCTTTGAAGACCACTAAGCCTCAGCCCCATTACTGGGAATCTGCTATTCACAGATCCATCCCTGTCAGGAGCAAATACATTTCTGCATCTAGCAGAATCTCGAGTTTTTTGTTTTTTTTCTGCCGAGATCACATTCCTCCAGGAAGCCCTCTTGGGTAGACTCTAAATCAGCTCCAGCTGGCTGTCTTATCTGAATGGCTTATATCTGCATCATGGGATACATTCTTCGCCCTTAGAGCATGTTTTAGAAGTCACAGAATAGGGTTTAGAAACAATGGAGTGTGATACAATAGGGAACAAAATGGCTTTGAGGGATTAGAATATAACTGAAGCTTTGTTGTATCGTATTATAATGGCGTAATCTTGGGCAAGTTATTTCACATTAATGAGGCTATTTCCTCACATTTTAAAATGATTAATAATATTTATGAAAGCACCTGGCACATTTTTGGCTCGCAATTGTTCAGAAAAAAATATATTTGCTGTTATATTACGTTCATATGGACAGTGCTTTGCCCAGAACTGGCTTAATTTAAGGGCTCCTTCATTTCCTTCTTTATGGACCATTTCCTTAATTAAAGGCAAGAATCTTCATACCTGTCAGGTTTTCAGTGTGTGTTTCAAGTTATACATTCTTTTGGTTACCAGACTTTTAGCCACGATTACAAATATTTGGGAAGGATTCTGATAAAAGAGATCAATATTTTCACTTCAAATAGTTATCTCGACCTTCAATAACAAACATTAAAATATTGAGTAATGACGTACTACATACATGAAGAGCAGGGACAGGATCAGCTATAAAAATTAATTCTTATGAGATTTGAATTATAATCAGTTCCAAGAAAATAATCCAGGTTTCAGAGAAGCACACGTATTCCCAACAGGGACTGATGTGCAAGTCTGTGGAATGGAATGCGAACAAGGCAATCCAAGAAAGGGTACAACATATCTCAAGAAGAACATAAGTACTAAAAAATTAAAAGAGACATTTAGTTTATATACCATTGTGTAATGAAATAAAGCCTGGTAAAATAAATCAACAGAAACAGAGAGCCATGCAATCTAATCTTTCACATTTCCAGTTGGAAGTCTAACCATCTGTGTTCTGTACAAAACACTTAAGAGATTAAGGCTTTCTATTCTTAATTCATTGTCATATTTCTTATATATTATAATATTTTTGGTATTTTTTATTTTTTTAAGAATTTATTTATCTATTTGAGAGAGAGAGAAAGGATGAGCAGGGGGGGAGGGGCAGAGGGAGAGGAAGAAACAGACTCCCCGCTGAGCAGGGAGCCTGATACGGGGCTCGATCCCAGCACCTGGGATCATGACCTGATCTGAAGTCAGATGCTTAACCGACTGAGCCACCCAGGTGCCCCTTCTTGTATATTTTATAGTATACATGAGAATATCTCTATAATAAGGAACACATTTCAGTGGAAGGTTTTAACAATGTACCACTTTCTCCTCACGATGAAGTCAAGGGTCACTACCAAAGTCACATTTAATTCTTATTCCCTCATCACGGAATCCATCACCTGGTACAAGGGGGAAAAAAAAAGTCCTCAAATATGTGTTGCAATAGAACAGTGAGCTTAGGAATCTTTATCCCCATTTGGCCCCATGACATAATTGCTCAGTATCTTCTATTTCTTAGTATCTTCTAATTCAAAGTAGAAAACACTTAAAATTGTATTATTTCTGTTCAGGTTTTCATAAGACAGGTATTCAGGGGGAAACAATAGGCAAAGCTTATTACCCTGACTTCTTCAGTAATGAACAGGAAAACCACATTTTTAAATTTTCATCAGTACGTGCTCATTATTATTATTATTCAAATATCATGGTAAGTATGGAACATATACAAGAGAGAGGACTGGCGTAATCCAAAATCTTTTAGCTAATTTTTCAGCATGAGATTTTTAGTCACAAACTTCACTCAATCCCAGTTCTTTCCTCACCTGGAAAGATCTGCCTTATATCACTGGAGCCCAAATCTTCAAACCCTATGAAATTCTCCATTAAACTTTCCATTCTAAGACACAGTTCAAATTCTATCCAGCCATTATTTTCTCTAGTTGTTATCTCTGTAGTTGAGTCTGATTAACTTAAGTTCATTTGATTGCCAGTTTTTTTCTGGTGGTCTTTTGGGGAGTTGAGAGTAGAAATTAGGAAGTCATAATGTCATTAACAGTGGTTAGCTGTGGGTCAGCATGTTCAAAATCTAGATTCTCTTTTTCCAGAAGAATCTATGAGCTGGGTATGCTAATCTATATGCTAATACTACTTTTTACAATAGATAAACATCTACTGAGTTCCATGTATGTGCCTTTACATGTGTAACCTTTTAAAATCTTTACAAAACCCTCATCCAGTTTGCAGTTTGGTTATCTCTCTTTTTCTGAAAGGCAACTGAGGCAAAAAGAAGTTAATTAATTTTCCCAAAGTTATGCAGATGATAAGCATCAGAACCACTTGCAAAGTTCTGTCCAGGCAAAAAGGCCCCAGATTACTAAATATAGCTTTGTGAGAAAAATGGGACTCGGGGCCTCCAGTGGGACTCAGATTTCCCCAGGTCCCACATCACTCACCACGGCCTTAGACAGTGTTCCACTTAAGACTGTTGCTACTGAACAGACAGGAAGACGAACAGGTTCACATATCAGCCTCACCCACCATAGCCATTCCCTTTCTGTGTTATTGCCTACAGCCTTGCCCCTCAGAAAGGGGACTTCTCTCCATGGCATATTCTTAGTGACAATTCAAATCAAACTATCTCCCCAGAAAACTTAAAATTTTATCATATCTGTTCATGTTTTCATAATATATATGTTCAAAGGGAAACAATACACAAATCTTAGTTCCCTGAATTATTTAGATAACATATAGGAAAACCAGATTTTTAAAAAATTAAACTTATCAACATTGGTGTCTTTATGGTGGAGAGTTGTCGACCTGCCCCTCGTTTCCTAAGAAGATTGGACTTGCAACAGGGGCTCCCACTCAATATACTCAGCCAGTGATTTTATTGGCAACAAAGTCTCCAAGGGACAAAACAGTTGATATACAGTCTTTTACAAAATTTTTGTTGCTATCATTTTTCTATTTATAAACTCACTGCTTGTATAAATATTTTCTTGTGATTTTTGTCCAAAGATTTATTACTACAATAATTCATGTCTACTGGGGTCAGAGAGAAAGAAAGAGCGATTAAAATGCTCACATTTTAGCCCTCAGAGGTTCCTCAAAAAATTTAAAATACAATTGCTACATGATCCAACAATTCCGCTTCTGGGTGTACACCCAAAAGAACTGAAATCAAGATCTAGAAGAGGTACTTATACACCCATATTCACAGCAGCACTATTTGCAGTAGTCAAAAAGTAGAAGTAGCCAAACTGCCTGCCCATCAGTGGAGGAATGGAGACACAAAATGTGGTGTATGTATTTACAAAGGAATAGCATTTAGCCTAAACAGGGAAGAAAATTCTGACACATATTACAATATTGATTAACCTTGAGGACATTATGATGAGTGAAAACATCTTGTCACAGAAAGATAAATATGGTGATTCTCCTTACACGAGGTACTTAGAGCAAACAAAATCACAGAGACCAAAAGTAGACTGGTGGTTGCCAGGGGCTGATGGGAGTGAGGAATGGGAAGTTGTTTAGTTGACACTGGTTGCACAACAGTGTAAATGTACTTAACACTACTGAACTATCCACTTAAAAATGGTTCAGAGTTGGGGCACCTTGGTGGCACAGTCAGTTGAGTGTTCAACTCTTGGTTTGAGCTCAGGTTGTGATCTCAGGGTCATGAGATGGAGCCCTGTCTCGGGTTCCACGCTGAGTGGGGAGTCTGCTTGGGTATCTCTCTCCCTCTCTCTCTGCCCCTCCTCCCTCTTTCTCTCTCCCTCAAATAAATAAATCTTTTTAAAAATGGTTTAGATTGTAAATTTTGTGTAATGTCTGTTTTGCCAAAATTTTAAGTTTTAAAAAACGATTATCACTTTAAAAAAATCAACCAGGATGCCAGGCTCATGGTAAGCAATACAAAAATTAGCTATTATAATTTGAAAGTAATATTCTTTTAAATAATTAATACAGCAAGGTTGAGGAAAGGCAGAAATTTTGTTTGTTTTTCCAAGTGAATAAACTGAGGAGGGTGGTAGGATAGCTGAGTTCACACAGAACCGATCTTAAATATCAGATGGACGAAGCATCGCGTAGTGAAAAAGGCTGGAGCTACCATTTAAGAAGACATTTGCTCTGTCTCGATACTATCAGTCACTGACTGGGTGATCTGAAGCAATTCCCTTTGCTTCCCTGAAATTGAGTTTCTTCATCTAAAATCTGGTTGTCAAAATGGCTCATATCTGGATTTCCTTGCCCACAAAGATCACATTAAGAAATCGTGATTGAACTCCATTGCTTCCCCATTACATACACACATGTGTTCTTTGTCAACAAGTTTATAGGCAAGAAGCCAGAAAATTACTACTGTTATGGGCACACTGTTGACCATATGTGTCCATGGTATACGGAATTTTATTTCATAGTAGCTAGATGATCTTACAGTATTTCCTTGTAGAGGAACTCCAGATACATGAGAAGTGCTATGAGTATAAAGGGCACACAATATAAAATGCAGGAATAGATCAGTTTTACTGAGCTTGAACGTTGGATTGGACTAGCTATCTAGGTCATTTAGTAGAGAACATATGGAATAATCCTGCAAAGAATAAACAACCCAAGGGAACTATTAGAAAACTTACTTGTGAATAAAAGTTGCCACATTGAAATAAGAGTATGTGAGTACAGATTCTTATAAACCAATCTGTTCATCATTTTCATCCCTTCAGAACACAGTACTTAACAGTAGTACTTACAGTAATATCAGCCAAACGTGTCATCCAATTGTTTATGAAAATCCAAGCATATTACATGAGTTTCCAAAGTCTCACTAGCTATGTACCAAGACTCTAGAAGAGGATGTGATTTGCATTTGAAAAACCTGATGAAAAAAGGGGATGATTACACAAGTGGCAGCAAATGGTAAAATATGAGTACACTTTCACCTGATAATTTCATATGAAAACTCACCTGAGAAATAACTCTCCTCATGCATAAGCTAAATGTTGAAGGATGTTTATTGCAGCACTGTTTATGGTGGTAAAAAGCTATAGCCAGATTCTTCATCAGTTAAGGAATGGAGAGATAAATCCACACAATATAATGTCAGGTAGTTGATTTAAAAACGATGCATGAGTGTGGCACATTTGCTACAATCAATGAGTCGATACTGGTACACTTTTACTAACTGAAGTCCATAGTTTACATTAGTAGACATCAATGCGAGAAGTTCATAACAGGGAAAACTGTGTGTGCATGTGTGTGAGGGACTGGGTGGGAAGGCTCTAGCTCAATTTTTCTGTAAGTCTAAAACTGCTCTAAAAAATTCCATTAATTTAAAGGAATGCACAAAGCAATGCTTAAAAAATGAGTTAAGTGTATACTTTCTGACTTGGAAAAAGATCTTTAATGTCTTATTAAGTAAGAAAGCAGGTCAAAGGTCAATGCATATAGGTTGACTTGTAAAAACAAATATCAATGAAACATCCTAAATATTTTTATTATGATTATATGAAAATAGACAAATGAGTGAGATAATACACACTAGGATATTGACCTACTTATTTCAATGTACATACGTGTTGAGAAATGGAGATGGGAAAATGGCACTATAAAAATGAAAAAATACATATGCTATCCTGTTAAATAAAAGCAAAGTTTTTTTTCTGTTTTATTATTAAAATAAATGATAACAAATATAACAAATATGAGACCGAATATTCCCCATCTTCCATAACTATAGTAAACCTCTAAGCTCAGACTTCTAAGACTTACTCTTAATATGTAAAGGAAAGCTTTTGTAATATAGAAAAAAACTTCTATATTTCAAAAAAAAATCTTTCAGGACCATGTCACTCAAAAATATGTTTTTAAAATTTGAAGTTACCATTCACTTCTTTGTTCTGTATGATGGCCACAGTCTGTGGGAAGCCACAGGGAAACTTGACCTATGGAAAAGTAATTTAATATACCTGTTTAATATTTTTCAATGATATTGTTTTTGTTATGCAAGACAAATCATTATGAAGCCATGTTATGCCCTCCCCAATAAAAGTCAGGTAAAACAGTAAGAAAATACGTTCTTCATTATGGTTGTGTGCCAATAATCTTGTTTATGCTGAGCAAACATTTCTCAATGCAAATCTTAGAATGACAGGTAAGTGGAAGGTAATGATTGACTGTGTTCACAGAGGACTTCCTCACCTTAACAGAGAAAGAGTTGCCTGCTAGGGTCGGTAGCCGGCCCTCTAGGTTATAGGTAGAAGCAAGTACAGTGGATTAGGGAGCCTAATGCTTCCTGATTCTGTCTACATCCCTCAGCTCTGAATTTCCATACAATGATCGCAATACCTGAGCAGACTCTGCCACACAGGCTATGAGGATGCACTGAAGAAGGGGGTCAGGGGATGAATTGAGTGCAAAGGGAGAGTGGGATCTTATGAACAGGAAAAGAAGTTATCACCAGTTGGGGAGTCAGCTGGACTTCAGGATTTAATTGCACTCCTCTCCCCATCTGAGATATTTGCACATAAAATTTCAACTGATGGACTTAAAATATCACTGTTATGATTGCTAGAGTTGGTTTTGGAGAATATGACTTGGATTAAGAGCCAAATAGGCTTCCTAAAACTTTTTCATAGTCCCTCAAATTGAAATAATTACCCAAATTGTCCTAGATTTAACACCCCTCACCATAGGGGCGGATCTCTTATAAAATAGGCAGAAAGAAGTGTGCTTGCTGTTGGCCAGTTCTTCCAGAATAGAGACGGGATTGCACTACTCATGCAACTTCTCCCAACCTTACAAGTCAAAGGAGGTGAAAAGAGTGGCTGTAAGTATAGACGTGATAGACGTTTCCTCAAGGAAACAGGATTGGGGGTAGGATTCCTTCAACAGGAGGAGTACTGTATCCCAGTGAGGCGGTGGGTTCTTATCTCACACTTCAGTCTCGGAAAGCAAATAAGTAAGTAGAAACAAGTAAGGGTGACTAATTATAAAAGGGACAACTATTGACTATATTACTGAATATTATCTATTATCCAGCATCTCAGTTCAGTATTAATTCATTTCAATTTAATGCACTGTATCAGCTACCATACCAGCCATAAAAATATAAAGATGAGTAAAACATGCTCTCACCCCTGAAGGAATTTGTAACTTGTTTACCTTTTCTTAGTATTGTTACACGAACTTTCTCAAGCATTTAAAGGGAATGAACCATGAGAGACTATCGACTCTGGGAAACAAACTGAGGGCTTCAGAGGGGAGGGGGGTGGGGGATTGGGATAGGCCGGTGATGGGTAGTAAGGAGGGCACATATTGCATGGTGCACTGGGTGTTATATGCAACTAATGAATCATCGAGCCTTACATCAGAAACGAGGGATGTACTGTATGGTGACTAACATAATATAATAAAAATAAATAAATAAAGGACAATTTTAAAAACCGTATCACTGTATAGCTGCTCCTAAATTTTGGGTTTCCTGGGGAACATAGACGGAGCAGAGTATATAGCAGGCACAAAGAAAAGTCGAGTTGGAGTCCAGGCCTACTAAACGTATCCTCCGGGGAGCTCTGAGGTCAGTGGCCCATGGGTGCTGGATGGCAATGGATCACCCTCACCTTTGTCAGTCATTGGACAGGGACCCCCTCAGAAAGGACGTGCCCATGAGTAAGCAGACTGTCTTCAGGTGAGGCAGTGCCTGGAGGGGCTGATAGCTGCAGACCGTCTGCTGACAGGCTCCTGGAAGCTGGGCAGCACGTCCTTTCTTGAAGGCCACGTGAGCGTTGTATCTCCATGTCCTTCCCAGTCTACGCCTGTGTGTTTGGACTCCCTTCTCATATGTTTAGGAAGAAGTCCACTAGGCACCTGGTTGGACCTCTCTTCCTGAAAAAAATGCAAGAGCAGGAGATGAGTGGCCAAACTGTACTTCCCTCCATTACAGCTGACTTTGGCATCACAGATGGCCAAGTGGGGATTGGAAGTGAGGGTGGGTAGCACCACTCCTGCTTGTACCACTTGGTTCCTGGACCCATGTATTCTTCTTCTTGGGGTCACAGAACTATATAAAGGTATTTGATTCAGGGTACACACTGCATCTTAAAGTATGTAGGCACCATTCTCAGGAAGAGTATCTGAGCTGATGCTTCAGCTACACCTTCAGAATGTGGTTCCAGCATTTTGTGAAGCCAGCAGGTTCCGGGTGGTGTGATACATGACATGATTAGTGGATTCCATGGCATGGGTCACTCCCACTCCCATATTTTTCTTGGTAAAGTGGGCTACCTGGTCTGTTGTGATGGTATGTGGACTCTGTATCAATAGACCAAACATTTTATAAGCCCTTGGATAGTGATGCTGGTTGCAACTCTGTAGGCAGGAAAGAAAAACCCCTACTAAGAATATGTATCTATTTCTATCAAAGCAAATATCTGGCCTGTGCACTAGTGGGTAATGATGCCCCTCATGGCCAGTTGGTCTCCATGAAAAATGGTGCCATATTGTATGTATATGTGTTTCTTTTTAATTTATTTTACTGTGATAAGAAACTTAAAATACATCCTCTTAACAAATGTTAAACGTTCAATTCATTATTATTGACTATAGGTAAAGTGCTGTATAGCAGATCTCTAGAACTTACTCAGCCTACTGAACTGAAACTTTATGCCTATTGATTAACAACTCCCCATTTCCCCGTCCCCTAACCTCTGGTAACCATCATTCCAGTCTTTGGTTTTATGAATTTGACTACTTTATGTATCTCCTATAATTTGAATAATGCAGTACTTGCCTTTTTGTGTCTGGCTTATTTCACATAGTGTAATGTCTTCAAGTTTCATCAGTGTTGTCCCATGCTGCAGGATTTTCTTCCCTAAGGCTGAAGAGTATTCCGTTGTGTGTGAGTGTGTGCGTGTGTGTGTGTGTGTGTGTATCATGTTTTCTTTATCCATTCATCTATTGATGAACATTTAGGTTGTTTCCGCATCTTAGCTATTGTCACTATGGGAGATATAATATCTCTTTGAAATCCTGATTTCAATTCATTTGGATACCCTCTCAGAGTCGATAGTGAGATTACTGGGTCATATGGTAGTTCCATCTTTAACCTTTTGAGAAACCACCATACTGTTTTCCATAGTGGCTGTAGGAATAGCACCATATTGGGGTTTAGCGGTATTATTGTCTATTGAAAACACTACTGGTCCTCTGCTCTTGTTGGCAGTTTGAACATTCAGTGGTGGTAGTAGTTGTATCAACTTTGGTCCATTCTTGTCACTGTGGCCACTTTTTTCATGTGCCTATTATGCCAGCATCAGAGTGGCCAATGGCAGACACTAACTAACATCAGCTTCCGTCCTTGGTGGTTTCGTACATTTACAGTAATAGTTGATTTCTTGAGCATGTTAACATATGACACAAAAAATCCTCATATTTAACATCCTCTGATAGGTCTAGCCACATACCTCAATCTTAGTTATCTTTTTCCTGAATCTTCCAATCTTTCTTCCAGTCCTTTGACTGGCTAACTAATCATTTGATAATGCCCGTGAGTCCTTTTCTTGGAAATGATAATGTTTTTAATTTGGTACGTTGGTCAGAAGTGGGGGGATAGTTTTCTAGGCTTTCCCTTGGCTTTTCCACTGTGATACCTCTTGCCTCATAGGCCAAGGACCCAAATTGGGGAGGTCTTTTAACTCTCAAATATGTCTGTGGCAATTACCACCCAGTGCTTAAAAGGGAATCTTCGTCCATCACAAATAAGTAGTATAACGTTTTGAATTCAATGGATATTGTGTTGAGGAATTATATTTTAATTTATGATTATAATTATATTTTAATTCGTTAAGGAATTATATTTTATCACACATTTACTATGGTCCTAGTAAAGGGAATGAACTAAGTTTCTGGTATTCCATGTTACTATTGATTTCTGATTTAACTGCTTTCTTTTTTTTCATCAATGGGATTGAAATGGTCTTTGTCACTCTTAGTAAAACTGTCTGCTTATGATCCAGACCCTAAATTATCAGCAATACTATTTTTTAAAGAGTAGGCATAATCACATAGTCCCTCTGTTTTGAATCTTCCAGTATCTCCATACAGCTTCCAGGATAATCAAACAATTCATTGAAATAAACCATATGAGAAAGTTTAAGTTTATGAATTAATACATTGGTAGTGAAAAGAAGGGAAACATTCAAAAACATTTCAAAAACAAATTATGCAGATCTTATAATCAATGCTGTATCATATGAGGGAAAAGAAAATTAAGGATGATGTGAAGATTGCTAGCTTGAGCTGAATCAATGGTAACTGCATTCTCCGTGGAAGAGAATAAAGCGTGTATGAAAGTTGTTTATGTGTAGGTGTTAATCTCTTCTATCAGACTCTGATCCATTTGATAAACATACTAATTCATCTTTGTACTCCCCACAGTATTTACTATAATATATTGCATATAATAGTAGTCTCAAATTAGTATTTGATTTATGCGTGGATAAATGTGGACTACCAAAATCTTATCTACAGCACCACAAAATATGCTGAGGTTATTGGAGAAACCAGTCAGAGCAAAAAAAGCTGTTTTAAAATCCTGGCATTCAGATACATATGTAGGCAAACCATACTGTATCAATAATACCAAGACAAAAATGAGTGAATATTTCTCCTCCTTAATGACTCCACATTGACCAGAATAGGATTTCTATTTTGTTTAAAGACCACTCTTAATGTTTATACGAAAAAGCAGGAAACCCTGGGGGTGAGGTTGCGTGTGAAAATGAGACTTGTTCATCAACCACATCAGCTGTGCTAGAAAAAAGTACAAATCCCACAATCACGGGCTTGGAGTTAAAATGCAAGTTCAAGGTCTTCTTCCCTCCGATGTTAGCTAAATATAATTACTTAGTCCACTCATGGACAAGGTCAGTCTTTTGCATTTCATATTTTGGGAAGGAGGAACAAATGATAAAGAAAAAGTGACAAAAATCTAGCTAGAAATGGTAGCAGGGACAAGAGTGTTGCCTTTGAAAACTAGAGTGGAAAGCAAAACAAAACCTATTTGCACTTTTTGGACCCCAAAGGGCATCCAAGGCCTAAGGATATGTCACATTAACAACCTGTGAATCAGGCAATTGCCATCCTTGGAATATGTCTAACCCAGACTCTAGGCAGCCCGGCTCTTTGTTAATGGGAACTGACAAGATATTTGGCACTGAAAAGACATCATAGAAAAAGAACAAAACCCAGCCCTGGGCAATGGCATCACTGAGGAGCACTAATTCACTTAGCCTGAGACTGCTAGATCTTTCTTTTGTTTGCACCAGCATATGGGCAGTATTATTGGAATAGCTGTTTTGCTCTGCTGCATCTGTTACTAACAGCAATAAAACTTCTCTGGTCACCTTATTTATACCTTCTGCTCACATGACAAAGATGATGATTTTCAGTTCTGCCCTGGCACTTCTCATAGCAACACAAGGGTGTTGTTATAAATAGGCTCATTTAACTCCCTTGCCTCCCCCAAACGTGAGGAACAGTTCATAGCCTGTGCAGGCAGAGTTACAGGTTTGGATAGAGATTCCAGAAGCTAAATACATTATAACAGAGGGGATTGGGGATCAATTGCTAATGAGAGAAAAAAATTACAAATGAGGAAGGATGAGTCCTAAGGGGGTCCATTTTATCAGAACACTCCCATAAACGGGACAAATCATTACAGAGAAATAAGTTTAATTGGAAATAAGAGTATTATACCACTATGTGGTTTAGTAACATTATTACAAAAAATAGTAATAATGACCAACATCTTTGTAATCGTTTATAGCATAAAAAACAAAACAAATAAGGAACCAGTATGGAGATACTACATTTTGAATTTGTATATAGAAAATAAACTGTTCATTGAGGAATATTAGATTCTTAAAGCTAGCTAAGGCTGAGTCAACCCCAGGACTCAAGTTTTGTCTTTTGTTTTTAATATATTTTGTCCACCATGCTTTCCATAAGCCAATCCAAGCCTTAAAATAAAAGCCAAGCCAAATAAACTAAAATATCAACAATAAAAATTGAAATAGTCTCATCATTTCATTATGCCTGCACTGTCCATTCCCCTGTATGTTTTCATCAAGAATATGTGAGGAGCGCATGTGTCATAGTATTTGCTTACACAAAGATTACCAAGCTCATTTCACCATTGGGCCCATGAGTCAGTAATATCAGAGTCTCGGAACCCATAGAAAAGATCATCAGTGTGTTAATTGTAACATCTTGGAAGATGAGGCACTTACCTTCTCTGTAAAGATCTGGGTTTCAGGAAGAGGCAACAATATGAAAAATCATCTCCACCACCACTTGCTTGACAGGGAGTTGAGTGGGAGAAGAAGTACCATTCCTGTGAAGTACAATCATCCAAAAGCACTAACCTCTCCCCGCCCCCCCCCCCCCCCGCACTCTTCTTTAAACCAGACACAAAGTATCAAGCAGGAAGGCATGGAAAGAAAAATCAGCAGGACACGGAATCGTCACTCATCCTACTGCCTCGTTATTCTCCTCTTGTTTACTCCATGTTTTTGTCCTTTCCCTGCTTTCTCAAACCTCCTCTCTCGATTTTATTCATTCTGCCGTCTTTTCTTTTTGCCTGTCTCCCATTTCCCTTCTGTATTTCTAGGAAGTTGAAAAGAGAAGTTACATGGTATGATGGCTGCATGTGTTTGTAACACCCATTTCAGAGCATTTTTACATTATTTTTAATTAATGACATTTTTACATGAGATTGAATCCATGGTGGTCAGATAGTTCACTTTAATCTGCACTATACTTTTTACTTACTTTTTGCACATGATACCTCATATTTAGATTAGTTTTAATCTCAGCTATTTTGAGTTTGAGTAAAAATATGAGTATGAGATAAATTATAAACTTGATCGTTATCTAAGTCCTATGAAAAATATATGCATTCCATATCAACAGGAAAATGATAATTCAAAATCATATGTTCATATTAAAATAATTTTGTGCATATATGTATATATATGAAGAGAGAAAAGGGATAATTAAATAAAAAATCTTGATTTAATTTTTAATGTTTTTATATAGAATACGATGTTTTCCTTTGTTAGAACATTTTGCCCACTAAACTTCCAGTTTCAGAGCATAACCTTTTCATTAACTGGCATAGGTAAGAGACAGGCTTTTTAGCCAATACCACATGGCAAGGCTAGACTAAACCTGGAACCCAAATATTTTTCTCACTGACTATTATACTTCCTTTGGGTTGCCAATGTTTACCAACGAACCTAAAAATGTAATTAATTAAATTGCTGTTAGTTTAGGAGAAGAGAATTTGTGGAAAAACAAAGTGTAAAAAAAGCTATAATTACTCAAAGTTACTCAAGTGAATTTGTGGGAAAATGAAAAAGTACAAAATCTCCAGAGAAATTTTCCAATACAATTTAATTTACCTAACCCGGCAAAATCTACATCTACTGAAGACAAATGTCTTTAAATTCATGCCTTGTTAGAGCTATATTTCTTTAATATCACAAAGTTCAGAGTTGTTTTCTTTTCAGTTAGGGAGTTCTGCTTTTCCCAACATGCTGTGTCAAAGTGTGTACATTCCTTTTAGAGCCTGATAAACAGAAGCAATCTGTCATCTCTGATATCATCTATGATAGCAGAAGTCTGGACAAATATTTAAATAAATACACATGAGCAACACTGAGATTATGAGCTATAGAAGGTATTTATAATTATCCTTTGGAATTTTCCAAGAGAGAAAGGTGCTTTCCTTCCCACCCTTATCTCATATAATTTTTAAAATGCTCTAGAGTTTGGGGACAGCAAAAATTCCCAGAGGTCATTCAGAGAGTTTGCAGTAAAGCTAGCAATTAAATCTGGGCCCATCCGGGTTTCCTTTTACCTAAACGCTATGTGTGTCCAGGCCTTGATAGCTCCTTCCAGCTTCGTGTCATTGCTCCCTTTTGGTCTGTAGCTTCTCCCATCCTGGAGCTGGTCTCTCAGAAGATGTTCATGGAATTCCGATTCCAACAGGTGAAAGACCTTGGAGTCATCTAGGTCATATCCTACACCTTTCATTTGTTTGTGGAGAAAGAAATTGATCCCCAGAGAAGTGGAATATTCCATCATAGTTAATAAATTCTAAATCCAGGAATCGAATTTTTACTTTTTGCTTTGAGATCACTGCTTTATTTTCAATTCAACAGAACAATTCTGGTCATTTAATTTTCCAGTAGATCTTTTCAGTAGATCTTTGCCTCTGATCAAAATTTAATCTATGTATTTTCAGATTCACATACTTGCCATTTTAATTGGTTAATTGTTAGTCACTTTTATCTTTAATTGGTCGTGTAATGGAGCTGCAATTTGAATTTAACAGTTCCCATTTGGCTGAAGTGTAGCCTTTATTTCCTTTTTTAACTCAAGGGTTTCCCCATGACTGAACACGAGGCATTTGTTCAAGCAGATGGCAAAATGATAGAGTCAGGAAGGGCCATGGTGGTAAGGCGTACTGGTAGATTTTTCATAAGTATCATGTCTGAGATATCAAAATTTAAGAGTGTTGAACAAAATTCCCTATGGGGGTTTCCCCCTTAATTACAGTAAATTGCATGACAACCAATGTTGAATATATTTTCTTGTCATTGAAATAAAGAGTAACACATTAACATAACCTTTCAAAGATCAAGTATTATCACACAAAAGCTATATTTCTATAGTAGAAGTTGTCATTTTCACTTATTCTTTGGCCTATGCTTGGGATAAACTAGTCTTTACAGGATTTTAATAATCCTGTATAGATGGTGATTGGAGTATTTGGTTTACATAAAACTTTTCATTGTGTGATCTCAGTTGAGGTTCATTATAGTCCTTTAATTTATAGGCCTATTATTGTTATATTATGAAATTAGCATTTAGTGATGTGAAATAATTTACTCAGCCACAAAATGAGCTCATGATGTTGTGTGAGATTTAACCATGTTGTCCAACTGTAACTGAACCAACGTGAGTTTGCTCCTCGGTAAACCACAGAAACTATACCAGGTGAGTATAAGAAACTATACCAGTTTCTTATGCAAAGAAAACTTCATTTGCAGCAAATAAAAAGATCATGGTAAGGGGAGGGGATAGTTTCCAAAGTCGTGACTCCCCAGCAGAGGGTGAATGGCTACCTTTTGTTTAGGGTTAGAGTGAATATTCAGATTGGGAAGCCTTGTCATCCTGTCTATATAGGGCACAAGGTCATACATGCACCATAAGGAAACATGCCTATACATACATTGTATGCTATGTTATGTAAATGAGGCTGAGGCTTCTCCTTGGGCAGAGATTTTAGTATTATAATGAGGTAAAGGTAATTGCAGGTCATTTCAGGGGTCACTCCATGTTCCATCTCCACAGGCACGGGTGAGTCAGGGGTTTAGCTCAACTGGTCTGGATGATCTAGGCCAGTGGGAAGTCTTGTCAGGACAGGCACTATCCCAGGGGTGGTGGATTCAGGGTTCATTTGCCTAAGTTAAGAGGTAATGGAAAGAAAAATAAGACCAACAGAGAGGGAGACAAACCATAAGAGACTCTTAACTCTAGGAAACAAACAGTGTTGCTGGAGGGGAGGTGAGTGGAGGTAATGGGGTAACTGGGTGATGGGCATTAAGGAGAGTACTTGTTATAATGAGCACTGGGTGTTATATGCAACTGATGCATCACTAAATGCTAACTCTGAAATGAATAATACATGATATGTTCATTAAGCTGAATATAAATTTTAGAAAGAGGTAAGCTGGAAAGAAGAGCTTAAGGAAAAATGTAAGACAAATTAGTGAGTACAAGCAGGTGGGCAGTAAAGGTCAGTCTTGGGGTCTAGCTGGTGACACAATTCCAAATTAGCCAGTCAGAAAACAAACATTTCTTCAGCATCTACCAATGTCAGGTACTGTTCTAGGTACTAGATATAGAGTAGCAAATAAGATGATCTTGCCCACAAGTTGACGGTCTTCTGCGTAACGATAGACAAAGACATTAATCAAACGCAAGCAAACAGACATACAAGAAACAAATTTCAGATGCTACTTATGCATAGAAAACCATAGACAATACATCAGTGCTTGGCGACAGGGGCGAACAAATTGCTTTGGAAAGGGTGAACACAGAAGTCCTGAACAGGTATCATTTAAGACTCAAGTTATGAATAGAAATCAACTAGGCAAAGACTCTGAGGAAGTGTTCCAAACAGAGGAACTTGGGATGGGAATGCTCATGTGTATTTGAAGGAAGTGATGAGGGGTAGTGTGGAGACATAAGGATGGCGATGTGAGCAAGGAGGAGATTGTATAGGAGCTCACATATTGTGTTGAATAGTTTGGACTATTTTATAGGCTTAGTGGGAAACCACTAGAGAATTTTGAGTACAGGTGTGGTGGGATAGAATTTACTATTTAGAAAGATCAGTCAGTTGTAGTGTGTGTGAGGATATCTTGGGGCAAGAGGCAAAATTGAAGGCACAGAGAAAATGGTTAGGAAGCTCCAGAAATAGCCCAGTGAGACAGGATGGTGCTTTGGACCGGAAGTAGATAATAATTAAGATAGTGAGGAATGTTAGGACTTGGTATACATTTTGAGTTAGATTAACAGGATGGGATGTGGAGGGTGAGAGAAAGAGAAGAATCAGGTATAACTCCAGATATTTTTGTTCTAAGCAAGTGGGTATACAGTGGTGCCATTTTCTGAATTGGGAAAGGTGTATTGTGAGGAATATTAATTCAATAAATATTTATTGGGTACATATTATCAGTCCATGATTATACTTAGCACTGAAAATATAGCTGTGAAGGCAACAGAATTAGTCCCTGTCTTTATGAAGCTAGATTTCCTGGGTTTGGGGAAAGACACAATAAATAAATAATATGTGCCAGATGGTAAAAAGTGTTATGAAGAAAAATTTAACTTTACAAAGAAAATTGAAGTCTTAAGGTAAGCTTGCTTTTTCCTAGGTTTTTGGGGGAAGGTCTCATCAGGGAGGTGATATTTGTAGAAGGACCTGAAGATCGTGAAGGAGTAAGCCATGCCAAAGTGTATTGGATATCCATTGCACGTATGAACCGAACAACTAGATATTCAAGTCTAAAATCTAAAAAATAGGTTGAGGATCAGGATATAAATTTGGAAATCTTCAGTATACAGCTGTATTTAATGCCATAGAATTTATGGGGAAAGATGAGAGCTCAAGCTATAGACATTGGCTTTGGGACATCAATATAGAAATCATATGGGGGAGAAGAAGCAGGAAAAGGTAGGGAAAAAGAGAGGGAGAAAAAGAGGGGGGAGGGAAGGAGGGAGAGAGAGAAAGAAATTTCAAGTAAAGGGTGTGAAGAAAAATAAGACTGCAGTCACAAAATTGAAAAATAAATGTGTTGAAAAAAGGAAAGAAAGGCCAAATCTGTCAATTGTTGAGAGAAGAATCATAGTAAGATGAGGACA